>NC_052253.1:8612521-8960910 GCF_013401445.1 Tripterygium wilfordii
TGAGACGTAATTTGGTCTATTCGCGTCTTTACCTTATGAAACGTGGCACGAAGGCTCAACTAGCAAGTTAGACTTTTAAGAGCACCGAATAGAGCACAACGGTCCACATTGACGCTTTGGAATTGCTCAACTCTCTCCAAGAGGAGCTTTTCACGTCTTTGAGCAATTTGAGACATAACTTGGTCTATTCGCGTATTTACCTTACGAAACGTGGCACGAAGGCTCAACTAGCAAGTTAGACTTTTAAGAGCACTAATAGAGTACAACGGTCCACATTGATGCTTTGGAATTGCTCAACTCTCTCCATGAGGAGCTTTTCACGTGTTTGTGCAATTTCAAACATAACTTGGTCTATTCGCATCTTTACCTTACGAAACGTGGCACGAAGGCTCAACTAGCAAGTTAGACATTTAAGAGCACTAAATAGAGTACAACGGTCCACATTGATGCTTTGGAATTGCTCAACTCTCTCCATAGAGGAGCTTTTCACGTCTTTGAGCAATTTGAGACATAACTTGGTCTATTCGCGTCTTTACCTTACGAAACGTGGCACGAAGGCTCAACTAGCAAGTTAGACTTTTAAGAGCACTAATAGAGTACAACGGCCACATTGATGCTTTGGAATTGCTCAACTCTCTCCATGAGGAGCTTTTCACGTCTTTGAGCAATTTGAGACATAACTTGGTCTATTCGCATCTTTACCTTACGAAACGTGGCACGAAGGCTCAACTAGCAAGTTAGACTTTTAAGAGCACTAAATAGAGTAAACGGTCCACATTGATGCTTTGGAATTGCTCAACTCTCTCCATAGGAGCTTTTCACGTTTTGTGCAATTTGAGACATAACTTGGTCTATTCGCGTCTTTACCTTACGAAACGTGGCACGAAGGCTCAACTAGCAAGTTAGACTTTTAAGAGCACTAAATAGAGTACAACGGTCCACATTGATGCTTTGGAATTGCTCAACTCTCTCCATAGAGGAGCTTTTCACGTCTTTGAGCAATTTGAGACATAACTTGGTCTATTCGCGTCTTTACCTTACGAAACGTGGCACGAAGGCTCAACTAGCAAGTTAGAATTTAAGAGCACTAAATAGAGTACAATCCACATTGATGCTTTGGAATTGCTCAACTCTCTCCATAGAGGAGCTTTTCACGTCTTTGAGCAATTTGAGACATAACTTGGTCTATTCGCGTCTTTACCTTACGAAACGTGCACAAGGCTCAACTAGCAAGTTAGACTTTTAAGAGCACTAAATAGAGTACAACGGTCCACATTGATGCTTTGGAATTGCTCAACTCTCTCCATAGAGGAGCTTTTCACGTCTTTGGCAATTTGAGACATAACTTGGTCTATTCGCACGTCTTTACCTTACGAAACGTGGCACAAGGCTCAATAGCAAGTTAGACTTTTAAGAGCACTAAATAGAGTACAACGGTCCACATTGATGCTTTGGAATTGCTCAACTCTCTCCATGAGGAGCTTTTCACGTCTTTGAGCAATTTGAGACATAACTTGGTCTATTCGTCTTTACCTTACGAAACGTGGCACGAAGGCTCAATAGCAAGTTAGACTTTTAAGAGCACTAAATAGAGTACAACGGTCCACATTGATGCTTTGGAATTGCTCAACTCTCTCCATAGAGGAGCTTTTCACGTCTTTGAGCAATTTGAGACATAACTTGGTCTATTCGCGTCTTTACCTTACGAAACGTGGCACGAAGGCTCAAAGCAAGTTAGACTTTTAAGAGCACTAAATAGAGCAACGGTCCACATTGATGCTTTGGAATTGCTCAACTCTCTCCATAGAGGAGCTTTTCACGTCTTTGAGCAATTTGAGACATAACTTGGTCTATTCGCGTCTTTACCTTACGAAACGTGGCACGAAGGCTCAAATAGCAAGTTAGACTTTTAAGAGCACTAAATAGAGTACAACGGTCCACATTGATGCTTTGGAATTGCTCAACTCTCTCCATAGAGGAGCTTTTCACGTCTTTGAGCAATTTGAGACATAACTTGGTCTATTCGCGTCTTTACCTTACGAAACGTGGCACAAAGGCTCAATAGAGTTTAGACTTTTAAGAGCACTAAATAGAGTACAACGGTCCACATTGATGCTTTGGAATTGCTCAACTCTCTCCATGGAGGAGCTTTTCACGTTTTTGTGCAATTTGAAACATAACTTGGTCTATTCGCGTCTTTACCTTACGAAACGTGGCACGAAGGCTCAAATAGAAGTTAGACTTTAAGAGCACTAAATAGAGTGCAACGGTCCACATTGATGCTTTGGAATTGCTCAACTCTCTCCATAGAGGAGCTTTTCACGTCTTTGAGCAATTTGAGACATAACTTGGTCTATTCGCGTCTTTACCTTACGAAACGTGGGAAGGCTCAATAGAGTTTAGACTTTAAGAGCACTAAATAGAGTACAACGGTCCACATTGATGCTTTGGAATTGCTCAACTCTCTCTAGAGGAGCTTTTCACGTTTTTGTGCAATTTCAACATAACTTGGTCTATTCGCGTCTTTACCTTACGAAACGTGGCACGAAGGCTCAAATAGAAGTTAGACTTTTAAGAGCACTAAATAGAGTGCAACGGTCCACATTGATGCTTTGGAATTGCTCAACTCTCTCCATAGAGGAGCTTTTCACGTCTTTGAGCAATTTGAGACATAACTTGGTCTATTCGCGTCTTTACCTTACGAAACGTGGCACGAAGGCTCAAATAGCAAGTTAGACTTTTAAGAGCACTAAATAGAGTACAACGGTCCACATTGATGCTTTGGAATTGCTCAACTCTCTCCATAGAGGAGCTTTTCACGTCTTTGAGCAATTTGAGACATAACTTGGTCTATTCGCGTCTTTACCTTACGAAACGTGGCACAAGGCTCAATAGCAGTTTAGACTTTTAAGAGCACTAAATAGAGTACAACGGTCCACATTGATGCTTTGGAATTGCTCAACTCTCTCCATGTTTTTGTGAATTTCAACATAACTTGGTCTATTCGCGTCTTTACCTTACGAAACGTGGCACGAAGGCTCAAATAGCAAGTTAGACTTTTAAGAGCACTAAATAGAGTACAACGGTCCACATTGATGCTTTGGAATTGCTCAACTCTCTCCATGAGGAGCTTTTCACGTCTTTGAGCAATTTGAGACATAACTTGGTCTATTCGCATCTTTACCTTACGAAACGTGGCACGAAGGCTCAATAGAGTGTTAGACTTTAAGAGCACTAAATAGAGTACAACGGTCCACATTGATGCTTTGGAATTGCTCAACTCTCTCCATGAGGAGCTTTTCACGTCTTTGAGCAATTTGAGACATAACTTGGTCTATTCGCTCTTTACCTTACGAAACGTGGCACGAAGGCTCAACTAGCAAGTTAGACTTTTAAGAGCACTAGAGTACAACGGCCACATTGATGCTTTGGAATTGCTCAACTCTCTCCATAGAGGAGCTTTTCACGTCTTTGAGCAATTTGAGACATAACTTGGTCTATTCGCGTCTTTACCTTACGAAACGTGGCACAAGGCTCAAAGCAAGTTAGACTTTTAAGAGCACTAAATAGAGTACACGGTCCACATTGATGCTTTGGAATTGCTCAACTCTCTCCATAGAGGAGCTTTTCACGTCTTTGAGCAATTTGAGACATAACTTGGTCTATTCGCGTCTTTACCTTACGAAACGTGGCACGAAGGCTCAATAGCAAGTTAGACTTTTAAGAGCACTAAATAGAGTGCAACGGTCCACATTGATGCTTTGGAATTGCTCAACTCTCTCCATAGAGGAGCTTTTCACGTCTTTGAGCAATTTGAGACATAACTTGGTCTATTCGCATCTTTACCTTACGAAACGTGGCACAAGGCTCAATAGAAGTTTAGACTTTTAAGAGCACTAAATAGAGTACGGGTCCACATTGATGCTTTGGAATTGCTCAACTCTCTCCATGGAGGAGCTTTTCACGTTTTGTGCAATTTGAACATAACTTGGTCTATTCGCGTCTTTACCTTACGAAACGTGGCACGAAGGCTCAATAGAAGTTAGACTTTTAAGAGCACTAAATAGAGTGCAACGGTCCACATTGATGCTTTGGAATTGCTCAACTCTCTCCATAGAGGAGCTTTTCACGTCTTTGAGCAATTTGAGACATAACTTGGTCTATTCCGTCTTTACCTTACGAAACGTGGCACAAGGCTCAATAGAAGTTAGACTTTTAAGAGCACTAAATAGAGTACAACGGTCCACATTGATGCTTTGGAATTGCTCAACTCTCTCCATGAGGAGCTTTTCACGTTTTTGCAATTTGAACATAACTTGGTCTATTCGCGTCTTTACCTTACGAAACGTGGCACGAAGGCTCAATAGAAGTTAGACTTTTAAGAGCACTAAATAGAGTGCAACGGTCCACATTGATGCTTTGGAATTGCTCAACTCTCTCCATAGAGGAGCTTTTCACGTCTTTGAGCAATTTGAGACATAACTTGGTCTATTCGCGTCTTTACCTTACGAAACGTGGCACGAAGGCTCAACTAGCAAGTTAGACTTTTAAGAGCACTAATAGAGTACAACGGTCCACATTGATGCTTTGGAATTGCTCAACTCTCTCCATGAGGAGCTTTTCACGTTTTTGCAATTTGAACATAACTTGGTCTATTCGCTCTTTACCTTACGAAACGTGGCACGAAGGCTCAACTAGCAAGTTAGACTTTTAAGAGCACTAAATAGAGTACAACGGTCCACATTGATGCTTTGGAATTGCTCAACTCTCTCCATAGAGGAGCTTTTCACGTCTTTGAGCAATTTGAGACATAACTTGGTCTATTCGCGTCTTTACCTTACGAAACGTGGCACAAGGCTCAATAGCAAGTTAGACTTTTAAGAGCACTAAATAGAGTACAACGGTCCACATTGATGCTTTGGAATTGCTCAACTCTCTCCATAGAGGAGCTTTTCACGTCTTTGAGCAATTTGAGACATAACTTGGTCTATTCGCGTCTTTACCTTACGAAACGTGGCACGAAGGCTCAAATAGCAAGTTAGACTTTTAAGAGCACTAAATAGAGTGCAACGGTCCACATTGATGCTTTGGAATTGCTCAACTCTCTCCATAGAGGAGCTTTTCACGTCTTTGAGCAATTTGAGACATAACTTGGTCTATTCGCGTCTTTACCTTACGAAACGTGGCACAAAGGCTCAATAGAAGTTAGACTTTAAGAGCACTAAATAGAGTACAACGGTCCACATTGATGCTTTGGAATTGCTCAACTCTCTCCATAGAGGAGCTTTTCACGTCTTTGAGCAATTTGAGACATAACTTGGTCTATTCGCGTCTTTACCTTACGAAACGTGGCACAAGGCTCAATAGCAAGTTAGACTTTAAGAGCACTAATAGAGTACAACGGTCCACATTGATGCTTTGGAATTGCTCAACTCTCTCCATAGAGGAGCTTTTCACGTCTTTGAGCAATTTGAGACATAACTTGGTCTATTCGCGTCTTTACCTTACGAAACGTGGCACGAAGGCTCAATAGCAAGTTAGACTTTTAAGAGCACTAAATAGAGTACAACGGTCCACATTGATGCTTTGGAATTGCTCAACTCTCTCCATAGAGGAGCTTTTCACGTCTTTGAGCAATTTGAGACATAACTTGGTCTATTCGCGTCTTTACCTTACGAAACGTGGCACGAAGGCTCAATAGCAAGTTAGACTTTTAAGAGCACTAAATAGAGTACAACGGTCCACATTGATGCTTTGGAATTGCTCAACTCTCTCCATAGAGGAGCTTTTCACGTCTTTGAGCAATTTGAGACATAACTTGGTCTATTCGCGTCTTTACCTTACGAAACGTGGCACGAAGGCTCAATAGAAGTTAGACTTTAAGAGCACTAAATAGAGTACAACGGTCCACATTGATGCTTTGGAATTGCTCAACTCTCTCCATGAGGAGCTTTTCACGTTTTGTGCAATTTGAACATAACTTGGTCTATTCGCATCTTTACCTTACGAAACGTGGCACGAAGGCTCAATAGCAAGTTAGACTTTTAAGAGCACTAAATAGAGTACAACGGTCCACATTGATGCTTTGGAATTGCTCAACTCTCTCCATAGAGGAGCTTTTCACGTCTTTGAGCAATTTGAGACATAACTTGGTCTATTCGCGTCTTTACCTTACGAAACGTGGCACGAAGGCTCAATAGAGTTAGACTTTTAAGAGCACTAAATAGAGTACAACGGTCCACATTGATGCTTTGGAATTGCTCAACTCTCTCCATAGAGGAGCTTTTCACGTCTTTGAGCAATTTGAGACATAACTTGGTCTATTCGCATCTTTACCTTACGAAACGTGGCACGAAGGCTCAATAGCAAGTTAGACTTTTAAGAGCACTAAATAGAGTACAACGGTCCCATTGATGCTTTGGAATTGCTCAACTCTCTCCATAGAGGAGCTTTTCACGTCTTTGAGCAATTTGAGACATAACTTGGTCTATTCGCGTCTTTACCTTACGAAACGTGGCACAAGGCTCAATAGCAAGTTAGACTTTTAAGAGCACTAAATAGAGTACAACGGTCCACATTGATGCTTTGGAATTGCTCAACTCTCTCCATAGAGGAGCTTTTCACGTCTTTGAGCAATTTGAGACATAACTTGGTCTATTCGCGTCTTTACCTTACGAAACGTGGCACGAAGGCTCAATAGCAAGTTAGACTTTTAAGAGCACTAAATAGAGTGCAACGGTCCACATTGATGCTTTGGAATTGCTCAACTCTCTCCATAGAGGAGCTTTTCACGTCTTTGAGCAATTTGAGACATAACTTGGTCTATTCGCGTCTTTACCTTACGAAACGTGGCACAAGGCTCAATAGCAGTTAGACTTTAAGAGCACTAAATAGAGTACAACGGTCCACATTGATGCTTTGGAATTGCTCAACTCTCTCCATGAGGAGCTTTTCACGTTTTTGCAATTTCAACATAACTTGGTCTATTCGCGTCTTTACCTTACGAAACGTGGCACGAAGGCTCAAATAGCAAGTTAGACTTTTAAGAGCACTAAATAGAGTGCAACGGTCCACATTGATGCTTTGGAATTGCTCAACTCTCTCCATAGAGGAGCTTTTCACGTCTTTGAGCAATTTGAGACATAACTTGGTCTATTCGCGTCTTTACCTTACGAAACGTGGGAAGGCTCAATAGCAGTTAGACTTTTAAGAGCACTAAATAGAGTACAACGGTCCACATTGATGCTTTGGAATTGCTCAACTCTCTCCATGAGGAGCTTTTCACGTTTTGAGCAATTTGAACATAACTTGGTCTATTCGCGTCTTTACCTTACGAAACGTGGCACGAAGGCTCAATAGCAAGTTACTTTTAAGAGCACTAAATAGAGTACAACGGTCCACATTGATGCTTTGGAATTGCTCAACTCTCTCCATAGAGGAGCTTTTCACGTCTTTGAGCAATTTGAGACATAACTTGGTCTATTCGCGTCTTTACCTTACGAAACGTGGCACGAAGGCTCAATAGCAAGTTAGACTTTTAAGAGCACTAAATAGAGTACAACGGTCCACATTGATGCTTTGGAATTGCTCAACTCTCTCCATAGAGGAGCTTTTCACGTCTTTGAGCAATTTAGACATAACTTGGTCTATTCGCGTCTTTACCTTACGAAACGTGGCACGAAGGCTCAATAGCAAGTTAGACTTTTAAGAGCACTAAATAGAGTACAACGGTCCACATTGATGCTTTGGAATTGCTCAACTCTCTCCATAGAGGAGCTTTTCACGTCTTTGAGCAATTTGAGACATAACTTGGTCTATTCGCGTCTTTACCTTACGAAACGTGGCACGAAGGCTCAATAGAGTGTTAGACTTTTAAGAGCACTAAATAGAGTACAACGGTCCACATTGATGCTTTGGAATTGCTCAACTCTCTCCATGAGGAGCTTTTCACGTTTTGTGCAATTTGAACATAACTTGGTCTATTCGCGTCTTTACCTTACGAAACGTGGCACGAAGGCTCAATAGCAAGTTAGACTTTTAAGAGCACTAAATAGAGTACAACGGTCCACATTGATGCTTTGGAATTGCTCAACTCTCTCCATAGAGGAGCTTTTCACGTCTTTGAGCAATTTGAGACATAACTTGGTCTATTCGCGTCTTTACCTTACGAAACGTGGCACGAAGGCTCAATAGCAAGTTAGACTTTTAAGAGCACTAAATAGAGTACAACGGTCCACATTGATGCTTTGGAATTGCTCAACTCTCTCCATGAGGAGCTTTTCACGTCTTTGAGCAATTTGAGACATAACTTGGTCTATTCGCGTCTTTACCTTACGAAACGTGGCACGAAGGCTCAACTAGCAAGTTAGACTTTTAAGAGCACTAAATAGAGTACAACGGTCCACATTGATGCTTTGGAATTGCTCAACTCTCTCCATAGAGGAGCTTTTCACGTCTTTGAGCAATTTGAGACATAACTTGGTCTATTCGCGTCTTTACCTTACGAAACGTGGCACGAAGGCTCAACTAGCAAGTTAGACTTTTAAGAGCACTAAATAGAGTACAACGGTCCACATTGATGCTTTGGAATTGCTCAACTCTCTCCATAGAGGAGCTTTTCACGTCTTTGAGCAATTTGAGACATAACTTGGTCTATTCGCGTCTTTACCTTACGAAACGTGGCACGAAGGCTCAATAGCAAGTTAGACTTTTAAGAGCACTAAATAGAGTGCAACGGTCCACATTGATGCTTTGGAATTGCTCAACTCTCTCCATAGAGGAGCTTTTCACGTCTTTGAGCAATTTGAGACATAACTTGGTCTATTCGCGTCTTTACCTTACGAAACGTGGCACGAAGGCTCAAATAGCAAGTTAGACTTTTAAGAGCACTAAATAGAGTGCAACGGTCCACATTGATGCTTTGGAATTGCTCAACTCTCTCCATAGAGGAGCTTTTCACGTCTTTGAGCAATTTGAGACATAACTTGGTCTATTCGCGTCTTTACCTTACGAAACGTGGCACAAGGCTCAATAGAGTGTTAGACTTTTAAGAGCACTAAATAGAGTACAACGGTCCACATTGATGCTTTGGAATTGCTCAACTCTCTCCATGAGGAGCTTTTCACGTCTTTGAGCAATTTGAGACATAACTTGGTCTATTCGCGTCTTTACCTTACGAAACGTGGCACGAAGGCTCAATAGCAAGTTAGACTTTTAAGAGCACTAAATAGAGTCAACGGTCCACATTGATGCTTTGGAATTGCTCAACTCTCTCCATGAGGAGCTTTTCACGTCTTTGAGCAATTTGAGACATAACTTGGTCTATTCGCATCTTTACCTTACGAAACGTGGCACAAGGCTCAATAGCAAGTTAGACTTTAAGAGCACTAAATAGAGTACAACGGTCCACATTGATGCTTTGGAATTGCTCAACTCTCTCCATGAGGAGCTTTTCACGTTTTGAGCAATTTGAGACATAACTTGGTCTATTCGCGTCTTTACCTTACGAAACGTGGCACGAAGGCTCAATAGCAAGTTAGACTTTTAAGAGCACTAAATAGAGTGCAACGGTCCACATTGATGCTTTGGAATTGCTCAACTCTCTCCATAGAGGAGCTTTTCACGTCTTTGAGCAATTTGAGACATAACTTGGTCTATTCGCGTCTTTACCTTACGAAACGTGGCACAAGGCTCAATAGCAAGTTAGACTTTTAAGAGCACTAAATAGAGTACAACGGTCCACATTGATGCTTTGGAATTGCTCAACTCTCTCCATAGAGGAGCTTTTCACGTCTTTGAGCAATTTGAGACATAACTTGGTCTATTCGCGTCTTTACCTTACGAAACGTGGCACGAAGGCTCAATAGCAAGTTAGACTTTTAAGAGCACTAAATAGAGTGCAACGGTCCACATTGATGCTTTGGAATTGCTCAACTCTCTCCATAGAGGAGCTTTTCACGTCTTTGAGCAATTTGAGACATAACTTGGTCTATTCGCGTCTTTACCTTACGAAACGTGGCACGAAGGCTCAATAGAGTTTAGACTTTAAGAGCACTAAATAGAGTACAACGGTCCACATTGATGCTTTGGAATTGCTCAACTCTCTCCATGAGGAGCTTTTCACGTTTTGAGCAATTTGAGACATAACTTGGTCTATTCGCGTCTTTACCTTACGAAACGTGGCACGAAGGCTCAAATAGCAAGTTAGACTTTTAAGAGCACTAAATAGAGTACGGTCCACATTGATGCTTTGGAATTGCTCAACTCTCTCCATAGAGGAGCTTTTCACGTCTTTGAGCAATTTGAGACATAACTTGGTCTATTCGCGTCTTTACCTTACGAAACGTGGCACAAGGCTCAATAGCAAGTTAGACTTTTAAGAGCACTAAATAGAGTACAACGGTCCACATTGATGCTTTGGAATTGCTCAACTCTCTCCATAGGAGGAGCTTTTCACGTTTTGAGCAATTTGAGACATAACTTGGTCTATTCGCGTCTTTACCTTACGAAACGTGGCACGGCTCAATAGCAAGTTAGACTTTTAAGAGCACTAAATAGAGTACAACGGTCCACATTGATGCTTTGGAATTGCTCAACTCTCTCCATGAGGAGCTTTTCACGTCTTTGAGCAATTTGAGACATAACTTGGTCTATTCGCGTCTTTACCTTACGAAACGTGGCACAAGGCTCAATACAAGTTTAGACTTTAAGAGCACTAAATAGAGTACAACGGTCCACATTGATGCTTTGGAATTGCTCAACTCTCTCCATAGAGGAGCTTTTCACGTCTTTGAGCAATTTGAGACATAACTTGGTCTATTCGCGTCTTTACCTTACGAAACGTGGCACGAAGGCTCAAATAGAAGTTAGACTTTTAAGAGCACTAAATAGAGTGCAACGGTCCACATTGATGCTTTGGAATTGCTCAACTCTCTCCATAGAGGAGCTTTTCACGTCTTTGAGCAATTTGAGACATAACTTGGTCTATTCGCGTCTTTACCTTACGAAACGTGGCACAAGGCTCAATAGCAAGTTAGACTTTTAAGAGCACTAAATAGAGTAAACGGTCCACATTGATGCTTTGGAATTGCTCAACTCTCTCCATAGAGGAGCTTTTCACGTCTTTGAGCAATTTGAGACATAACTTGGTCTATTCGCGTCTTTACCTTACGAAACGTGGCACGAAGGCTCAAAGCAAGTTAGACTTTTAAGAGCACTAAATAGAGTGCAACGGTCCACATTGATGCTTTGGAATTGCTCAACTCTCTCCATAGAGGAGCTTTTCACGTCTTTGAGCAATTTGAGACATAACTTGGTCTATTCGCGTCTTTACCTTACGAAACGTGGCACAAGGCTCAATAGCAGTTTAGACTTTTAAGAGCACTAAATAGAGTACAACGGTCCACATTGATGCTTTGGAATTGCTCAACTCTCTCCATGAGGAGCTTTTCACGTTTTGTGCAATTTGAACATAACTTGGTCTATTCGCATCTTTACCTTACGAAACGTGGCACAAGGCTCAATAGCAAGTTAGACTTTTAAGAGCACTAAATAGAGTACAACGGTCCACATTGATGCTTTGGAATTGCTCAACTCTCTCCATAGAGGAGCTTTTCACGTCTTTGAGCAATTTGAGACATAACTTGGTCTATTCGCGTCTTTACCTTACGAAACGTGGCACAAGGCTCAATATAGAAGTTAGACTTTTAAGAGCACTAAATAGAGTACAACGGTCCACATTGATGCTTTGGAATTGCTCAACTCTCTCCATGAGGAGCTTTTCACGTCTTTGTGCAATTTGAGACATAACTTGGTCTATTCGCGTCTTTACCTTACGAAACGTGGCACGAAGGCTCAATAGCAAGTTAGACTTTTAAGAGCATAATAGAGTACAATCCACATTGATGCTTTGGAATTGCTCAACTCTCTCCATAGAGGAGCTTTTCACGTCTTTGAGCAATTTGAGACATAACTTGGTCTATTCGCGTCTTTACCTTACGAAACGTGGCACGAAGGCTCAATAGCAAGTTAGACTTTTAAGAGCACTAAATAGAGTGCAACGGTCCACATTGATGCTTTGGAATTGCTCAACTCTCTCCATAGAGGAGCTTTTCACGTCTTTGAGCAATTTGAGACATAACTTGGTCTATTCGCGTCTTTACCTTACGAAACGTGGCACAAGGCTCAATAGAGTTAGACTTTAAGAGCACTAAATAGAGTACAACGGTCCACATTGATGCTTTGGAATTGCTCAACTCTCTCCATGAGGAGCTTTTCACGTTTTGTGCAATTTCAACATAACTTGGTCTATTCGCGTCTTTACCTTACGAAACGTGGCACGAAGGCTCAATAGAAGTTAGACTTTTAAGAGCACTAAATAGAGTGCAACGGTCCACATTGATGCTTTGGAATTGCTCAACTCTCTCCATAGAGGAGCTTTTCACGTCTTTGTGCAATTTGAGACATAACTTGGTCTATTCGCGTCTTTACCTTACGAAACGTGGCACGAAGGCTCAATAGAAGTTAGACTTTTAAGAGCACTAAATAGAGTACAACGGTCCACATTGATGCTTTGGAATTGCTCAACTCTCTCCATGAGGAGCTTTTCACGTTTTGTGCAATTTCAACATAACTTGGTCTATTCGCGTCTTTACCTTACGAAACGTGGCACGAAGGCTCAAATAGAAGTTAGACTTTTAAGAGCACTAAATAGAGTGCAACGGTCCACATTGATGCTTTGGAATTGCTCAACTCTCTCCATAGAGGAGCTTTTCACGTCTTTGAGCAATTTGAGACATAACTTGGTCTATTCGTCTTTACCTTACGAAACGTGGCACGAAGGCTCAATAGCAAGTTAGACTTTTAAGAGCACTAAATAGAGTACGGTCCACATTGATGCTTTGGAATTGCTCAACTCTCTCCATGAGGAGCTTTTCACGTTTTTGTGCAATTTGAACATAACTTGGTCTATTCGCGTCTTTACCTTACGAAACGTGGCACGAAGGCTCAAATAGCAAGTTAGACTTTTAAGAGCACTAAATAGAGTGCAACGGTCCACATTGATGCTTTGGAATTGCTCAACTCTCTCCATAGAGGAGCTTTTCACGTCTTTGAGCAATTTGAGACATAACTTGGTCTATTCGCGTCTTTACCTTACGAAACGTGGCACGAAGGCTCAATAGCAAGTTAGACTTTTAAGAGCACTAAATAGAGTACAACGGTCCACATTGATGCTTTGGAATTGCTCAACTCTCTCCATGAGGAGCTTTTCACGTTTTGTGCAATTTGAACATAACTTGGTCTATTCGCGTCTTTACCTTACGAAACGTGGCACGAAGGCTCAATAGCAAGTTAGACTTTTAAGAGCACTAAATAGAGTACAACGGTCCACATTGATGCTTTGGAATTGCTCAACTCTCTCCATAGAGGAGCTTTTCACGTCTTTGAGCAATTTGAGACATAACTTGGTCTATTCGTCTTTACCTTACGAAACGTGGCACGAAGGCTCAATAGCAAGTTAGACTTTTAAGAGCACTAAATAGAGTACAACGGTCCACATTGATGCTTTGGAATTGCTCAACTCTCTCCATGAGGAGCTTTTCACGTTTTGTGCAATTTCAGACATAACTTGGTCTATTCGCGTCTTTACCTTACGAAACGTGGCACGAAGGCTCAAAGCAAGTTAGACTTTTAAGAGCACTAAATAGAGTACAACGGTCCACATTGATGCTTTGGAATTGCTCAACTCTCTCCATAGAGGAGCTTTTCACGTCTTTGAGCAATTTGAGACATAACTTGGTCTATTCGCGTCTTTACCTTACGAAACGTGGCACAAGGCTCAATAGAGTTAGACTTTAAGAGCACTAAATAGAGTACAACGGTCCACATTGATGCTTTGGAATTGCTCAACTCTCTCCATGAGGAGCTTTTCACGTTTTGAGCAATTTAACATAACTTGGTCTATTCGCATCTTTACCTTACGAAACGTGGCACGAAGGCTCAATAGCAAGTTAGACTTTTAAGAGCACTAAATAGAGTACAACGGTCCACATTGATGCTTTGGAATTGCTCAACTCTCTCCATGAGGAGCTTTTCACGTTTTGAGCAATTTGAGACATAACTTGGTCTATTCGCGTCTTTACCTTACGAAACGTGGCACGAAGGCTCAATAGCAAGTTAGACTTTTAAGAGCACTAAATAGAGTACAACGGTCCACATTGATGCTTTGGAATTGCTCAACTCTCTCCATAGAGGCTTTTCACGTCTTTGAGCAATTTGAGACATAACTTGGTCTATTCGCGTCTTTACCTTACGAAACGTGGCACAAGGCTCAAGCAAGTTAGACTTTTAAGAGCACTAAATAGAGTACAACGGTCCACATTGATGCTTTGGAATTGCTCAACTCTCTCCATAGAGGAGCTTTTCACGTCTTTGAGCAATTTGAGACATAACTTGGTCTATTCGCGTCTTTACCTTACGAAACGTGGCACGAAGGCTCAATAGCAAGTTAGACTTTTAAGAGCACTAAATAGAGTGCAACGGTCCACATTGATGCTTTGGAATTGCTCAACTCTCTCCATAGAGGAGCTTTTCACGTCTTTGAGCAATTTGAGACATAACTTGGTCTATTCGCGTCTTTACCTTACGAAACGTGGCACAAGGCTCAATAGAGTTAGACTTTTAAGAGCACTAAATAGAGTACAACGGTCCACATTGATGCTTTGGAATTGCTCAACTCTCTCCATGAGGAGCTTTTCACGTTTTGTGCAATTTGAACATAACTTGGTCTATTCGCATCTTTACCTTACGAAACGTGGCACGAAGGCTCAAATAGCAAGTTAGACTTTTAAGAGCACTAAATAGAGTGCAACGGTCCACATTGATGCTTTGGAATTGCTCAACTCTCTCCATGGGAGCTTTTCACGTCTTTGAGCAATTTGAGACATAACTTGGTCTATTCGCATCTTTACCTTACGAAACGTGGCACAAGGCTCAATAGAAGTTAGACTTTTAAGAGCACTAAATAGAGTGCAACGGTCCACATTGATGCTTTGGAATTGCTCAACTCTCTCCATAGAGGAGCTTTTCACGTCTTTGAGCAATTTGAGACATAACTTGGTCTATTCGTCTTTACCTTACGAAACGTGGCACGAAGGCTCAAATAGCAAGTTAGACTTTTAAGAGCACTAAATAGAGTGCAACGGTCCACATTGATGCTTTGGAATTGCTCAACTCTCTCCATAGAGGAGCTTTTCACGTCTTTGAGCAATTTGAGACATAACTTGGTCTATTCGCGTCTTTACCTTACGAAACGTGGCACGAAGGCTCAATAGCAAGTTAGACTTTTAAGAGCACTAAATAGAGTACAACGGTCCACATTGATGCTTTGGAATTGCTCAACTCTCTCCATGAGGAGCTTTTCACGTTTTGAGCAATTTAACATAACTTGGTCTATTCGCATCTTTACCTTACGAAACGTGGCACGAAGGCTCAATAGCAAGTTAGACTTTTAAGAGCACTAAATAGAGTACAACGGTCCACATTGATGCTTTGGAATTGCTCAACTCTCTCCATAGAGGCTTTTCACGTCTTTGAGCAATTTGAGACATAACTTGGTCTATTCGCGTCTTTACCTTACGAAACGTGGCACAAGGCTCAATAGCAAGTTAGACTTTTAAGAGCACTAAATAGAGTACAACGGTCCACATTGATGCTTTGGAATTGCTCAACTCTCTCCATGGAGGAGCTTTTCACGTCTTTGTGCAATTTGAACATAACTTGGTCTATTCGCGTCTTTACCTTACGAAACGTGGCACGAAGGCTCAATAGCAAGTTAGACTTTAAGAGCACTAAATAGAGTACAACGGTCCACATTGATGCTTTGGAATTGCTCAACTCTCTCCATAGAGGAGCTTTTCACGTCTTTGAGCAATTTGAGACATAACTTGGTCTATTCGCGTCTTTACCTTACGAAACGTGGCACGAAGGCTCAAGCAAGTTAGACTTTTAAGAGCACTAAATAGAGTACAACGGTCCACATTGATGCTTTGGAATTGCTCAACTCTCTCCATAGAGGAGCTTTTCACGTCTTTGAGCAATTTGAGACATAACTTGGTCTATTCGCGTCTTTACCTTACGAAACGTGGCACAAGGCTCAACTAGCAAGTTAGACTTTTAAGAGCACTAAATAGAGTACAACGGTCCACATTGATGCTTTGGAATTGCTCAACTCTCTCCATAGAGGCTTTTCACGTCTTTGAGCAATTTGAGACATAACTTGGTCTATTCGCGTCTTTACCTTACGAAACGTGGCACGAAGGCTCAAATAGCAAGTTAGACTTTTAAGAGCACTAAATAGAGTGCAACGGTCCACATTGATGCTTTGGAATTGCTCAACTCTCTCCATAGAGGAGCTTTTCACGTCTTTGAGCAATTTGAGACATAACTTGGTCTATTCGCGTCTTTACCTTACGAAACGTGGCACAAGGCTCAATAGAGTTAGACTTTTAAGAGCACTAAATAGAGTAACGGTCCACATTGATGCTTTGGAATTGCTCAACTCTCTCCATGGAGGAGCTTTTCACGTTTTGTGCAATTTGAACATAACTTGGTCTATTCGCATCTTTACCTTACGAAACGTGGCACGAAGGCTCAATAGCAAGTTAGACTTTTAAGAGCACTAAATAGAGTACAACGGTCCACATTGATGCTTTGGAATTGCTCAACTCTCTCCATAGAGGAGCTTTTCACGTCTTTGAGCAATTTGAGACATAACTTGGTCTATTCGCGTCTTTACCTTACGAAACGTGGCACAAGGCTCAATAGAGTTAGACTTTAAGAGCACTAAATAGTACAACGGTCCACATTGATGCTTTGGAATTGCTCAACTCTCTCCATGAGGAGCTTTTCACGTCTTTGAGCAATTTGAACATAACTTGGTCTATTCGCATCTTTACCTTACGAAACGTGGCACAAAGGCTCAATAGCAAGTTAGACTTTTAAGAGCACTAAATAGAGTACAACGGTCCACATTGATGCTTTGGAATTGCTCAACTCTCTCCATAGAGGAGCTTTTCACGTCTTTGAGCAATTTGAGACATAACTTGGTCTATTCGCGTCTTTACCTTACGAAACGTGGCACGAAGGCTCAAATAGCAAGTTAGACTTTTAAGAGCACTAAATAGAGTGCAACGGTCCACATTGATGCTTTGGAATTGCTCAACTCTCTCCATAGAGGAGCTTTTCACGTCTTTGAGCAATTTGAGACATAACTTGGTCTATTCGCGTCTTTACCTTACGAAACGTGGCACAAAGGCTCAATTAGAGTGTTAGACTATATAGAGCACTAAATAGAGTACAACGGTCCACATTGATGCTTTGGAATTGCTCAACTCTCTCCATGGAGGAGCTTTTCACGTTTTGTGCAATTTCAACATAACTTGGTCTATTCGCATCTTTACCTTACGAAACGTGGCACGAAGGCTCAAAGAAGTTAGACTTTTAAGAGCACTAAATAGAGTGCAACGGTCCACATTGATGCTTTGGAATTGCTCAACTCTCTCCATAGAGGAGCTTTTCACGTCTTTGAGCAATTTGAGACATAACTTGGTCTATTCGCGTCTTTACCTTACGAAACGTGGCACGAAGGCTCAATAGAGTTAGACTTTTAAGAGCACTAAATAGAGTACAACGGTCCACATTGATGCTTTGGAATTGCTCAACTCTCTCCATGAGGAGCTTTTCACGTTTTGTGCAATTTCAAACATAACTTGGTCTATTCGCGTCTTTACCTTACGAAACGTGGCACGAAGGCTCAATAGAAGTTAGACTTTTAAGAGCACTAAATAGAGTGCAACGGTCCACATTGATGCTTTGGAATTGCTCAACTCTCTCCATAGAGGAGCTTTTCACGTCTTTGAGCAATTTGAGACATAACTTGGTCTATTCGTCTTTACCTTACGAAACGTGGCACGAAGGCTCAATAGCAAGTTAGACTTTTAAGAGCACTAAATAGAGTACAACGGTCCACATTGATGCTTTGGAATTGCTCAACTCTCTCCATGGAGGAGCTTTTCACGTTTTGCAATTTCAACATAACTTGGTCTATTCGCGTCTTTACCTTACGAAACGTGGCACGAAGGCTCAAATAGCAAGTTAGACTTTTAAGAGCACTAAATAGTGCAACGGTCCACATTGATGCTTTGGAATTGCTCAACTCTCTCCATAGAGGAGCTTTTCACGTCTTTGAGCAATTTGAGACATAACTTGGTCTATTCGCGTCTTTACCTTACGAAACGTGGCACAAGGCTCAATAGAGTGTTAGACATTTAAGAGCACTAAATAGAGTACAACGGTCCACATTGATGCTTTGGAATTGCTCAACTCTCTCCATGGAGGAGCTTTTCACGTTTTGCAATTTCAAACATAACTTGGTCTATTCGCGTCTTTACCTTACGAAACGTGGCACGAAGGCTCAATAGAAGTTAGACTTTTAAGAGCACTAAATAGAGTGCAACGGTCCACATTGATGCTTTGGAATTGCTCAACTCTCTCCATAGAGGAGCTTTTCACGTCTTTGAGCAATTTGAGACATAACTTGGTCTATTCGTCTTTACCTTACGAAACGTGGCACGAAGGCTCAACTAGCAAGTTAGACTTTTAAGAGCACTAAATAGAGTACAACGGTCCACATTGATGCATTGGAATTGCTCAACTCTCTCCAAGGAGGAGCTTTTCACGTTTTTGTGCAATTTCAACATAACTTGGTCTATTCGCATCTTTACCTTACGAAACGTGGCACGAAGGCTCAAATAGCAAGTTAGACTTTTAAGAGCACTAAATAGAGTGCAACGGTCCACATTGATGCTTTGGAATTGCTCAACTCTCTCCATAGAGGAGCTTTTCACGTCTTTGAGCAATTTGAGACATAACTTGGTCTATTCCGTCTTTACCTTACGAAACGTGGCACGAAGGCTCAATAGCAAGTTTAGACTTTTAAGAGCACTAAATAGAGTACAACGGTCCACATTGATGCTTTGGAATTGCTCAACTCTCTCCATGGAGGAGCTTTTCACGTTTTGTGCAATTTCAACATAACTTGGTCTATTCGCATCTTTACCTTACGAAACGTGGCACGAAGGCTCAACTAGCAAGTTAGACTTTTAAGAGCACTAAATAGAGTACAACGGTCCACATTGATGCTTTGGAATTGCTCAACTCTCTCCATGAGGAGCTTTTCACGTTTTGTGCAATTTCAACATAACTTGGTCTATTCGCATCTTTACCTTACGAAACGTGGCACGAAGGCTCAACTAGCAAGTTAGACTTTTAAGAGCACTAAATAGAGTACAACGGTCCACATTGATGCTTTGGAATTGCTCAACTCTCTCCATAGAGGAGCTTTTCACGTCTTTGAGCAATTTGAGACATAACTTGGTCTATTCGCGTCTTTACCTTACGAAACGTGGCACAAGGCTCAACTAGCAAGTTAGACTTTTAAGAGCACTAAATAGAGTACAACGGTCCACATTGATGCTTTGGAATTGCTCAACTCTCTCCATAGAGGAGCTTTTCACGTCTTTGAGCAATTTGAGACATAACTTGGTCTATTCGCGTCTTTACCTTACGAAACGTGGCACGAAGGCTCAATAGCAAGTTAGACTTTTAAGAGCACTAAATAGAGTGCAACGGTCCACATTGATGCTTTGGAATTGCTCAACTCTCTCCATAGAGGAGCTTTTCACGTCTTTGAGCAATTTGAGACATAACTTGGTCTATTCGCGTCTTTACCTTACGAAACGTGGCACAAAGGCTCAATAGAGTGTTAGACTTTAAGAGCACTAAATAGAGTACAACGGTCCACATTGATGCTTTGGAATTGCTCAACTCTCTCCATGGAGGAGCTTTTCACGTTTTGCAATTTGAACATAACTTGGTCTATTCGCATCTTTACCTTACGAAACGTGGCACGAAGGCTCAATAGCAAGTTAGACTTTTAAGAGCACTAAATAGAGTGCAACGGTCCACATTGATGCTTTGGAATTGCTCAACTCTCTCCATGAGGAGCTTTTCACGTCTTTGAGCAATTTGAGACATAACTTGGTCTATTCGCGTCTTTACCTTACGAAACGTGGCACAAAGGCTCAATAGAGTTAGACTTTTAAGAGCACTAAATAGAGTGCAACGGTCCACATTGATGCTTTGGAATTGCTCAACTCTCTCCATAGAGGAGCTTTTCACGTCTTTGAGCAATTTGAGACATAACTTGGTCTATTCGCGTCTTTACCTTACGAAACGTGGCACGAAGGCTCAAATAGAAGTTAGACTTTTAAGAGCACTAAATAGAGTGCAACGGTCCACATTGATGCTTTGGAATTGCTCAACTCTCTCCATAGAGGAGCTTTTCACGTCTTTGAGCAATTTGAGACATAACTTGGTCTATTCGCATCTTTACCTTACGAAACGTGGCACGAAGGCTCAATAGCAAGTTAGACTTTTAAGAGCACTAAATAGAGTACAACGGTCCACATTGATGCTTTGGAATTGCTCAACTCTCTCCATAGGAGCTTTTCACGTTTTTGAGCAATTTCAAATAACTTGGTCTATTCGCATCTTTACCTTACGAAACGTGGCACAAAGGCTCAAATAGCAAGTTAGACTTTTTAGAGCACTAAATAAAGTGCAACGGTCCACATTGATGTTTGGAATTGCTCAACTCTCTCCATAGACGAGCTTTTCACGTCTTTGAGCAATTTGAGACATAACTTGGTCTATTCGCGTCTTTACCTCACGAAACGTGGCACAAAGGCTCAATAGAGTGTTAGACTTTTAAGAGCACTAAATAGAGTACAACGGTCCACATTGATGCTTTGGAATTGCTCAACTCTCTCCATGGAGGAGCTTTTCACGTTTTGTGCAATTTCAACATAACTTGGTCTATTCGCATCTTTACCTTACGAAACGTGGCACGAAGGCTCAACTAGCAAGTTAGACTTTTAAGAGCACTAATAGAGTACAACGGTCCCATTGATGCTTTGGAATTGCTCAACTCTCTCCATAGAGGAGCTTTTCACGTCTTTGAGAAATTTGAGACATAACTTGCTCTATTCGCGTCTTTACCTTACGAAACGTGGCACAAAGGCTCAAAGAGCAAGTTAGACTTTTAAGAGCAGTCAGACGAGTACAACGGTCCACATTGATGCTTTGGAATTGCTCAACTCTCTCCACAGAGGAGCTTTTTACGTTTTTGAACAATTTGAGACATAACTTGGTCTATTAGCGTCTTTACCTTACGAAACGTGGCACGAAGACTCAACTAGCAAGTTAGACTTTTAAGAGCACTAAATAGAGTACAACGGTCCACATTGATGCTTTGGAATTGCTCAACTCTCTCCATAGAGGAGCTTTTCACGTCTTTGAGCAATTTGAGACATAACTTGGTCTATTCGCGTCTTTACCTTACGAAACGTGGCACAAGGCTCAATAGAGTGTTAGACATTTAAGAGCACTAAATAGTACAACGGTCCACATTGATGCTTTGGAATTGCTCAACTCTCTCCATGGAGGAGCTTTTCACGTTTTTGTGCAATTTCAACATAACTTGGTCTATTCGCATCTTTACCTTACGAAACGTGGCACGAAGGCTCAATAGCAAGTTAGACTTTTAAGAGCACTAAATAGAGTGCAACGGTCCACATTGATGCTTTGGAATTGCTCAACTCTCTCCATAGAGGAGCTTTTCACGTCTTTGAGCAATTTGAGACATAACTTGGTCTATTCGCGTCTTTACCTTACGAAACGTGGCACAAAGGCTCAATAGAAGTTTAGACTTTAAGAGCACTAAATAGAGTACAACGGTCCACATTGATGCTTTGGAATTGCTCAACTCTCTCCATGAGGAGCTTTTCACGTTTTGTGCAATTTCAACATAACTTGGTCTATTCGCGTCTTTACCTTACGAAACGTGGCACGAAGGCTCAAATAGAAGTTAGACTTTTAAGAGCACTAAATAGAGTGCAACGGTCCACATTGATGCTTTGGAATTGCTCAACTCTCTCCATAGAGCTTTTCACGTCTTTGAGCAATTTGAGACATAACTTGGTCTATTCGCGTCTTTACCTTACGAAACGTGGCACGAAGGCTCAACTAGCAAGTTAGACTTTTAAGAGCACTAATAGAGTACAACGGTCCACATTGATGCTTTGGAATTGCTCAACTCTCTCCATGAGGAGCTTTTCACGTCTTTGAGCAATTTGAACATAACTTGGTCTATTCGCATCTTTACCTTACGAAACGTGGCACGAAGGCTCAATAGCAAGTTAGACTTTTAAGAGCACTAAATAGAGTGCAACGGTCCACATTGATGCTTTGGAATTGCTCAACTCTCTCCATAGAGGAGCTTTTCACGTCTTTGAGCAATTTGAGACATAACTTGGTCTATTCGCGTCTTTACCTTACGAAACGTGGCACAAAGGCTCAATAGAGTTTAGACTTTAAGAGCACTAAATAGAGTACAACGGTCCACATTGATGCTTTGGAATTGCTCAACTCTCTCCATGGAGGAGCTTTTCACGTTTTGTGCAATTTCAAATAACTTGGTCTATTCGCGTCTTTACCTTACGAAACGTGGCACGAAGGCTCAAAGAAGTTAGACTTTTAAGAGCACTAAATAGAGTGCAACGGTCCACATTGATGCTTTGGAATTGCTCAACTCTCTCCATAGAGAGCTTTTCACGTCTTTGAGCAATTTGAGACATAACTTGGTCTATTCGCGTCTTTACCTTACGAAACGTGGCACAAGGCTCAATAGCAAGTTAGACTTTTAAGAGCACTAAATAGAGTACAACGGTCCACATTGATGCTTTGGAATTGCTCAACTCTCTCCATAGAGGAGCTTTTCACGTCTTTGAGCAATTTGAGACATAACTTGGTCTATTCGCATCTTTACCTTACGAAACGTGGCACGAAGGCTCAATAGCAAGTTAGACTTTTAAGAGCACTAAATAGAGTGCAACGGTCCACATTGATGCTTTGGAATTGCTCAACTCTCTCCATAGAGGAGCTTTTCACGTCTTTGAGCAATTTGAGACATAACTTGGTCTATTCGCGTCTTTACCTTACGAAACGTGGCACAAGGCTCAATAGCAAGTTAGACTTTTAAGAGCACTAAATAGAGTACAACGGTCCACATTGATGCTTTGGAATTGCTCAACTCTCTCCATAGAGGAGCTTTTCACGTCTTTGAGCAATTTGAGACATAACTTGGTCTATTCGCGTCTTTACCTTACGAAACGTGGCACGAAGGCTCAAATAGCAAGTTAGACTTTTAAGAGCACTAAATAGAGTGCAACGGTCCACATTGATGCTTTGGAATTGCTCAACTCTCTCCATAGAGGAGCTTTTCACGTCTTTGAGCAATTTGAGACATAACTTGGTCTATTCGCGTCTTTACCTTACGAAACGTGGCACAAAGGCTCAATAGAGTGTTAGACATTTAAGAGCACTAAATAGAGTACAACGGTCCACATTGATGCTTTGGAATTGCTCAACTCTCTCCATGGAGGAGCTTTTCACGTTTTTGTGCAATTTCAACATAACTTGGTCTATTCGCGTCTTTACCTTACGAAACGTGGCACGAAGGCTCAAATAGAAGTTAGACTTTTAAGAGCACTAAATAGAGTGCAACGGTCCACATTGATGCTTTGGAATTGCTCAACTCTCTCCATAGAGGAGCTTTTCACGTCTTTGGCAATTTGAGACATAACTTGGTCTATTCGCGTCTTTACCTTACGAAACGTGGCACAAGGCTCAATAGAGTGTTAGACTTTTAAGAGCACTAAATAGAGTACAACGGTCCACATTGATGCTTTGGAATTGCTCAACTCTCTCCATGAGGAGCTTTTCACGTTTTGTGCAATTTCAAACATAACTTGGTCTATTCGCGTCTTTACCTTACGAAACGTGGCACGAAGGCTCAAATAGAAGTTAGACTTTTAAGAGCACTAAATAGAGTGCAACGGTCCACATTGATGCTTTGGAATTGCTCAACTCTCTCCATAGAGGAGCTTTTCACGTCTTTGAGCAATTTGAGACATAACTTGGTCTATTCGCGTCTTTACCTTACGAAACGTGGCACGAAGGCTCAACTAGCAAGTTAGACTTTTAAGAGCACTAAATAGAGTACAACGGTCCACATTGATGCTTTGGAATTGCTCAACTCTCTCCATAGAGGAGCTTTTCACGTTTTGAGCAATTTGAACATAACTTGGTCTATTCGCATCTTTACCTTACGAAACGTGGCACGAAGGCTCAAATAGCAAGTTAGACTTTTAAGAGCACTAAATAGAGTGCAACGGTCCACATTGATGCTTTGGAATTGCTCAACTCTCTCCATAGAGGAGCTTTTCACGTCTTTGAGCAATTTGAGACATAACTTGGTCTATTCACGTCTTTACCTTACGAAACGTGGCACAAGGCTCAATAGAGTTAGACTTTAAGAGCACTAAATAGAGTACAACGGTCCACATTGATGCTTTGGAATTGCTCAACTCTCTCCATAGAGGAGCTTTTCACGTCTTTGAGCAATTTGAGACATAACTTGGTCTATTCGCGTCTTTACCTTACGAAACGTGGCACAAGGCTCAATAGAGTTTAGACTTTAAGAGCACTAAATAGAGTACAACGGTCCACATTGATGCTTTGGAATTGCTCAACTCTCTCCATGAGGAGCTTTTCACGTTTTTGTGCAATTTCAAACATAACTTGGTCTATTCGCGTCTTTACCTTACGAAACGTGGCACGAAGGCTCAATAGAAGTTAGACTTTTAAGAGCACTAAATAGAGTGCAACGGTCCACATTGATGCTTTGGAATTGCTCAACTCTCTCCATAGAGGAGCTTTTCACGTCTTTGGCAATTTGAGACATAACTTGGTCTATTCGCGTCTTTACCTTACGAAACGTGGCACAAGGCTCAATAGAGTGTTGACATTTAAGAGCACTAAATAGAGTACAACGGTCCACATTGATGCTTTGGAATTGCTCAACTCTCTCCATGGAGGAGCTTTTCACGTTTTTGTGCAATTTCAACACATAACTTGGTCTATTCGCGTCTTTACCTTACGAAACGTGGCACGAAGGCTCAAATAGAAGTTAGACTTTTGAGCACTAAATAGAGTGCAACGGTCCACATTGATGCTTTGGAATTGCTCAACTCTCTCCATAGAGGAGCTTTTCACGTCTTTGAGCAATTTGAGACATAACTTGGTCTATTCGCGTCTTTACCTTACGAAACGTGGCACGAAGGCTCAAATAGCAAGTTAGACTTTTAAGAGCACTAAATAGAGTGCAACGGTCCACATTGATGCTTTGGAATTGCTCAACTCTCTCCATAGAGGAGCTTTTCACGTCTTTGAGCAATTTGAGACATAACTTGGTCTATTCGCGTCTTTACCTTACGAAACGTGGCACAAAGGCTCAATAGAGTTAGACATTTAAGAGCACTAAATAGAGTACAACGGTCCACATTGATGCTTTGGAATTGCTCAACTCTCTCCATGGAGGAGCTTTTCACGTTTTGTGCAATTTCAACATAACTTGGTCTATTCGCATCTTTACCTTACGAAACGTGGCACGAAGGCTCAACTAGCAAGTTAGACTTTTAAGAGCACTAAATAGAGTACAACGGTCCACATTGATGCTTTGGAATTGCTCAACTCTCTCCATAGAGGAGCTTTTCACGTCTTTGAGCAATTTGAGACATAACTTGGTCTATTCGCGTCTTTACCTTACGAAACGTGGCACAAAGGCTCAATAGCAAGTTAGACTTTTAAGAGCACTAAATAGAGTACAACGGTCCACATTGATGCTTTGGAATTGCTCAACTCTCTCCATAGAGGAGCTTTTCACGTCTTTGTGCAATTTGAGACATAACTTGGTCTATTCGCGTCTTTACCTTACGAAACGTGGCACAAGGCTCAATAGAGTTTAGACTTTAAGAGCACTAAATAGAGTACAACGGTCCACATTGATGCTTTGGAATTGCTCAACTCTCTCCATGAGGAGCTTTTCACGTTTTGTGCAATTTCAACATAACTTGGTCTATTCGCATCTTTACCTTACGAAACGTGGCACGAAGGCTCAAATAGCAAGTTAGACTTTTAAGAGCACTAAATAGAGTGCAACGGTCCACATTGATGCTTTGGAATTGCTCAACTCTCTCCATAGAGGAGCTTTTCACGTTTTTGTGCAATTTCAAACATAACTTGGTCTATTCGCATCTTTACCTTACGAAACGTGGCACGAAGGCTCAAATAGCAAGTTAGACTTTTTAGAGCACTAAATAGAGTGCAACGGTACACATTGATGCTTTCGAATTGCTCAACTCTCTCCATAGAGGAGCTTTTCACGTCTTTGAGCAATTTGAGACATAACTTGGTCTATTCGCGTCTTTACCTTACGAAACGTGGCACAAGGCTCAATAGAAGTTTAGACTTTAAGAGCACTAAATAGAGTACAACGGTCCACATTGATGCTTTGGAATTGCTCAACTCTCTCCATGGAGGAGCTTTTCACGTTTTTGTGCAATTTCAACATAACTTGGTCTATTCGCGTCTTTACCTTACGAAACGTGGCACGAAGGCTCAAATAGCAAGTTAGACTTTTAAGAGCACTAAATAGAGTGCAACGGTCCACATTGATGCTTTGGAATTGCTCAACTCTCTCCATAGAGGAGCTTTTCACGTCTTTGAGCAATTTGAGACATAACTTGGTCTATTCCGTCTTTACCTTACGAAACGTGGCACGAAGGCTCAACTAGCAAGTTAGACTTTTAAGAGCACTAAATAGAGTACAACGGTCCACATTGATGCTTTGGAATTGCTCAACTCTCTCCATGAGGAGCTTTTCACGTTTTTGTGCAATTTCAACATAACTTGGTCTATTCGCATCTTTACCTTACGAAACGTGGCACGAAGGCTCAAATAGCAAGTTAGACTTTTAAGAGCACTAAATAGAGTGCAACGGTCCACATTGATGCTTTGGAATTGCTCAACTCTCTCCATAGAGGAGCTTTTCACGTCTTTGAGCAATTTGAGACATAACTTGGTCTATTCACGTCTTTACCTTACGAAACGTGGCACAAAGGCTCAATAGAGTGTTAGACATTTAAGAGCACTAAATAGAGTACAACGGTCCACATTGATGCTTTGGAATTGCTCAACTCTCTCCATGGAGGAGCTTTTCACGTTTTGTGCAATTTCAACATAACTTGGTCTATTCGCATCTTTACCTTACGAAACGTGGCACGAAGGCTCAACTAGCAAGTTAGACTTTTAAGAGCACTAATAGAGTACAACGGTCCCATTGATGCTTTGGAATTGCTCAACTCTCTCCATAGAGGAGCTTTTCACGTCTTTGAGCAATTTGAGACATAACTTGGTCTATTCGCGTCTTTACCTTACGAAACGTGGCACAAAGGCTCAACTAGCAAGTTAGACTTTTAAGAGCACTAAATAGAGTACAACGGTCCACATTGATGCTTTGGAATTGCTCAACTCTCTCCATAGAGGAGCTTTTCACGTCTTTGAGCAATTTGAGACATAACTTGGTCTATTCGCGTCTTTACCTTACGAAACGTGGCACGAAGGCTCAAATAGCAAGTTAGACTTTTAAGAGCACTAAATAGAGTGCAACGGTCCACATTGATGCTTTGGAATTGCTCAACTCTCTCCATAGAGGAGCTTTTCACGTCTTTGAGCAATTTGAGACATAACTTGGTCTATTCGCGTCTTTACCTTACGAAACGTGGCACAAAGGCTCAATTAGAGTGTTAGACTTTAAGAGCACTAAATAGAGTACAACGGTCCACATTGATGCTTTGGAATTGCTCAACTCTCTCCATGAGGAGCTTTTCACGTTTTTGTGCAATTTCAAACATAACTTGGTCTATTCGCATCTTTACCTTACGAAACGTGGCACGAAGGCTCAACTAGCAAGTTAGACTTTTAAGAGCACTAGAGTACAACGGTCCCATTGATGCTTTGGAATTGCTCAACTCTCTCCATAGAGGAGCTTTTCACGTCTTTGAGCAATTTGAGACATAACTTGGTCTATTCGCGTCTTTACCTTACGAAACGTGGCACAAGGCTCAACTAGCAAGTTAGACTTTTAAGAGCACTAAATAGAGTACAACGGTCCACATTGATGCTTTGGAATTGCTCAACTCTCTCCATAGAGGAGCTTTTCACGTCTTTGAGCAATTTGAGACATAACTTGGTCTATTCGCGTCTTTACCTTACGAAACGTGCACAAGGCTCAATAGAGTTTAGACTTTAAGAGCACTAAATAGAGTACAACGGTCCACATTGATGCTTTGGAATTGCTCAACTCTCTCCATGAGGAGCTTTTCACGTTTTGTGCAATTTCAACATAACTTGGTCTATTCGCATCTTTACCTTACGAAACGTGGCACGAAGGCTCAACTAGCAAGTTAGACTTTTAAGAGCACTAAATAGAGTGCAACGGTCCACATTGATGCTTTGGAATTGCTCAACTCTCTCCATAGAGGAGCCTTTCACGTTTTTGTGCAATTTCAAACATCACTTGGTCTATTCGCATCTTTACCTTACGAAATGTGGCACGAAGGCTCAACTAGCAAGTTAGACTTTTAAGAGCACTAAATAGAGTGCAACGGTCCACATTGATTTTGGAATTGCTCAACTCTCTCCATAGAGGAGCTTTTCACGTCTTTGAGCAATTTGAGACATAACTTGGTCTATTCGCGTCTTTACCTTACGAAACGTGGCACAAGGCTCAATAGAAGTTAGACTTTAAGAGCACTAAATAGAGTACAACGGTCCACATTGATGCTTTGGAATTGCTCAACTCTTCCATGAGGAGCTTTTCACGTTTTGTGCAATTTCAAATAACTTGGTCTATTCGCGTCTTTACCTTACGAAACGTGGCACGAAGGCTCAAATAGAAGTTAGACTTTTAAGAGCACTAAATAGAGTGCAACGGTCCACATTGATGCTTTGGAATTGCTCAACTCTCTCCATAGAGGAGCTTTTCACGTCTTTGAGCAATTTGAGACATAACTTGGTCTATTCGCGTCTTTACCTTACGAAACGTGGCACGAAGGCTCAACTAGCAAGTTAGACTTTTAAGAGCACTAATAGAGTACAACGGTCCACATTGATGCTTTGGAATTGCTCAACTCTCTCCATGAGGAGCTTTTCACGTTTTTGCAATTTCAAACATAACTTGGTCTATTCGCATCTTTACCTTACGAAACGTGGCACGAAGGCTCAAATAGCAAGTTAGACTTTTAAGAGCACTAAATAGAGTGCAACGGTCCACATTGATGCTTTGGAATTGCTCAACTCTCTCCATAGAGGAGCTTTTCACGTCTTTGAGCAATTTGAGACATAACTTGGTCTATTCACGTCTTTCCTTACGAAACGTGGCACAAAGGCTCAATTAGAGTGTTAGACATTTAAGAGCACTAAATAGTACAAGTCGGTCACATTGATGCTTTGGAATTGCTCAACTCTCTCCATGAGGAGCTTTTCACGTTTTGTGCAATTTCAACATAACTTGGTCTATTCGCATCTTTACCTTCGAAACGTGGCACGAAGGCTCAACTAGCAAGTTAGACTTTTAAGAGCACTCAATAGAGTACAACGGCCCACATTGATGCTTTGGAATTGCTCAACTCTCTCCATAGGAGCTTTTCACGTCTTTGAGCAATTAGACATAACTTGGTCTATTCACGTCTTTACCTTACGAAACGTGGCACAAAGGCTCAACTAGCAAGTTAGACTTTTAAAGCACTAAATAGAGTACAACGGTCCACATTGATGCTTTGGAATTGCTCAACTCTCTCCATAGAGGAGCTTTTCACGTCTTTAGCAATTTGAGACATAACTTGGTCTATTCGCGTCTTTACCTTACGAAACGTGGCACGAAGGCTCAAATAGCAAGTTAGACTTTTAGAGCACTAAATAGAGTGCAACGGTCCACATTGATGCTTTGGAATTGCTCAACTCTATCCATAGAGGAGCTTTTCACGTCTTTGAGCAATTTGAGACATAACTTGGTCTATTCGCGTCTTTACCTTACGAAACGTGGCACAAAGGCTCAATTAGAGTGTTAGACATTTAAGAGCACTAAATAGCGTACAATGGTCCACATTGATGCTTTGGAATTGCTCAACTCTCTCCATGGAGGAGCTTTTCACGTTTTGTGCAATTTCAACATAACTTGGTCTATTCGCATCTTTACCTTACGAAACGTGGCACGAAGGCTCAAATAGCAAGTTAGACTTTTAAGAGCCTAAATAGAGTGCAACGGTCCACATTGATGCTTTGGAATTGCTCAACTCTCTCCATGGAGGAGCTTTTCACATCTTTGAGCAATTTGAGACATAACTTGCTCTATTCGCATCTTTACCTTACGAAACGTGGGACAAAGGCTCAATTAGAGTGTTAGACATTTAAGAGCACTAAATAGAGTACAACGGTCCACATTGATGCTTTGGAATTGCTCAACTCTTTCCATGGAGGAGCTTTTCACGTTTTTGTGCAATTTCAAACATAACTTGGTCTATTCGCGTCTTTACCTTACGAAACGTGGCACGAAGGCTCAAATAGAAAGTTAGACTTTTAAGAGCACTAAATAGAGTGCAACAGTCCACAATTGATGCTTTGGAATTGCTCAACTCTCTCCATAGAGGAGCTTTTCATGTCTTTGAGCAATTTGAGACATAAATTGGTCTATTCGCGTCTTTACCTTACGAAACGTGGCACAAGGCTCAATTAGCAAGTTAGACATTTGAGCACTAAATAGAGTACAACGGTCCACATATTGATGCTTTGGAATTGCTCAACTCTCTCCATGGAGGAGCTTTTCACGTTTTGTGCAATTTCAACATAACTTGGTCTATTCGCATCTTTACCTTACGAAACGTGGCACGAAGGCTCAACTAGCAAGTTAGACTTTTAAGAGCAGTCAATAGAGTACAACGGTCGAGAGGGTTGAGCAATTCCAAAGCATCAATTCAGCCTTTGTACTCTATTTAGTATTCTTAGAAGTCTGACTTGCTAGTTTAGCCTTCGAGCAACGTTGGTAAGTAAAGATGCGAATAGACCAAGTTATGTTTCAAATTGCACAAAAGCGTGAAAAGCTCGTCTGTGGAACGGGTTGAGCAATTCAATGCATCAGTGTGACCGTTGTACTCTATTTAGTATTGTTAGAAGTCTAAGTTGCTAGTTTAGCCTTCATACAACGTTCGTAAGCTGAAGATGTGAATAGACCAAGTTATGTTTGAAATTGCACAAAAAACGTGAAAAGCTCATCCATGGAGAGAGTTGAGCAATTCCAAAGCATCAATGTCGACCTTTGTACTCTATTTAGTATTCCTAGAAGTATAACTTTCTAGTTCAACCTTCGCGCAACGTTCGCAAGGTAAAGATGCAAATAGACCAAGTTATGTTTGAAATTGCACAAAAGCGTGAAAAGCTCGTCTGTGGAAAGAGTTGAGCAATTCCAAAGTATCAATGTGGACCGTTGTACTCTATTTAGTATTGTTAGAAGTCTAAGTTGATAGTTTAGCCTTCATACAACGTCTAATGAGCTAAAGATGCGAATAAACCAAGTTATGTTTGGAATTGCACAAAACGTGAAAAGCTCATCCATAGAGAGAGTTGAGCAATTCCAAAGCATCAATGTGACCGTTGTACTCTATTTAGTATTTTAGAAGTCTAAGTTGCTAGTTTGGCCTTCATAGAACGTTTCGTAAGCTAAAGATGCGAATAGGCCAAGTTATGTTTGAAATTGCACAAAAACGTGAAAAGCTCGTCCATGGGGAGAGTTGAACAATTCCAAAGCATCAATGTCGACCTTTGTGCTCCATTTAGTATTCTTAGAAGTTTAACTGCTAGTTTAGCCTTCGTGCAACGTTTCGTATGGTAAGATGCAAATAGACCAAGTTATGTCCGAAACTTACCTAAAATGTACAAGCTTGTCAATGGAGAGTGTTGAGCATTCCAAAGCATCAATGTGGACCTTTGTACTCCATTTAGTGTTCTTAGAAGTATAACTAACTAGTTCAGCTTCGAGCAACGTTTCATAGGGTAAAGATGCGAATTGATCAAGTTATTGCTGAAATTACACTAAAACGTGACTAGCTCGTCCATGGAGAGAGTTGAGCGATTCCAAAGCATCAATATCAGCATTTGCACTCTATTTAGTATTCTTAGAAGTCTAAGCTAGTTTAGCCTTCGAGCACGTTTCGTAAGGTAAAGATGCGAATAGACCAAGTTATGTTTGAAATTGTACAAAGCGTGAATGGCTCGCCTGTGGAACGAATTGAGCAATTCCAGAACATCAATGTGGACCGTTGTACTCTATTTAGTATTGTTGGAAGTCTAAGTTGCTAGTTTTGCCTTCAAATAACGTTTCGTAAGCTAAAGATGCGAATGGACCAAGTTATGTTTGAAATTGCACAAAAATGTGAAAAGCTCGTTTGTGGAAAGAGTTGGCAATTCCAAAGCATCAATGTGGACCGTTGTACTCTATTTAGTATTGTTAGAAGTCTAAGTTACTAGTTTAGCCTTCATACAACGTTTCGTAAGCTAATGATGTGAATAGACCAAGTTATGTTTGAAGGTGCATAAAAACATGAAAAGCTCGTCCATGGAGAGAGTTGAGCAATTCCAAAGCATCAATGTCGACCTTCGTACTCTATTTAGTATTCTTAGAAGTATAACTTGCTAGTTTAGCCTTCGTGCAACGTTTCGTAAGGTAAAGATGCCAATAGACCAAGTTATGTTTGAAATTGCACAAAAGCGTGAAAAGCTCATCCATGGAGAGAGTTGAGCAATTCCAAAGTATCAATGTGGACCGTTGTACTCTATTTAGTATTGTTAGAAATTTAAGTTGCTAGTTTAGCCTTCATACAACGTTTCGTAAGCTAAAGATGCGAATAGACCAAGTTATGTTTGGAATTGCACAAAAACGTGAAAAGCTCGTCCATGGAGAGAGTTGAGCAATTCCAAAGCATCAATGTGGACTATTGTACTCTATTTAGTATTGTTAGAAGTCTAAGTTGCTAGTTTAGACTTCATACAACGTTTCGTAAGCTAAAGATGCGAATAGACCAAGTTATGTTTGGAATTGCACGAAAACGTGAAAAGCTCGTCCATGGAGAGAGTTGAGCAATTCCAATCATCAATGCCGACCTTTGAACTCTATTTTATTCTTAGAAGTCTAACTTGCTAATTTAGCCTTCGAGCAACGTTTCGTACGATAAACATGCGAATAGACCAAGTTATGTCTGAAATTGCATTGAAACGTGACAAGCTCGTCCATGGAGAGAGTTGAGCAATTCCAAAGCGTCAGTGTCGACCTTTGTACTCTATTTAGTATTCTTAGAAGTCTAACTTGCTAGTTTAGCCTTCGAGCAACGTTTCGTAAGGTAAAGATGCAAATGGACCAAGTTATGTTTGAAATTGCACAAAAACGTGAAAAACTCGTCCATGGGAGAGTTGAGCAATTCCAAAGCATCAATGTCGACCTTTGTGCTCCATTTAGTATTCTTAGAAGTTAAACTTGCTAGTTTAGCCTTCGTGCAACGTTTCGTATGGTAAAGATGCAATAGACCAAGTTATGTCTGAAAATTGCACTAAAATGTGACAAGCTTGTTTAAGGAGAGTGTTGAGCAATTGCAAAGCATCAATGTGGACCTTTGTACTCCATTTAGTGTTCTTAGAAGTATAACTAACTAGTTTAGCCTTCGAGCAACGTTTCATAGGATAAAGATGCGAATAGACCAAATTATGTCTGAAATTGCACTGAAACGTGACAAGCTCGTCCATGGAGAGAGTTGAGCAATTCCAAAGCATCAATGTCGACCTTTAAACTCTGTTTAGTATTCTTAGAAGTCTAACTTGCTAGCTTAGCCTTCGAGCAACGTTTCGTAAGCTAAAGATGCGAATACCAAGTTATGTTTGAAATTGCACAAAAACGTGAAAAACTCGTCCATGGAGATAGTTGATCAATTCCAAAGCATCAATGTGGACCGTTGTTCTCCATTTAGTGTTCTTAGAAGTATAACTTGCTAGTTTAGCCTTCGTGGAACGTTTCTTAAGGTAAAGATGAAAATAGACCAAGTTATGTTTGAAAATGCACAAAAATGTGAAAAACTCGTCCATGGAGAGAGTTGAGCAATTCCGAAGCATCAATGTCGACCTTTGAACTCTATTTAGTATTCTTAGAGTATGACTTGCTAGTTTAGCGTTCATGCAACGTTTCGTAAGGTAAGGATGGGAATAGACCAAGTTATGTTTGAAATTTCACTAAAACGTGACTAGCTCGTCCATGGAGAGAGTTGAGCAATTCTAAAGCATCAATGTCAGCCTTTGTACTCTATTTAGTATTCTTAGAAGTCTAACTTGCTAGTTTAGCCTTCGAGCAACGTTTGTAAGGTAAAGATGCGAATAGACCAAGTTATGTTTGAAATTGCACAAAAGCGTGAAAAGCTCGTCTGTGGAAAGAGTTGAGGCAATTCCAATGCATCAATGTGGACCGTTGTAGTCTATTTAGTATTGTTAGAAGTCTAAGTTGCTAGTTTAGCCTTCATACAACGTTTCGTAAGCTGAAGATGCGAATAGACCAAGTTATGTTTGAAATTACACAAAAACTTGAGAAGCTCGTCCATGGAGAGAGTTGAGCAATTCCAAAGCATCAATGTCGACCTTTGTACTCTATTTAGTATTCTTAGAAGTATAACTTGCTAGTTTTAGCCTTCGTGCAACGTTTCGTAAGGTAAAGATGGAAATAGACCAAGTTATGTTTGAAATTGCACAAAAGCATGAAAAGCTCGTTCATGGAGAGAGTTGTGCAATTCCAAAGCATCAATGTGGACCATTGTACTCTATTTAGTATTGTTAGAAGTCTAAGTTGCTAGTCTAGCCTTCATACAACGTTTCGTAAGCTAAAGATGCGAATAGAGCAAGTTACGTTTGAAATTACAGAAAACGTGAAAGCTCGTCCATGGAGAGGGTTGAGCAATTCCAAAGCATCAATGTCGACGTTTGTACTCCATTTATTATTCTTAGAAGTATAACTTGCTAGTTTAGCCTTCGTGCAACGTTTCATAAGGTAAAGATGCAAATTGACCAAGTTATGTTCGAAATTGCACAAAAGCATCAAAAGCTCATCTGTGGAAAGAGTTGAGCAATTCCAAAGTATCAATGTGGACCGTTTACTCTATTTAGTATTGTTAGAAGTCTAAGTTGCTAGGTTTAGCCATCATACAACGTTTCGTAAGCTCAAGATGCGAATAGACCAAGTTAAGTTTGAAATTGCGCAAAAACGTGAAAAGCTCGTCCATGGAGAGAGTTGAGCAATTCCAAAGCATCAATGTGGACTATTGTACCCTATTTAGTATTGTTAGAAGTCTAAGTTGCTAGTTTAGCATTCATACAACGTTTCGTAAGCTAAAGATGCGAATAGACCAAGTTATGTTTGGAATTGCACGAAAACGTGAAAAGCTCGTCCATGGAGAGAGTTGAGCAATTCCAAATCATCAATGTCGACCTTTGTACTCTATTTAGTATTCTTAGAAGTCTAACTTGCTAGTTTAGCCTTCGAGCAACGTTTCATACGGAAAACATGCGAATAGACCAAGTTATGTCTGAAATTGCATTGAAACGTGACAAGCTCGTCCATGGAGAGAGTTGAGCAATTCCAAAGCGTCAGTGTCGACCTTTGTACTCTATTTAGTATTCTTAGAAGTCTAACTTGCTAGTTTAGCCTTCGAGCAACGTTTCGTAAGGTAAAGATGCGAATGGACCAAGTTATGTTTGAAATTGCACAAAAACGTGAAAAGCTCATCCATGGGGAGAGTTGAGCAATTCCAAAGCATCAATGTCGACCTTTGTACTCCATTTAGTATTCTTAGAAGTTTAACTTGCTAGTTTAGCCTTCGTGCAACGTTTCGTAATGTAAAGATGCAAATAGACCAAGTTATGTCTGAAAATTGCACTAAAATGTGACAAGCTTGTCTATGGAGAGTGTTGAGCAATTCCAAAGCATCAATGTGGACCGTTGTACTCCATTTAGTGTTCTTAGAAGTATAACTAACTAGTTTAGCCTTCGAGCAACGTTTCATAGGGTAAAGATGCGAATAGACCAAATTATGTCTGAAATTGCACTGAAACGTGACAAGCTCGTCCATGGAGAGAGTTGAGCAATTCCAAAGCATCAATGTCGACCTTTGTACTCTGTTTAGTATTCTTAGAAGTCTAACTTGCTAGCTTAGCCTTCGAGCAACGTTTCGTAAGCTAAAGATGCGAATAGACCAAGTTATGTTTGAAATTGCACAAAAACGTGAAAAGCTCGTCCATGGAGAGAGTTGATCAATTCCAAAGAATCAAAGTGGACCGTTGTTCTCCATTTAGTGATCTTAGAAGTATAACTTGCTAGTTTAGGCTTCGTGCAACGTTTCGTAAGGTAAAGATGAGAATAGACCAAGTTATGTTTGAAAATGCACAAAACGTGAAAAACTCGTACATGGAGAGAGTTGAGCAATTCCGAAGCATCAATGTCGACCTTTGAACTCTATTTAGTATTCTTAGAGGTATGACTTGCTAGTTTAGCGTTCATGCAACGTTTCGTAAGGTAAAGATGCGAATAGATCAACTTATGTCTGAAATTGACTAAACGTGACTAGCTCGTCCATGGAGAGAGTTGAGCAATTCCAAAGCATCAATGTCAGACCTTTGTACTCTATTTAGTATTCTTAGAAGTCTAACTTGCTAGTTTAGCCTTCGAGCAACGTTTGTAAGGTAAAGATGCGAATAGACCAAGTTATGTTTGAAATTGTACAAAAGCGTGAAAAGCTCGTCTGTGGAAGAGTTGAGCAATTCCAATGCATCATTGTGGACCGTTGTACTCTATTTAGTATTGTTAGAAGTCTAAGTTGCTAGTTTAGCCTTCATACAACGTTTGTAAGCTAAGATGCGAATAGACCAAGTTATGTTTGCGAATTGCCAAAAGGTGAAAAGCTCATCCATGGAGAGAGTTGAGCAATTCCAAAGCATCAATGTCGACCTTTGTACTCTATTTAGTATTCTTAGAAGTATAACTTGCTAGTTTAGCCTTCGTGCAACGTTTCGTAAGGTAAAGATGCAAATAGACCAAGTTATGTTTGAAATTGCACAAAACATGAAAAGCTCGTCCATGGAGAGAGTTGAGCAATTCCAAAGCATCAATGTCGACCATTGTACTCTATTTAGTATTGTTAGAAGTCTAAGTTGCTAGTCTAGCCTTCATACAACGTTTCGTAAGCTAAAGATGCGAATAGAGCAAGTTATGTTTGAAATTACAAAAAAACGTGAAAAGCTCGTCCATGGAGAGAGTTGAGCAATTCTAAAGCATCAATGTCAGCCTTGTGTACTCTATTTAGTATTCTTAGAAGTCTAACTTGCTAGTTTTAGCCTTCGAGCAACGTTTGGTAAGGTAAAGATGCGAATAGACCAAGTTATGTTTGAAATTGCACAAAAGCGTGAAAAGCTCGTCTGTGGAAAGAGTTGAGCAATTCCAATGCATCAATGTGGACCGTTGTAGTCTATTAGTATTGTTAGAAGTCTAAGTTGCTAGTTTAGCCTTCATACAACGTTTCGTAAGCTGAAGATGCGAATAGACCAAGTTATGTTTGAAATTACACAAAAAACTTGAGAAGCTCGTCCATGGAGAGAGTTGAGCAATTCCAAAGCATCAATGTCGACCTTTGTACTCTATTTAGTATTCTTAGAAGTATAACTTGCTAGTTTAGCCTTCGTGCAACGTTTCGTAAGGTAAAGATGGAAATAGAGCAAGTTATGTTTGAAATTGCACAAAAGCATGAAAAGCTCGTTCATGGAGAGAGTTGTGCAATTCCCAAAGCATCAATGTGGACCATTGTACTCTATTTAGTATTGTTAGAAGTCTAAGTTGCTAGTCTAGCCTTCATACAACGTTTCGTAAGCTAAAGATGCGAATAGACCAAGTTATGTTTGAAATTACAGAAAAACGTGAAAAGCTCGTCCATGGAGAGGGTTGAGCAATTCCAAAGCATCAATGTCGACGTTTGTACTCCATTTATTATTCTTAGAAGTATAACTTGCTAGTTTAGCCTTCGTGCAACGTTTCATAAGGTAAAGATGCAAATTGACCAAGTTATGTTCGAAATTGCACAAAAGCATCAAAAGCTCATCTGTGGAAAGAGTTGAGCAATTCCAAAGTATCAATGTGGACCGTTATACTCTATTTAGTATTGTTAGAAGTCTAAGTTGCTAGGTTTAGCCATCATACAACGTTTCGTAAGCTCAAGATGCGAATAGACCAAGTTAAGTTTGAAATTGCGCAAAAACGTGAAAAGCTCGTCCATGGAGAGAGTTGAGCAATTCCAAAGCATCAATGTGGACTATTGTACCCTATTTAGTATTGTTAGAAGTCTAAGTTGCTAGTTTAGCATTCATACAACGTTTCGTAAGCTAAAGATGCGAATAGACCAAGTTATGTTTGGAATTGCACGAAAACGTGAAAAGCTCGTCCATGGAGAGAGTTGAGCAATTTCAAATCATCAATGTCGACCTTTGTACTCTATTTAGTATTCTTAGAAGTCTAACTTGCTAGTTTAGCCTTCGAGCAACGTTTCGTAAGGTAAAGATGCGAATGGACCAAGTTATGTTTGAAATTGCACAAAAACGTGAAAAGCTCATCCATGGGGAGAGTTGAGCAATTCCAAAGCATCAATGTCGACCTTTGTACTCCATTTAGTATTCTTAGAAGTTTAACTTGCTAGTTTAGCCTTCGTGCAACGTTTCGTAATGTAAAGATGCAAATAGACCAAGTTATGTCTGAAAATTGCACTAAAATGTGACAAGCTTGTCTATGGAGAGTGTTGAGCAATTTCCAAAGCATCAATGTGGACCGTTGTACTCCATTTAGTGTTCTTAGAAGTATAACTAACTAGTTTAGCCTTCGAGCAACGTTTCATAGGGTAAAGATGCGAATAGACCAAATTATGTCTGAAATTGCACTGAAACGTGACAAGCTCGTCCATGGAGAGAGTTGAGCAATTCCAAAGCATCAATGTCGACCTTTGTACTCTGTTTAGTATTCTTAGAAGTCTAACTTGCTAGCTTAGCCTTCGAGCAACGTTTCGTAAGCTAAAGATGCGAATAGACCAAGTTATGTTTGAAATTGCACAAAAACGTGAAAAGCTCGTCCATGGAGAGAGTTGATCAATTCCAAAGAATCAAAGTGGACCGTTGTTCTCCATTTAGTGATCTTAGAAGTATAACTTGCTAGTTTAGGCTTCGTGCAACGTTTCGTAAGGTAAAGATGAGAATAGACCAAGTTATGTTTGAAAATGCACAAAAACGTGAAAAACTCGTACATGGAGAGAGTTGAGCAATTCCGAAGCATCAATGTCGACCTTTGAACTCTATTTAGTATTCTTAGAGGTATGACTTGCTAGTTTAGCGTTCATGCAACGTTTCGTAAGGTAAAGATGCGAATAGATCAACTTATGTCTGAAATTGAACTAAAACGTGACTAGCTCGTCCATGGAGAGAGTTGAGCAATTCCAAAGCATCAATGTCAGCCTTTGTACTCTATTTAGTATTCTTAGAAGTCTAACTTGCTAGTTTAGCCTTCGAGCAACGTTTGGTAAGGTAAAGATGCGAATAGACCAAGTTATGTTTGAAATTGTACAAAAGCGTGAAAAGCTCGTCTGTGGGAAGAGTTGAGCAATTCCAATGCATCATTGTGGACCGTTGTACTCTATTTAGTATTGTTAGAAGTCTAAGTTGCTAGTTTAGCCTTCATACAACGTTTGGTAAGCTGAAGATGCGAATAGACCAAGTTATGTTTGCGATTGCCCAAAAAGGTGAAAAGCTCATCCATGGAGAGAGTTGAGCAATTCCAAAGCATCAATGTCGACCTTTGTACTCTATTTAGTATTCTTAGAAGTATAACTTGCTAGTTTAGCCTTCGTGCAACGTTTCGTAAGGTAAAGATGCAAATAGACCAAGTTATGTTTGAAATTGCACAAAAGCATGAAAAGCTCGTTCATGGAGAGAGTTGAGCAATTCCAAAGCATCAATGTCGACCATTGTACTCTATTTAGTATTGTTAGAAGTCTAAGTTGCTAGTCTAGCCTTCATACAACGTTTCGTAAGCTAAAGATGCGAATAGAGCAAGTTATGTTTGAAATTACAAAAAAACGTGAAAAGCTCGTCCATGGAGAGAGTTGAGCAATTCCAAAGCATCAATGTCGACGTTTGTACTCTATTTATTATTCTTAGAAGTATAACTTGCTAATTGAGCCTTCGTGCAACGTTTCGTAAGGTAAAGATGCAAATAGACCAAGTTATGTTCGAAATTGCACAAAAGCATCAAAAGCTCGTCTGTGGAAAGAGTTGAGCAATTCCAAAGTATCAATGTGGACTGTTATACTCTATTTAGTATTGTTAGAAGTCTAAGTTGCTAGGTTTAGCCATCATACAACGTTTCGTAAGCTCAAGATGCGAATAGACCAAGTTATGTTTGAAATTACACAAAAACGTGAAAAGCTCGCCCATGGAGAGAGTTGAGCAATTCCAAAGCGTCAATGTCGACCTTTGTACTCTATTTAGTATTCTTAGAAGTCTAAGTTGCTAGTTTAGCCTTCATACAATGTTTCGTAAGCTAAAGATGCAAATAGACCAAGTTATGTTTGAAATTGCACAAAAGCGTGAAAAGCTCACCTATGGAAAGAGTTGAGCAATTCCAAAGTATCAATGTGGACCGTTGTACTCTATTTAGTATTGTTAGAAGTCTAAGTTGCTAGTTTAGCCTTCATACAACGTTTCGTGAGCTAAAGATGCGAATAGACCAAGTTATGTTTGGAATTGTACAAAAACGTGAAAAGCACATCCATTGAGAGAGTTGAGCAATTCCAAAGCATCAATTTGGACCGTTGTACTCTATTTAGTATTGTTAGAAGTCTAAGTTGCTAGTTTAGCCTTCATACAATGTTTCGAAAGTTAAAGATGCAAATAGGCCAAGTTATGTTTGAAATTGCACAAAAGCGTGAAAAGCTCATCCATGGAGAGAGTTGAGCAATTCCAAAGTATCAATGTGGACCGTTGTACTCTATTTAGTATTCTTAGAAGTCTAAGTTTCTAGTTTAGCCTTCATACAATGTTTCGTAAGCTAAAGATGCAAATAGGCCAAGTTATGTTTGAAATTGCACAAAAGCGTGAAAAGCTCGTCCATGGAGAGAGTTGAGCAATTCCAAAGTATCAATGTGGACCGTTGTACTCTATTTAGTATTCTTAGAAGTCTAAGTTGCTAGTTTAGCCTTCATACAATGTTTCGTAAGCTAAAGATGCAAATAGGCCAAGTTATGTTTGAAATTGCACAAAAGCGTGAAAAGCTCGTCCATGGAGAGAGTTGAGCAATTCCAAAGTATCAATGTGGACCGTTGTACTCTATTTAGTATTGTTAGAAGTCTAAGTTGCTAGTTTAGCCATCATACAACGTTTCGTAAGCTCAAGAAGCGAATAGACCAAGTTATGTTCAAAATTGCACAAAAATGTGAAAAGCTCGTCCACGGAGAGAGTTGAGTAATTCCAAAGCATCAATGTCCACCTTTGTACTCTATTTAGTATTCTTAGAAGTATAACTTGCTAGTTTAGCCTTCGTGCAACGTTTCGTAAGGTAAAGATGCAAATAGACCAAGTTATGTTTGAAATTGCACAAAAGCATGAAAAGCTCGTCTATGGAAAGAGTTGAGCAATTCGAAAGTATTAATGTGGACCGTTGTACTCTATTTAGTATTGTTAGAAGTCTAAGTTGCTAGTTTAGCCTTCATACAACGTTTCGTACGCTAAAGATGCAAATAGACCAAGTTATGTTTGGAATTGCACAAACATATGAAAAGCTTGTCCATGGAGAGAGTTGAGCAATTCCAAAGCATCAAAGTCGACCTTTGTACTCTATTAGTATTCTTAGAAGTCTAACTTGCTAGTTTAGCCTTCGAGCAACGTTTCGTAAGGTAAAGATGCGAATAGACCAAGTTATGTCTGAAATTGTATAAAGACCTGAAAAGCTTGTCCATGGAGAGAGTTGAACAATTTAAAAGCATCAATGTCGACCTTTGTACTCTATTTAGTATTCTTCGAAGTATAACTTGCTAGTTTAGCCTTCGTGCAACGTTTCGTAAGGTAAAGATGAAAATAGACCAAGTTATGTTTGAAATTGCACAAAAGCGTGAAAAGCTCATCTGTGGAATGAGTTGAGCAATTCCAAAGTACCAATTTAGACCGTTGCACTCTATTTAGTATTGTTAGAAGTCTAAGTTGCTAGTTTAGCCGTCATACAACGTTTCGTGAGCTAAAGATGCGTATAGACCAAGTTATGTTTGGAATTGCACAAAAAGTGCAAAGCTTGCCCATAGAGAGAGTTGAGCAACTCCAAAGCGTCAATGTGGACCGTTGTAGTCTATTTAGTATTGTTAGAAGTCTAAGTTGCTAGTTTAGCCTTCGTACAACGTTTCGTAAGCTAAAGATGCGAATAGACCAAGTTATGTTTGAAATTACACAAAAACTTGAGAAGCTCGTCCATGGAGAGAGTTGAGCAATTCCAAAGCATCAATGTCGACCTTTGTACTCTATTTAGTATTCTTAGAAGTATAACTTGCTAGTTTAGCCTTCGTGCAGCGTTTCGTAAGGTAAAGATGGAAATAGACCAAGTTATGTTTGAAATTGCACAAAAGCATGAAAAGCTCGTTCATGGAGAGAGTTGTGCAATTCCAAAGCATCAATGTGGACCATTGTACTCTATTTAGTATTGTTAGAAGTCTAAGTTGCTAGTCTAGCCTTCATACAACGTTTCGTAAGCTAAAGATGCGAATAGACCAAGTTACGTTTGAAATTACAGAAAAACGTGAAAAGCTCGTCCATGGAGAGGGTTGAGCAATTCCAAAGCATCAATGTCGACGTTTGTACTCCATTTATTATTCTTAGAAGTATAACTTGCTAGTTTAGCCTTCGTGCAACGTTTCATAAGGTAAAGATGCAAATTGACCAAGTTATGTTCGAAATTGCACAAAAGCATCAAAAGCTCATCTGTGGAAAGAGTTGAGCAATTCCAAAGTATCAATGTGGACCGTTATACTCTATTTAGTATTGTTAGAAGTCTAAGTTGCTAGGTTTAGCCATCATACAACGTTTCGTAAGCTCAAGATGCGAATAGACCAAGTTAAGTTTGAAATAGCGCAAAAACGTGAAAAGCTCGTCCATGGAGAGAGTTGAGCAATTCCAAAGCATCAATGTGGACTATTGTACCCTATTTAGTATTGTTAGAAGTCTAAGTTTCTAGTTTAGCATTCATACAACGTTTCGTAAGCTAAAGATGCGAATAGACCAAGTTATGTTTGGAATTGCACGAAAACGTGAAAAGCTCGTCCATGGAGAGAGTTGAGCAATTCCAAATCATCAATGTCGACCTTTGTACTCTATTTAGTATTCTTAGAAGTCTAACTTGCTAGTTTAGCCTTCGAGCAACGTTTCATACGGAAAACATGCGAATAGACCAAGTTATGTCTGAAATTGCATTGAAACGTGACAAGCTCGTCCATGGAGAGAGTTGAGCAATTCCAAAGCGTCAGTGTCGACCTTTGTACTCTATTTAGTATTCTTAGAAGTCTAACTTGCTAGTTTAGCCTTCGAGCAACGTTTCGTAAGGTAAAGATGCGAATGGACCAAGTTATGTTTGAAATTGCACAAAAACGTGAAAAGCTCATCCATGGGGAGAGTTGAGCAATTCCAAAGCATCAATGTCGACCTTTGTACTCCATTTAGTATTCTTAGAAGTTTAACTTGCTAGTTTAGCCTTCGTGCAACGTTTCGTAATGTAAAGATGCAAATAGACCAAGTTATGTCTGAAAATTGCACTAAAATGTGACAAGCTTGTCTATGGAGAGTGTTGAGCAATTCCAAAGCATCAATGTGGACCGTTGTACTCCATTTAGTGTTCTTAGAAGTATAACTAACTAGTTTAGCCTTCGAGCAACGTTTCATAGGGTAAAGATGCGAATAGACCAAATTATGTCTGAAATTGCACTGAAACGTGACAAGCTCGTCCATGGAGAGAGTTGAGCAATTCCAAAGCATCAATGTCGACCTTTGTACTCTGTTTAGTATTCTTAGAAGTCTAACTTGCTAGCTTAGCCTTCGAGCAACGTTTCGTAAGCTAAAGATGCGAATAGACCAAGTTATGTTTGAAATTGCACAAAAACGTGAAAAGCTCGTCCATGGAGAGAGTTGATCAATTCCAAAGAATCAAAGTGGACCGTTGTTCTCCATTTAGTGATCTTAGAAGTATAACTTGCTAGTTTAGGCTTCGTGCAACGTTTCGTAAGGTAAAGATGAGAATAGACCAAGTTATGTTTGAAAATGCACAAAAACGTGAAAAACTCGTACATGGAGAGAGTTGAGCAATTCCGAAGCATCAATGTCGACCTTTGAACTCTATTTAGTATTCTTAGAGGTATGACTTGCTAGTTTAGCGTTCATGCAACGTTTCGTAAGGTAAAGATGCGAATAGATCAACTTATGTCTGAAATTGAACTAAAACGTGACTAGCTCGTCCATGGAGAGAGTTGAGCAATTCCAAAGCATCAATGTCAGCCTTTGTACTCTATTTAGTATTCTTAGAAGTCTAACTTGCTAGTTTAGCCTTCGAGCAACGTTTGGTAAGGTAAAGATGCGAATAGACCAAGTTATGTTTGAAATTGTACAAAAGCGTGAAAAGCTCGTCTGTGGGAAGAGTTGAGCAATTCCAATGCATCATTGTGGACCGTTGTACTCTATTTAGTATTGTTAGAAGTCTAAGTTGCTAGTTTAGCCTTCATACAACGTTTGGTAAGCTGAAGATGCGAATAGACCAAGTTATGTTTGCGATTGCCCAAAAAGGTGAAAAGCTCATCCATGGAGAGAGTTGAGCAATTCCAAAGCATCAATGTCGACCTTTGTACTCTATTTAGTATTCTTAGAAGTATAACTTGCTAGTTTAGCCTTCGTGCAACGTTTCGTAAGGTAAAGATGCAAATAGACCAAGTTATGTTTGAAATTGCACAAAAGCATGAAAAGCTCGTTCATGGAGAGAGTTGAGCAATTCCAAAGCATCAATGTCGACCATTGTACTCTATTTAGTATTGTTAGAAGTCTAAGTTGCTAGTCTAGCCTTCATACAACGTTTCGTAAGCTAAAGATGCGAATAGAGCAAGTTATGTTTGAAATTACAAAAAAACGTGAAAAGCTCGTCCATGGAGAGAGTTGAGCAATTCCAAAGCATCAATGTCGACGTTTGTACTCTATTTATTATTCTTAGAAGTATAACTTGCTAATTGAGCCTTCGTGCAACGTTTCGTAAGGTAAAGATGCAAATAGACCAAGTTATGTTCGAAATTGCACAAAAGCATCAAAAGCTCGTCTGTGGAAAGAGTTGAGCAATTCCAAAGTATCAATGTGGACTGTTATACTCTATTTAGTATTGTTAGAAGTCTAAGTTGCTAGGTTTAGCCATCATACAACGTTTCGTAAGCTCAAGATGCGAATAGACCAAGTTATGTTTGAAATTACACAAAAACGTGAAAAGCTCGCCCATGGAGAGAGTTGAGCAATTCCAAAGCGTCAATGTCGACCTTTGTACTCTATTTAGTATTCTTAGAAGTCTAAGTTGCTAGTTTAGCCTTCATACAATGTTTCGTAAGCTAAAGATGCAAATAGACCAAGTTATGTTTGAAATTGCACAAAAGCGTGAAAAGCTCACCTATGGAAAGAGTTGAGCAATTCCAAAGTATCAATGTGGACCGTTGTACTCTATTTAGTATTGTTAGAAGTCTAAGTTGCTAGTTTAGCCTTCATACAACGTTTCGTGAGCTAAAGATGCGAATAGACCAAGTTATGTTTGGAATTGTACAAAAACGTGAAAAGCACATCCATTGAGAGAGTTGAGCAATTCCAAAGCATCAATTTGGACCGTTGTACTCTATTTAGTATTGTTAGAAGTCTAAGTTGCTAGTTTAGCCTTCATACAATGTTTCGAAAGTTAAAGATGCAAATAGGCCAAGTTATGTTTGAAATTGCACAAAAGCGTGAAAAGCTCATCCATGGAGAGAGTTGAGCAATTCCAAAGTATCAATGTGGACCGTTGTACTCTATTTAGTATTCTTAGAAGTCTAAGTTTCTAGTTTAGCCTTCATACAACGTTTCGTAAGCTAAAGATGCAAATAGGCCAAGTTATGTTTGAAATTGCACAAAAGCGTGAAAAGCTCGTCCATGGAGAGAGTTGAGCAATTCCAAAGTATCAATGTGGACCGTTGTACTCTATTTAGTATTCTTAGAAGTCTAAGTTGCTAGTTTAGCCTTCATACAATGTTTCGTAAGCTAAAGATGCAAATAGGCCAAGTTATGTTTGAAATTGCACAAAAGCGTGAAAAGCTCGTCCATGGAGAGAGTTGAGCAATTCCAAAGTATCAATGTGGACCGTTGTACTCTATTTAGTATTGTTAGAAGTCTAAGTTGCTAGTTTAGCCATCATACAACGTTTCGTAAGCTCAAGAAGCGAATAGACCAAGTTATGTTCAAAATTGCACAAAAATGTGAAAAGCTCGTCCACGGAGAGAGTTGAGTAATTCCAAAGCATCAATGTCCACCTTTGTACTCTATTTAGTATTCTTAGAAGTATAACTTGCTAGTTTAGCCTTCGTGCAACGTTTCGTAAGGTAAAGATGCAAATAGACCAAGTTATGTTTGAAATTGCACAAAAGCATGAAAAGCTCGTCTATGGAAAGAGTTGAGCAATTCGAAAGTATTAATGTGGACCGTTGTACTCTATTTAGTATTGTTAGAAGTCTAAGTTGCTAGTTTAGCCTTCATACAACGTTTCGTACGCTAAAGATGCAAATAGACCAAGTTATGTTTGGAATTGCACAAACATATGAAAAGCTTGTCCATGGAGAGAGTTGAGCAATTCCAAAGCATCAAAGTCGACCTTTGTACTCTATTAGTATTCTTAGAAGTCTAACTTGCTAGTTTAGCCTTCGAGCAACGTTTCGTAAGGTAAAGATGCGAATAGACCAAGTTATGTCTGAAATTGTATAAAGACCTGAAAAGCTTGTCCATGGAGAGAGTTGAACAATTTAAAAGCATCAATGTCGACCTTTGTACTCTATTTAGTATTCTTCGAAGTATAACTTGCTAGTTTAGCCTTCGTGCAACGTTTCGTAAGGTAAAGATGAAAATAGACCAAGTTATGTTTGAAATTGCACAAAAGCGTGAAAAGCTCATCTGTGGAATGAGTTGAGCAATTCCAAAGTACCAATTTAGACCGTTGCACTCTATTTAGTATTGTTAGAAGTCTAAGTTGCTAGTTTAGCCGTCATACAACGTTTCGTGAGCTAAAGATGCGTATAGACCAAGTTATGTTTGGAATTGCACAAAAAGTGCAAAGCTTGCCCATAGAGAGAGTTGAGCAACTCCAAAGCGTCAATGTGGACCGTTGTACTCTATTTAGTATTGTTAGGAGTCTAAGTTGCTAGTTTAGCCTTCGTACAACGTTTCGTAAGCTAAAGATGCGAATAGACCAAGTTATGTTTGGAATTGCACAAAAACGTGAAAAGCTCGTCCATGGAGAGAGTTAAGCAATTCCAAAGCATCAATGTCGACCTTTGTACTCTATTTAGTATTCTTAGAAGTCTAACTTGCTAGTTTAACCCTTCGAGCAACGTTTCATAAGGTAAAGATGTGAATAGACCAAGATATGTCTGAAATTGCACTGAAACGTGACAAGCTCGTCCATGGAGAGAGTTGAGCAATTCCAAAGCATCAATGTCGACCTTTGTACTCTATTTAGTATTCTTAGAAGTCTAACTTGCTAGTTTAGCATTCAAGCAACGTTTCATAAGGTAAAGATGCGAATAGACCAAGTTATGTTTGAAATTGCACAAAAACGTGAAAGGCTCGTCCATGGAGAGAGTTGAGCAATTCCAAAGCATCAATGTCGACCTTTGTACTCTATTTATTATTCTTAGAAGTATAACTTGCTAGTTTAGCCTTCATGCAACATTTCGTAAGGTAAAGATGCAAATAGACCAAGTTGTGTTTGAAATTCCACAAAAGCGTCAAAAGCTCGTCTGTGGAAAGAGTTGAGCAATTCCAAAGCATCAATGTCCACCTTTGCACTCAATTTAGTATTGTTAGAAGTATAACTTGCAAGTTTAGCCATCATCCAACGTTTCATAAGCTCAAGATGCGAATAGACCAAGTTATGTTCGAAATTGCACAAAAATGTGAAAAGCTCGTCCACGGAGAGAGTTGAGCAATTCCAAAGCATCCATGTCCACCTTTGTACTCAATTTAGTATTCTTAGAAGTATAACTTGCAAGTTTAGCGTTCGTACAACGTTTCGTAAGGTAAAGATGTAAATAGGCCAAGTTATGTTTGAAATTGCACAAAAATGTGAAAAGCTCATTTATGGAAAGAGTTGAACAATTCCAAAGTATTAATGTGGACCGTTGTACTCTATTTAGTATTGTTAGAAGTCTAAGTTGCTAGTTTAGCCTTCATACAACGTTTCGTACGCTAAAGATGCAAATAGACCAAGTTATGTTTGGAATTGAACAAAAATGTGAAAAGCTCGTCCATGGAGAGAGTTGAGCAATTCCAAAGCATCAAAGTCGACCTTTGTACTCTATTTAGTTTTCTTAGAAGTCTAACTTGCTAGTTTAGCCTTCGAGCAACGTTTCGTAAGGTAAAGATGCGAATAGACCAAGTTATGTCTGAAATTGCACTGAAACGTGACAAGCTCGTCCATGGAGAGAGTTGAGCAATTCCAATGCATCAATGTCGACCTTTGTACTCTATTTAGTATTCTTAGAAGTCTAACTTGCTAGTTAAGCCTTCGAGCAATGTTTCGTACCGTAAAGATGCGAATAGACCAAGTTATGTTTGAAATTGCACAAAAACGTGAAAAGCTCGTCCATGGAGAGAGTTGAGCAATTCCAAAGCATCAATGTCGACCTTTGTACTCCATGTAGTATTCTTAGAAGTCTAACTTGCTAGTTTAGCCTTCGAGCAACGTTTCGTAAGGTAAAGATGCGAATAGACCAAGTTATGTTTGAAATTGTAGAAAGACCTGAAAAGCTCGTCCATGGAGAGAGTTGAACAATTTCAAAGCATCAATGTCGACCTTTGTACTCTATTTAGTATTCTTCAAAGTATAACTTGCTAGTTTAGCCTTCGTGCAACGTTTCGTAAGGTAAAGATGAAAATAGACCAAGTTATGTTTGAAATTGCACAAAAACGTGAAAAGCTCATCTGTGGAAAGAGTTGAGCAATTCCAAAGTACCAATTTAGACCGTTGTACTCTATTTAGTATTGTTAGAAGTGTAAGTTGCTAGTTTAGCCTTCATACAACGTTTCGTGAGCTAAAGATGCGTATAGACCAAGTTATGTTTGGAATTGCACAAAAACGTGAAAAGCTTGCCCATAGAGAGAGTTGAGCAACTCCAAAGCGTCAATGTGGACCGTTGTACTCTATTTAGTTTTGTTAGGAGTCTAAGTTGCTAGTTTAGCCTTCCTACAATGTTTCGTAAGGTAAAGATGCGAATAGACCAAGTTATGTTTGGAATTGCACAAAAACGTGAAAAGCTGATCCATGGAGAGAGCTGAGCAATTCCAAAGCATCAATGTCGACCTTTGTACTCTATTTAGTATTCTTCGAAGTATAACTTGCTAGTTTAGCCTTCGTGCAACGTTTCGTAAGGTAAAGATGAAAATAGACCAAGTTATGTTTGAAATTGCACAAAAGCGTGAAAAGCTCATCTGTGGAAAGAGTTGAGCAATTCCAAAGTACCAATTTAGACCGTTGTACTCTATTTAGTATTGTTTGAAGTCTAAGTTGCTAGTTTAGCCTTCATACAACGTTTCGTGAGCTAAAGATGCGTATAGACCAAGTTATGTTTGGAATTGCACAAAAACGTGAAAAGCTTGCCCATAGAGAGAGTTGAGCAACTCCAAAGCGTCAATGTGGACCGTTGTACTCTATTTAGTATTGTTAGGAGTCTAAGTTGCTAGTTTAGCCTTCATACAACGTTTCGTAAGCTAAAGATGCGAATAGACCAAGTTATGTTTGGAATTGCACAAAAACGTGAAAAGCTCGTCCATGGAGAGAGTTGAGCAATTCCAAAGCATCAATGTCGACCTTTGTACTCTATTTAGTATTCTTAGAAGTCTAACTTGCTAGTTTAGCCTTCGAGCAACGTTTCGTAAGGTAAAGATGCGAATAGACCAAGATATGTCTGAAATTGCACTGAAACGTGACAAGCTCGTCCATGGAGAGAGTTGAGCAATTCCAAAGCATCAATGTCGACCTTTGTACTCTATTTAGTATTCTTAGAAGTCTAACTTGCTAGTTTAGCATTCAAGCAACGTTTCATAAGGTAAAGATGCGAATAGACCAAGTTATGTTTCAAATTGCACAAAAATGTGAAAAGCTCGTCCATGGAGAGAGTTGAGCAATTCCAAAGCATCAATGTCGACCTTTGTACTCTATTTATTATTCTTAGAAGTATAACTTGCTAGTTTAGCCTTCATGCAACGTTTCGTAAGGTAAAGATGCAAATAGACCAAGTTGTGTTTGAAATTGCACAAAAGCATCAAAAGCTCGTCTGTGAAAAGAGTTGAGCAATTCCAAAGTATCAATGTCCACCTTTGTACTCAATTTAGTATTGTTAGAAGTATAACTTGCAAGTTTAGCCATCATACAACGTTTCGTAAGCTCAAGATGCGAATAGACCAAGTTATGTTCGAAATTGCATAAAAACGTGAAAAGCTCGTCCACGGAGAGAGTTGAGCAATTCCAAAGCATCAATGTCCACCTTTGTACTCAATTTAGTATTGTTAGAAGTCTAAGTTGCTAGTTTAGCCTTCATACAATGTTTCGTACGCTAAAGATGCAAATAGACCAAGTTATGTTTGGAATTGCACAAAAATGTGAAAAGCTCGTCCATGGAGAGAGTTGAGCAATTCCAAAGCATCAAAGTCGACCTTTGTACTCTATTTAGTATTCTTAGAAGTCTAACATTCTAGTTTAGCTGTCGAGCAACGTTTTGTAAGGTAAAGATGCGAATAGACCAAGTTATGTCTGAAATTGCACTGAAACGTGACAAGCTCGTCCATGGAGAGAGTTGAGCAATTCCAAAGTATTAATGTGGACCGTTGTACTCTATTTAGTATTGTTAGAAGTCTAAGTTGCTAGTTTAGCCTTCATACAACGTTTCGTACGCTAAAGATGCAAATAGACCAAGTTATGTTTGGAATAGCACAAAAATGTGAAAAGCTCATCCATGGAGAGAGTTGAGCAATTCCAAAGCATCAAAGTCGACCTTTGTACTCAATTTAGTATTCTTAGAAGTCTAACTTGCTAGTTTAGCCTTCGAGCAACGTTTCGTAAGGTAAAGATGCGAATAGACCAAGTTATGTCTGAAATTGCACTGAAACGTGACAAGCTCGTCCATGGAGAGAGTTGAGCAATTCCAAAGCATCAATGTCGACCTTTGTACTCTATTTAGTATTCTTAGAAGTCTAACTTGCTAGTTAAGCCTTCGAGCAACGTTTCGTACCGTAAAGATGCGAATAGACCAAGTTATGTTTGAAATTGCACAAAAACGTGAAAAGCTCGTCCATGGAGAGAGTTGAGCAATTCCAAAGCATCAATGTCGACCTTTGTACTCTATTTAGTATTCTTAGAAGTCTAACTTGCTAGTTTAGCCTTCGAGCAACGTTTCGTAAGGTAAAGATGCGAATAGACCAAGATATGTCTGAAATTGCACTGAAACGTGACAAGCTCGTCCATGGAGAGAGTTGAGCAATTCCAAAGCATCAATGTCGACCTTTGTACTCTATTTAGTATTCTTAGAAGTCTAACTTGCTAGTTTAGCATTCAAGCAACGTTTCATAAGGTAAAGATGCGAATAGACCAAGTTATGTTTCAAATTGCACAAAAATGTGAAAAGCTCGTCCATGGAGAGAGTTGAGCAATTCCAAAGCATCAATGTCGACCTTTGTACTCTATTTATTATTCTTAGAAGTATAACTTGCTAGTTTAGCCTTCATGCAACGTTTCGTAAGGTAAAGATGCAAATAGACCAAGTTGTGTTTGAAATTGCACAAAAGCATCAAAAGCTCGTCTGTGAAAAGAGTTGAGCAATTCCAAAGTATCAATGTCCACCTTTGTACTCAATTTAGTATTGTTAGAAGTATAACTTGCAAGTTTAGCCATCATACAACGTTTCGTAAGCTCAAGATGCGAATAGACCAAGTTATGTTCGAAATTGCACAAAAACGTGAAAAGCTCGTCCACGGAGAGAGTTGAGCAATTCCAAAGCATCAATGTCCACCTTTGTACTCAATTTAGTATTGTTAGAAGTCCAAGTTGCTAGTTTAGCCTTCATACAATGTTTCGTACGCTAAAGATGCAAATAGACCAAGTTATGTTTGGAATTGCACAAAAATGTGAAAAGCTCGTCCATGGAGAGAGTTGAGCAATTCCAAAGCATCAAAGTCGACCTTTGTACTCTATTTAGTATTCTTAGAAGTCTAACATTCTAGTTTAGCCTTCAAGCAACGTTTTGTAAGGTAAAGATGCGAATAGACCAAGTTATGTCTGAAATTGCACTGAAACGTGACAAGCTCGTCCATGGAGAGAGTTGAGCAATTCCAAAGCATCAATGTCCACCTTTGTACTCAATTTAGTATTCTTAGAAGTATAACTTGCAAGTTTAGCGTTCGTGCAACGTTTCGTAAGGTAAAGATGCAAATAGGCCAAGTTATGTTTGAAATTGCACAAAAACGTGAAAAGCTCATCCATGGAGAGAGTTGAGCAATTCCAAAGCATCAATGTCGACCTTTGTACTCTATTTAGTATTCTTAGAAGTCTAACTTGCTAGTTTAGCCTTCGAGCAACGTTTCGTAAGGTAAAGATGCGAATAGACCAAGATATGTCTGAAATTGCACTGAAACGTGACAAGCTCGTCCATGGAGAGAGTTGACCAATTCCAAAGCATCAATGTCGACCTTTGTACTCTATTTAGTATTCTTAGAAGTCTAACTTGCTTGTTAAGCCTTCGAGCAACGTTTCGTACCGTAAAGATGCGAATAGACCAAGTTATGTTTGGAATTGCACAAAAACGTGAAAAGCTCATCCATGGAGAGAGTTGAGCAATTCCAAAGCATCAATGTCGACCTTTGTACTCTATTTAGTATTCTTAGAAGTCTAACTTGCTAGTTTAGCCTTCAAGCAACGTTTCGTAAGGTAAAGATGCGAATAGACCAAGATATGTCTGAAATTGCACTGAAACGTGACAAGCTCGTCCATGGAGAGAGTTGAGCAATTCCAAAGCATCAATGTCGACCTTTGTACTCTATTTAGTATTCTTAGAAGTCTAACTTGCTAGTTAAGCCTTCGAGCAACGTTTCGTACCGTAAAGATGCGAATAGACCAAGTTATGTTTGAAATTGCACAAAAACGTGAAAAGCTCGTCCATGGAGAGAGTTGAGCAATTCCAAAGCATCAAAGTCGACCTTTGTACTCTATTTAGTATTCTTAGAAGTCTAACATTCTAGTTTAGCCTTCGAGCAACGTTTTGTAAGGTAAAGATGCGAATAGACCAAGTTATGTCTGAAATTGCACTGAAACGTGACAAGCTCGTCCATGGAGAGAGTTGAGCAATTCCAAAGTATTAATGTGGACCGTTGTACTCTATTTAGTATTGTTAGAAGTCTAAGTTGCTAGTTTAGCCTTCATACAACGTTTCGTACGCTAAAGATGCAAATAGACCAAGTTATGTTTGGAATTGCACAAAAATGTGAAAAGCTCATCCATGGAGAGAGTTGAGCAATTCCAAAGCATCAAAGTCGACCTTTGTACTCTATTTAGTATTCTTAGAAGTCTAACTTGCTAGTTTACCCTTCGAGCAACGTTTCGTAAGGTAAAGATGCGAATAGACCAAGTTATGTCTGAAATTGCACTGAAACGTGACAAGCTCGTCCATGGAGAGAGTTGAGCAATTCCAAAGCATCAATGTCGACCTTTGTACTCTATTTAGTATTCTTAGAAGTCTAACTTGCTAGTTAAGCCTTCGAGCAACGTTTCGTACCGTAAAGATGCGAATAGACCAAGTTATGTTTGAAATTGCACAAAGTGAAAAGCTCGTCCATGGAGAGAGTTGAGCAATTCCAAAGCATCAATGTCGACCTATGTACTCCATGTAGTATTCTTGGAAGTGTAACTTGCTAGTTTAGCCTTCGAGCAACGTTTCGTAAGGTAAAGATGCGAATAGACCAAGTTATGTTTGAAATTGTAGAAAGACCTGAAAAGCTCGTCCATGGAGAGAGTTGAACAATTTCAAAGCATCAATGTCGACCTTTGTACTCTATTTAGTATTCTTCGAAGTATAACTTGCTAGTTTAGCCTTCGTGCAACGTTTCGTAAGGTAAAGATGAAAATAGACCAAGTTATGTTTGAAATTGCACAAAAGCGTGAAAAGCTCATCTGTGGAAAGAGTTGAGCAATTCCAAAGTACCAATTTAGACCGTTGTACTCTATTTAGTATTGTTAGAAGTCTAAGTTGCTAGTTTAGCCTTCATACAACGTTTCGTGAGCCAAAGATGCGTATAGACCAAGTTATGTTTGGAATTGCACAAAAACGTGAAAAGCTTGCCCATAGAGAGAGTTGAGCAACTCCAAAGCGTCAATGTGGACCGTTGTACTCTGTTTAGTATTGTTAGGAGTCTAAGTTGCTAGTTTAGCTTTCATACAACGTTTCGTAAGCTAAAGATGCGAATAGACCAAGTTATGTTTGGAATTGCACAAAAACGTGAAAAGCTCATCCATGGAGAGAGTTGAGCAATTCCAAAGCATCAATGTCGACCTTTGTACTCTATTTAGTATTCTTAGAAGTCTAACTTGCTAGTTTAGCCTTCGAGCAACGTTTCGTAAGGTAAAGATGCGAATAGACCAAGATATGTCTGAAATTGCACTGAAACGTGACAAGCTCGTCCATGGAGAGAGTTGAGCAATTCCAAAGCATCAATGTCGACCTTTGTACTCTATTTAGTTTTCTTAGAAGTCTAACTTGCTAGTTTAGCATTCAAGCAACGTTTCATAAGGTAAACATGCGAATAGACCAAGTTATGTTTCAAATTGCACAAAAATGTGAAAAGCTCGTCCATGGAGAGAGTTGAGCAATTCCAAAGCATATATGTCCACCTTTGAACTCAATTTAGTATTGTTAGAAGTATAACTTGCAAGTTAAGCCATCATACAACGTTTCGTAAGCTCAAGATGCGAATAGACCAAGTTATGTTCGAAATTGCATAAAAATGTGAAAAGCTCGTCCACGTAGAGAGTTGAGCAATTCCAAAGCATCAATGTCCACCTTTGTACTCAATTTAGTATTCTTAGAAGTATAACTTGCAAGTTTAGCGTTCGTGCAACGTTTCGTAAGGTAAAGATGCAAATAGGCCAAGTTATGTTTGAAATTGCACAAAAACGTGAAAAGCTCATCCATGGAGAGAGTTGAGCAATTCCAAAGCATCAATGTCGACCTTTGTACTCTATTTAGTATTCTTAGAAGTCTAACTTGCTAGTTTAGCCTTCGAGCAACGTTTCGTAAGGTAAAGATGCGAATAGACCAAGATATGTCTGAAATTGCACTGAAACGTGACAAGCTCGTCCATGGAGAGAGTTGAGCAATTCCAAAGCATCAATGTCGACCTTTGTACTCTATTTAGTTTTCTTAGAAGTCTAACTTGCTAGTTTAGCATTCATGCAACGTTTCGTAAGGTAAAGATGCAAATAGACCAAGTTGTGTTTGAAATTGCACAAAAGCATCAAAAGCTCGTCTGTGGAAAGAGTTGAGCAATTCCAAAGCATATATGTCCACCTTTGAACTCAATTTAGTATTGTTAGAAGTATAACTTGCAAGTTAAGCCATCATACAACGTTTCGTAAGCTCAAGATGCGAATAGACCAAGTTATGTTCGAAATTGCATAAAAATGTGAAAAGCTCGTCCACGAAGAGAGTTGAGCAATTCCAAAGCATCAATGTCCACCTTTGTACTCAATTTAGTATTCTTAGAAGTATAACTTGCAAGTTTAGCGTTCGTGCAACGTTTCGTAAGGTAAAGATGCAAATAGGCCAAGTTATGTTTGAAATTGCACAAAAACGTGAAAAGCTCATCTATGGAAAGAGTTGAACAATTCCAAAGTATTAATGTGGACCGTTGTACTCTATTTAGTATTGTTAGAAGTCTAAGTTGCTAGTTTATCCTTCATACAACGTTTCGTACGCTAAAGATGCAAATAGACCAAGTTATGTTTGGAATTGCACAAAAATGTGAAAAGCTCGTCCATGGAGAGAGTTGAGCAATTCCAAAGCATCAAAGTCGACCTTTGTACTCTATTTAGTATTCTTAGAAGTCTAACATTCTAGTTTAGCCTTCGAGCAACGTTTTGTAAGGTAAAGATGCGAACAGACCAAGTGATGTCTGAAATTGCACTGAAACGTGACAAGCTCGTCCATGGAGAGAGTTGAGCAATTCCAAAGTATTAATGTGGACCGTTGTAGTCTATTTAGTATTGTTAGAAGTCTAAGTTGCTAGTTTAGCCTTCATACAACGTTTCGTACGCTAAAGATGCAAATAGACCAAGTTATGTTTGGAATTGCACAAAAATGTGAAATGCTCGTCCATGGAGAGAGTTGAGCAATTCCAAAGCATCAAAGTCGACCTTTGTACTCTATTTAGTATTCTTAGAAGTCTAAAATTCTTGTTTAGCCTTCGAGCAACGTTTTGTAAGGTAAAGATGCGAATAGACCAAGTTATGTCTGAAATTGCACTGAAACGTGACAAGCTCGTCCATGGAGAGAGTTGAGCAATTCCAAAGTATTAATGTGGACTGTTGTACTCTATTTAGTATTGTTAGAAGTCTAAGTTGCTAGTTTAGCCTTCATACAACGTTTCGTACGCTAAAGATGCAAATAGACCAAGTTATGTTTGGAATTGCACAAAAATGTGAAAAGCTCGTCCATGGAGAGAGTTGAGCAATTCCAAAGCATCAAAGTCGACCTTTGTACTCTATTTAGTATTCCTAGAAGTCTAGCTTGCTAGTTTAGCCTTCGAGCAACGTTTCGTAAGGTAAAGATGCGAATAGACCAAGTTATGTCTGAAATTGTACTGAAACGTGACAAGCTCGTCCATGGAGAGAGTTGAGCAATTCCAAAGCTTCAATGTCGACCTTTGTACTCTATTTAGTATTCTTAGAAGTCTAACTTGCTAGTTAAGCCTTCGAGCAACGTTTCATACCGTAAAGATGCGAATAGACCAAGTTATGTTTGAAATTGCACAAAAACGTGAAAAGCTCGTCCATGGAGAGAGTTGAGCAATTCCAAAGCATCAATGTCGACCTTTGTACTCCATGTAGTATTCTTAGTAGTCTAACTTGCTAGTTTAGGCTTCGAGCAACGTTTCGTAAGGTAAAGATGCGAATAGACCAAGTTATGTTTGAAATTGTATAAAGACCTGAAAAGCTCGTCTATGGAGAGAGTTGAACAATTTCAAAGCATCAATGTCGACCTTTGTACTCTATTTAGTATTCTTCGAAGTATAACTTGCTAGTTTAGCTTTCGTGCAACGTTTCGTAAGGTAAAAATGAAAATAGACCAAGTTATGTTTGAAATTGCACAAAAGCGTGAAAAGCTCATCTGTGGAAAGAGTTGAGCAATTCCAAAGTACCAATTTAGACCGTTGTACTCTATTTAGTATTGTTAGAAGTCTAAGTTGCTAGTTTAGCCTTCATACAACGTTTCGTGAGCTAAAGATGCGTATAGACCAAGTTATGTTTGGAATTGCACAAAAACGTGAAAAGCTTGCCCATAGAGAGAGTTGAGCAACTCCAAAGCATCAATGTGGACCGTTGTACTCTATTTAGTATTGTTAGGAGTCTAAGTTGCTAGTTTAGCCTTCATACAACGTTTCGTAAGCTAAAGATGCGAATCGACCAAGTTATCTTTGGAATTGCACAAAAACGTGAAAAGCTCGTCCATGGAGAGAGTTGAGCAATTCCAAAGCATCAAAGTCGACCTTTGTACTCTATTTAGTATTCTTAGAAGTCTAACATTCTAGTTTAGCCTTCGAGCAACGTTTTGTAAGGTAAAGATGCGAATAGACCAAGTTATGTCTGAAATTGCACTGAAACGTGACAAGCTTGTCCATGGAGAGAGTTGAGCAATTCCAAAGTATTAATGTGGACCGTTGTACTCTATTTAGTATTGTTAGAAGTCTAAGTCGCTAGTTTAGCCTTCATACAACGTTTCGTACGCTAAAGATGCAAATAGACCAAGTTATGTTTGGAATTGCACAAAAATATGAAAAGCTCGTCCATGGAGAGAGTTGAGCAATTCCAAAGCATCAAAGTCGACCTTTGTACTCTATTTAGTATTCTTAGAAGTCTAACATTCTAGTTTAGCCTTCGAGCAACGTTTTGTAAGGTAAGATGCGAATAGACCAAGTTATGTCTGAAATTGCACTGAAACGTGACAAGCTCGTCCATGGAGAGGGTTGAGCAATTCCAAAGTATTAATGTGGACCGTTGTACTCTATTTAGTATTGTTAGAAGTCTAAGTTGCTAGTTTAGCCTTCATACAACGTTTCGTACGCTAAAGATGCAAATAGGCCAAGTTATGTTTGGAATTGCACAAAAATGTGAAAAGCTCATCCATGGAGAGAGTTGAGCAATTCCAAAGCATCAAAGTCGACCTTTGTACTCTATTTAGTATTCTTAGAAGTCTAACATTCTAGTTTAGCCTTCGAGCAACGTTTTGTAAGGTAAAGATGCGAATAGACCAAGTTATGTCTGAAATTGCACTGAAACGTGACAAGCTCGTCCATGGAGAGGGTTGAGCAATTCCAAAGTATTAATGTGGACCGTTGTACTCTATTTAGTATTGTTAGAAGTCTAAGTTGCTAGTTTAGCCTTCATACAACGTTTCGTACGCTAAAGATGCAAATAGACCAAGTTATGTTTGGAATTGCACAAAAATGTGAAAAGCTCATCCATGGAGAGAGTTGAGCAATTCCAAAGCATCAAAGTCGACCTTTGTACTCTATTTAGTATTCTTAGAAGTCTAGCTTGCTAGTTTAGCCTGCGAGCAACGTTTCGTAAGGTAAAAATGCGAATAGACCAAGTTATGTCTGAAATTGCACTGAAACATGACAAGCTCGTCCATGGAGAGAGTTGAGCAATTCCAAAGCATCAATGTCGACCTTTGTACTCCATGTAGTATTCTTAGAAGTCTAACTTGCTAGTTTAGGCTTCGAGCAACGTTTCGTAAGGTAAAGATGCGAATAGACCAAGTTATGTTTGAAATTGTATAAAGACCTGAAAAGCTCATCCATGGAGAGAGTTGAACAATTTCAAAGCATCAATGTCGACCTTTGTACTCTATTTAGTATTCTTCGAAGTATAACTTGCTAGTTTAGCTTTCGTGCAACGTTTCGTAAGGTAAAGATGAAAATAGACCAAGTTATGTTTGAAATTGCACAAAAGCGTGAAAAGCTCATCTGTGGAAAAAGTTGAGCAATTCCAAAGTACCAATTTAGACCGTTGTACTCTATTTAGTATTGTTAGAAGTCTAAGTTGCTAGTTTAGCCTTCATACAACGTTTCGTGAGCTAAAGATGCGTATAGACCAAGTTATGTTTGGAATTGCACAAAAACGTGAAAAGCTTGCCCATAGAGAGAGTTGAGCAACTCCAAAGCGTCAATGTGGACCGTTGTACTCTGTTTAGTATTGTTAGGAGTCTAAGTTGCTAGTTTAGCCTTCATACAACGTTTCGTAAACTAAAGATGCAAATAGACCAAGTTATGTTTGGAATTGCACAAAAACGTGAAAAGCTCGTCCATGGGGAGAGTTGAGCAATTCCAAAACATCAATGTCAACCTTTGTACTCTATTTAGTATTCTTAGAAGTCTAACTTGCTAGTTTAGCCTTCGAGCAACGTTTCGCAACGTAAAGATGCGAATAGACCAAGATATGTCTGAAATTGCACTGAAACGTGACAAGCTCGTCCATGGAGAGAGTTGAGCAATTCCAAAGCATCAATGTAGACCTTTGTACTCTATTTAGTATTCTTAGAAGTCTAACTTGCTAGTTTAGCATTCAAGCAACGTTTCATAAGGTAAAGATGCGAATAGAGAAAGTTATGTTTCAAATTGCACAAAAACGTGAAAAGCTCGTCCATGGAGAGAGTTGAGCAATTCCAAAGCATCAATGTCGACCTTTGTACTCTATTTATTATTCTTCGAAGTATAACTTGCTAGTTTAGCCTTCATGCAACGTTTCGTAAGGTAAAGATGCAAATAGACCAAGTTGTGTTTGAAATTGCACAAAAGCGTCAAAAGCTCGTCTGTGGAAAGAGTTGAGTAATTCCAAAGCATCAATGTCCACCTTTGTACTCAATTTAGTATTCTTAGAAGTATAACTTGCAAGTTTAGCCATCGTACAACGTTTCGTAAGCTCAAGATGCGAATAGACCAAGTTATGTTCGAAATTGCACAAAAATGTGAAAAGCTCGTCCACGGAGAGAGTTGAGCAATTCCAAAGCATCAATGTCCACCTTTGTACTCAATTTAGTATTCTTAGAAGTATAACTTGGAAGTTTAGCGTTCGTGCAACGTTTCGTAAGGTAAAGATGCAAATAGGCCAAGTTATGTTTGAAATTGCACAAAAACGTGAAAAGCTCATCTATGGAAAGAGTTGAACAATTCCAAAGTATTAATGTGGACCGTTGTACTCTATTTAGTATTGTTAGAAGTCTAAGTTGCTAGTTTATCCTTCATACAACGTTTCGTACGCTAAAGATGCAAATAGACCAAGTTATGTTTGGAATTGCACAAAAATGTGAAAAGCTCGTCCATGGAGAGAGTTGAGCAATTCCAAAGCATCAAAGTCGACCTTTGTACTCTATTTAGTATTCTTAGAAGTCTAACTTGCTAGTTTAGCCTTCGAGCAACGTTTTGTAAGGTAAAGATGCGAATAGACCAAGTTATGTCTGAAATTGCACTGAAACGTGACAAGCTCGTCCATGGAGAGAGTTGAGCAATTCCAAAGCATCAATGTCGACCTTTGTACTCTATTTAGTATTCTTAGAAGTCTAACTTGCTAGTTAAGCCTTCGAGCAATGTTTCGTACAGTAAAGATGCGAATAGACCAAGTTATGTTTGAAATTGCACAAAAACGTGAAAAGCTCGTCCATGGAGAGGGTTGAGCAATTCCAAAGCATCAATGTCGACCTTTGTACTCCATGTAGTATTCTTAGAAGTCTAACTTGCTAGTTTAGGCTTCGAGCAACGTTTCATAAGATAAAGATGCGAATAGACCAAGTTATGTTTGAAATTGCATAAAGACGTGAAAAGCTCGTCCATGGAGAGAGTTGAACAATTTCAAAGCATCAATGTCAGCCTTTGTACCCTATTTAGTATTCTTCAAAGTATAACTTGCTAGTTTAGCCTTCGTGCAACGTTTCGTAAGGTAAAGATGAAAATAGACCAAGTTATGTTTGAAATTGCACAAAAGCGTGAAATGCTCGTCTGTGGAAAGAGGTGAGCAATTCCAAAGTATCAATTTGGACCGTTGTACTCTATTTAGTATTGTTAGAAATCTATGTTGCCAGTTTAGCCTTCATACAACGTTTCGTGAGCTAAAGATGCGTATAGACCAAATTATGTTTGGAATTGCACAAAAAGTGAAAAGCTTGCCCATACAGAGAGTTGAGCAACTCCAAAGCATCAATGTGGACCTTTGTACTCTATTCAGTATTGTTAGGAGTGTAAGTTGCTAGTTTAGCCTTCATACAATGTTTCGTAAGCTAAAGATGCGAATAGACCAAGTTATGTTTGGAATTGCACAAAAACGTGAAAAGCTCGTCCATGGAGAGAGTTGAGCAATTCCAAAGCATCAATGTCGACCTTTGTACTCTATTTAGTATTCTTAGAAGTCTAACTTGCTAGTTTAGCCTTCGAGCAACATTTCGTAAGGTAAAGATGCGAATAGACCAAGATATGTCTGAAATTGCACTGAAACGTGACAAGCTCGTCCATGGAGAGAGTTGAGCATTTCCAAAGCATCAATGTCGACCTTTGTACTCTATTTAGTATTGTTAGAAGTTTAACTTGCTAGTTTTGCCTTCGAGCAACGTTTCGTAAGGTAAAGATGCGAATAGACTAAGTTATGTTTGAAATTGCACAAAAACGTGAAAAGCTCGTCCATGGAGAAATTCGAGAAATTCCAAAGCATCAATGTCGACCTTTGTACTCTATTTAGTATTCTTAGAAGTATAACTTGCTAATTTAGCCTTCGTGCAATGTTTCGTAAGGTAAAGATGGAAATAGACCAAGTTATGTTTGAAATTGCACAAAAGCGTGAAAAGCTCGTTTGTGGAAAGAGTTGAGCAATTCCAAAATATCAATGTGGAACGTTGTACTCAATTTAGTATTGTTAGAAGTCTAAGTTGCTAGTTTAGCCTTCGAGCAACGTTTCGTAAGGTAAAGATGCGAATAGACCACGTTATGTTAGAAATTGTACAAAAACGTGAAAAGCTCATCCCTGGAGACAGTTGAGCAATTCCAAAGCATCAATGTCGACCTTTGTACTCTATTTAGTATTCTTAGAAGTATAACTTGCTAATTTAGCCTTCGTGCAACGTTTCGTACGGTAAAGATGCAAATGGACCAAGTTATGTTTGAAATTGCGCAAAAGCGTGAAAAGCTCGTCCATGGAAAGAGTTGAGCGATTCCAAAGTATCAATGTGGACCGTTGTACTCTATTTAGTATTGTTAGAAGTCTAAATTGCTAGTTTAGCCTTCCTACAATGTTTCGTATGCTAAAGATGTGAATAGACCAAGTTATGTTTGGAATTGCACAAAAACGTGAAAGCTCGTCCGTGGAGAGAGTTGAGCAATTCCAAAGCATCAATGTGGACCGTTGTACTCTATTTAGTATTGCTAAAAGTCTAAGTTGCTAGTTTAGCCTTCATACAATGTTTCGTAAGCTAAAGATGCGAATAGACCAAGTTATGCTTGGAATTGCACGAAAATGTGAAAAGCTCGTCCATGGAGAGAGCTGAGCAATTCCAAAGCATCAAAGTCGACCTTTGTACTCTATTTAGTATTCTTAGAAGTCTAACTTGCTAGTTTAGCCTTCGAGCAACGTTTCGTAAGGTACAGACGCAAATAGACCAAGCTATGTCTGAAATTGCACTGAAACGTGACAAGGTCGTCCATGGAGAGAGTTGAACAATTCCAAACCATCAACGTTGACCTTTGTACTCTATTTAGTATTCTTCGAAGTATAACTTGCAAGTTTAGCCTTCGTGCAACGTTTCGTAAGGTAAAGATGCAAATACACCAAGTTATGTTTGAAATTGCACAAAAGCGTGAAAAGCTCGTCTGTGGAAAGAGTTGAGCAATTCCAAAGTATCAATGTGGACCGTTGTACTCTATTTAGTATTGTTAGAAGTCTATGTTGCTAGTTTAGCCTTCATACAACGTTTCGTGAGCTAAAGATACGAATAGACCAAGTTATGTTTGGAATTGCACAAAAACATGAAAAACTCGTCCATTGAGAGAGTTGAGCAATTCCAAAGCATCAATATGGACCGTTGTACTCTATTTCGTATTGTTAGAAGTCTAAGTCGCTAGTTTACCCTTCATACAACGTTTCGTAAGCTAAACATGCGAATAGACCAAGTTATGTTTGGAATTGCACAAAAACGTGAAAAGCTCGTCCCTAGATAGAGTTGAGCAATTCCAAAGCATCAATGTCGACCTTTGTACTCTATTTAGTATTGTTAGAAGTCTAACTTGCTAGTTTTGCCTTCGAGCAACGTTCCGTAAGGTAAAGATGCGAATAGACCAAGTTATGTTTGAAATTGCACAAAAACGTGAAAAGCTCGTCCATGGAGAAAGTCGAGAAATTCCAAAGCATCAATGTCGACCTTTGTACTCTATTTAGTATTCTTAGAAGTATAACTTGCCAATTTAGCCTTCGTGCAACATTTCGTAAGGTAAAGATGCAAATAGACCAAGTTATGTTTGAAATTGCACAAAAGCGTGAAAAGCTCGTCTGTGGAAAGAGTTGAGCAATTACAAAATATCAATGTGGACCGTTGTACTCTATTTAGTATTGTTAGAAGTCTAAGTTGCTAGTTTAGCCATCATACAACGTTTTGTAAGCTAAAGATGCGAATAGACCACGTTATGTTCGAAATTGTACAAAAACGTGAAAAGCTCATCCATGGAGACAGTTGAGCAATTCCAAAGCATCAATGTCGACCTTTGTACTCTATTTAGTATTCTTAGAAGTATAACTTGCTAATTTAGCCTTCGTGCAACGTTTCGTACGGTAAAGATGCAAATAGACCAAGTTATTTTTGAAATTGCACAAAAGCGTGAAAAGCTCGTCCATGGAAAGAGTTGAGCGATTCGAAAGTATCAATGTGGACCGTTGTACTCTATTTAGTATTGTTAGAAGTCTAAGTTGCAAGTTTAGCCTTCCTACAACGTTTCGTATGCTAAAGATACGAATAGACCAAGTTATGTTTGGAATTGCACAAAAACGTGAAAGCTCGTCCGCGGAGAGAGTTGAGCAATTCCAAAGCATCAATGTGGACCGTTGTACTCTATTTAGTATTGCTAAAAGTCTAAGTTGCTAGTTTAGCCTTCATACAATGTTTCGTAAGCTAAAGATGCGAATAGACCAAGTTATGCTTGGAATTGCACAAAAATGTGAAAAGCTCGTCCATGGAGAGAGCTGAGCAATTCCAAAGCATCAAAGTCGACCTTTGTACTCTATTTAGTATTCTTAGAAGTCTAACTTGCTAGTTTAGCCTTCGAGCAACGTTTCGTAAGGTACAGACGCAAATAGACCAAGCTATGTCTGAAATTGCACTGAAACGTGACAAGGTCGTCCATGGAGAGAGTTGAACAATTCCAAACCATCAACGTTGACCTTTGTACTCTATTTAGTATTCTTCGAAGTATAACTTGCAAGTTTAGCCTTCGTGCAACGTTTCGTAAGGTAAAGATGCAAATACTCCAAGTTATGTTTGAAATTGCACAAAAGCGTGAAAAGCTCGTCTGTGGAAAGAGTTGAGCAATTCCAAAGTATCAATGTGGACCGTTGTACTCTATTTAGTATTGTTAGAAGTCTATGTTGCTAGTTTAGCCTTCATACAACGTTTCGTGAGCTAAAGATACGAATAGACCAAGTTATGTTTGGAATTGCACAAAAACATGAAAAACTCGTCCATTGAGAGAGTTGAGCAATTCCAAAGCATCAATGTGGACCGTTGTACTCTATTTCGTATTGTTAGAAGTCTAAGTCGCTAGTTTAGCCTTCATACAACGTTTCGTAAGCTAAACATGCGAATAGACCAAGTTATGTTTGGAATTGCACAAAAACGTGAAAAGCTCGTCCCTAGATAGAGTTGAGCAATTCCAAAGCATCAATGTCGACCTTTGTACTCTATTTAGTATTGTTAGAAGTCTAACTTGCTAGTTTTGCCTTCGAGCAACGTCCCGTAAGGTAAAGATGCGAATAGACCAAGTTATGTTTGAAATTGCACAAAAACGTGAAAAGCTCGTCCATGGAGAAAGTCGAGAAATTCCAAAGCATCAATGTCGACCTTTGTACTCTATTTAGTATTCTTAGAAGTATAACTTGCCAATTTAGCCTTCGTGCAACGTTTCGTAAGGTAAAGATGCAAATAGACCAAGTTATGTTTGAAATTGCACAAAAGCGTGAAAAGCTCGTCTGTGGAAAGAGTTGAGCAATTACAAAATATCAATGTGGACCGTTGTACTCTATTTAGTATTGTTAGAAGTCTAAGTTGCTAGTTTAGCCATCATACAACGTTTTGTAAGCTAAAGATGCGAATAGACCACGTTATGTTCGAAATTGTACAAAAACGTGAAAAGCTCATCCATGGAGACAGTTGAGCAATTCCAAAGCATCAATGTCGACCTTTGTACTCTATTTAGTATTCTTAGAAGTATAACTTGCTAATTTAGCCTTCGTGCAACGTTTCGTACGGTAAAGATGCAAATAGACCAAGTTATTTTTGAAATTGCACAAAAGCGTGAAAAGCTCGTCCATGGAAAGAGTTGAGCGATTCGAAAGTATCAATGTGGACCGTTGTACTCTATTTAGTATTGGTAGAAGTCTAAGTTGCAAGTTTAGCCTTCCTACAACGTTTCGTATGCCAAAGATACGAATAGACCAAGTTATGTTTGGAATTGCACAAAAACGTGAAAGCTCGTCCGCGGAGAGAGTTGAGCAATTCCAAAGCATCAATGTGGACCGTTGTACTCTATTTAGTATTGCTAAAAGTCTAAGTTGCTAGTTTAGCCTTCATACAATGTTTCGTAAGCTAAAGATGCGAATAGACCAAGTTATGCTTGGAATTGCACAAAAATGTGAAAAGCTCGTCCATGGAGAGAGCTGAGCAATTCCAAAGCATCAAAGTCGACCTTTGTACTCTATTTAGTATTCTTAGAAGTCTAACTTGCTAGTTTAGCCTTCGAGTAACGTTTCGTAAGGTAAAGATGCGAATAGACCAAGTTATGTCTGAAATTGCACTGAAACGTGACAAGCTTGTCCATGGAGAGAGTTGAGCAATTCCAAAGCATCAATGTCAACTTTTGTACTCTATTTAGTATTCTTAGAAGTCTAACTTGCTAGTTTAGCCTTCGAGCAACGTTTCGTAAGGTAAAGATGCGAATAGACCAAGTTATGTCTGAAATTGCACTGAAACGTGACAAGCTCGTCCATGGAGAGAGTTGAGCAATTCCAAAGCATCAATGTCGACCTTTGTACTCCATTTAGTATTCTTAGATGTTTAACTTGATTGTTTAGCCTTCGTGCAACGTTTCGTAAGGTAAAGATACAAATACACCGAGTTATGTCCGCAAATTGCACTAAAAGGTGACAAGCTTGTCTATGGAGAGTGTTGAGCAATTCCAAACAATCAATGTGGACCGTTGTACTCCATTTAGTGTTGTTAGAAGTATAACTAAGTAGTTTAGCCTTCGAGCAACGTTTCGTGGGGTAAAGATGCGAATAGCCAAAGTTAAGTCTGAAATTGCACTGAAACGTGACAAGCTCGTCCATGGAGAGAGCTGAGCAATTCCAAAGCATCAATGTCGACCTTTGTACTCTATTTAGTATTCTTAGAAGTATAACTTGCTAGTTTGACCTTCGTGCAACGTTTCGTAAGGTAAAGATGCAAATAGACCAAGTTATGTTTGAAATTGCACGAAAGCGTGAAAAGCTCGTCTGTGGAAAGAGTTGAGCAATTCCAAAGTATCAATGTGGACGGTTGTACTCCATTTAGTGTTGTTAGAAGTCTAAGTTGCTAGTTTAGCCATCATACAACGTTTTGTAAGCTAAAGATGCGAATAGACCACGTTATGTTAGAAATTGTACAAAAACGTGAAAAGCTCATCCATGGAGACAGTTGAGCAATTCCAAATCATCAATGTCGACCTTTGTACTCTATTTAGTATTCTTAGAAGTATAACTTGCTAATTGAGCCTTCGTGCAACATTTCGTACGGTAAAGATGCAAATAGACCAAGTTTTGTTTGAAATTGCACAAAAGCGTGAAAAGCTCGTCCATGGAAAGAGTTGAGCGATTCCAAAGTATCAATGTGGACCGTTGTACTCTATTTAGTATTGTTAGAAGTCTAAGTTGTTAGTTTAGCCTTCCTACAACGTGTCTTATGCTAAAGATGCGAATAGACGAAGTTATGTTTGGAATTGCATAAAAACGTGAAAGCTCGTCCGTGGAGAGAGTTGAGCAATTCCAAAGCATCAATGTGGACCGTTGTACTCTATTTAGTATTGCTAAAAGTCTAAGTTGCTAGTTTAGCCTTCATACAATGTTTCGTAAGCTAAAGATGCGAATAGACCAAGTTCTGCTTGGAATTGCACAAAAATGTGAAAAGCTCGTCCATGGAGAGAGCTGAGCAATTCCAAAGCACCAAATTCGACCTTTGTACTCTATTTAGTATTCTTAGAAGTCTAACTTGCTAGTTTAGCCTTCGAGCAACGTTTCGTAAGATAAAGATGCGAATAGACCAAGTTATGTCTGAAATTGCACTGAAACGTGACAAGCTCGTCCATGGAGAGAGTTGAGCAATTCCAAAGCATCAATGTCAACTTTTGTACTCTATTTAGTATTCTTAGATGTCTAACTTGCTAGTTTAGCCTTCGAGCAACGTTTCGTAAGGTAAAGACGCGAATAGACCAAGTTATGTCTGAAATTGCACTGAAACGTGACAACCTCGTCCATGGAGAGAGTTGAGCAATTCCAAAGCATCAATGTCGACCTTTGTACTCCATTTAGTATTCTTAGATGTTTAACTTGCTTGTTCAGCCTTCGTGCAACGTTTCGTAAGGTAAAGATAGAAATACACCAAGTTATGTCCGCAAATTGCACTAAAAGGTGACAAGCTTGTCTATGGAGAGTGTTGAGCAATTCCAAACCATCAATGTGGACCGTTGTACTCCATTTAGTGTTGTTAGAAGTATAACTAAGTAGTTTAGCCTTCGAGCAACGTTTCGTGGGGTAAAGATGCGAATAGCCAAAGTTATGTCTGAAATTGCACTGAAACGTGACAAGCTCGTCCATGGAGAGAGTTGAACAATTCCAAAGCATCAACGTCGACCTTTGTACTCTATTTAGTATTCTTCGAAGTATAACTTGCTAGTTTAGCCTTCGTGCAACGTTTCGTAAAGGTAAAGATGCAAATACACCAAGTTATGTTTGAAATTGCACAAAAGCGTGAAAAGCTCATCCATGGAAAGAGTTGAGCGATTCCAAAGTATCAATGTGAGCCGTTGTACTCTATTTAGTATTGTTAGAAGTCTAAGCTGCTAGTTTAGCCTTCCTACAACGTTTCATATGCTAAAGATGCGAATAGACCAAGTTATGTTTGGAATTGCACAAAAACGTGAAAGCTCGTCTGTGGAGAGAGTTGAGCAATTCCAAAGCATCAAAGTGGACCGTTGTACTCTATTTAGTATTGCTAAAAGTCTAAGTTGCTAGTTTAGCCTTCATACAATGTTTCGTAAGCTAAAGATGTGAATAGACCAAGTTATGCTTGGAATTGCACAAAAATGTGAAAGCTCGTCCATGGAGAGAGCTGAGCAATTGCAAAGCATCAAAGTCGACATTTGTACTCTATTTAGTATTCTTAGAAGTCTAACTTGCTAGTTTTGCCTTCGAGCAACGTTTCGTAAGGTAAAGATGCGAATAGACCAAGTTATGTTTGAAATTGCACAAAAAGGTGAAAAGCTCGTCCATGGAGAAAGTCGAGAAATTCCAAAGCATCAATGTCGACCTTTGTACTCTATTTAGTATTCTTAGAAGTATAACTTGCTAATTTAGCCTTCGTGCAACGTTTCGTACGGTAAAGATGCAAATAGACCAAGTTATGTTTGAAATTGCACAAAAGCGAGAAAAGCTCGTCCATGGAAAGAGTTGAGTGATTCCAAAGTATCAATGTTGACCGTTGTACTCTATTTAGTATTGTTAGAAGTCTATGTTGCTAGTTTAGCCTTCCTACAACGTTTCGTATGCTAAAGATGTGAATAGACCAAGTTATGTTTGGAATTGCACAAAAACGTGAAAGCTCCTCTGTGGAGAGAGTTGAGCAATTCCAAAGCATCAATGTGGACCGTTGTACTCAATTTAGTCTTGTTAGAAGTATAACTAACTAGTTTAGCCTTCGAGCAATGTTTCGTAAGGTAAAGATGCGAATAGACCAAGTTATGTTTGAAATTGCACAAAAAGGTGAAAAGCTCGTCCATGGAGAAAGTCGAGAAATTCCAAAGCATCAATGTCGACCTTTGTACTCTATTTAGTATTCTTAGAAGTATAACTTGCTAATTTAGCCTTCGTGCAACGTTTCGTACGGTAAAGATGCAAATAGACCAAGTTATGTTTGAAATTGCACAAAAGCGAGAAAAGCTCATCCATGGAAAGAGTTGAGTGATTCCAAAGTATCAATGTTGACCGTTGTACTCTATTTAGTATTGTTAGAAGTCTATGTTGCTAGTTTAGCCTTCCTACAACGTTTCGTATGCTAAAGATGTGAATAGACCAAGTTATGTTTGGAATTGCACAAAAACGTGAAAGCTCCTCTGTGGAGAGAGTTGAGCAATTCCAAAGCATCAATGTGGACCGTTGTACTCAATTTAGTATTGCTAAAAGTCTAAGTTGCTAGTTTAGCCTTCATACAATGTTTCGTAAGCTAAAGATGCGAATAGACCAAGTTATGCTTGGAATTGCACAAAAATGTGAAAAGCTCGTCCATGGAGAGAGCTGAGCAATTGCAAAGCATCAAAGTCGACCTTTGTACTCTATTTAGTATTCTTAGAAGTCTAACTTGCTAGTTTAGCCTTCGAGCAACGTTTCGTAAGGTAAAGATGCGAATAGACCAAGTTATGTCTAAAATTGCACTGAAACTTGACAAGCTCGTCCATGGAGAGAGTTGAGCAATTCCAAAGCATCAATGTCAACTTTTGTACTCTATTTAGTATTCTTAGAAGTCTAACTTGCTAGTTTAGCCTTCGAGCAACGTTTCGTAAGGTAAAGACGCGAATAGAGCAAGTTATGTCTGAAATTGCACTGAAACGTGACAAGCTCATCCATGGAGACAGTTGAGCAATTCCAAAGCATCAAAGTCGACCTTGGTACTCTATTTAGTATTCTTAGAAGTATAACTTGCTAATTTAGCTTTCGTGCAACGTTTCGTACGGTAAAGATGCAAATAGACCAAGTTATGTTTGAAATTGCACAAAAGCGTGAAAAGCTCGTCTGTGGATAGAGTTGAGCAATTCCAAAGTATCAATGTGGACCGTTGTACTCTATTTAGTATTGTTAGAAGTCTATGTTGCTAGTTTAGCCTTCATACAACGTTTCGTGAGCTAAAGATACGAATAGACCAAGTTATGTTTGGAATTGCACAAAAACATGAAAAACTCGTCCATTGAGAGAGTTGAGCAATTCCAAAGCATCGATGTGGACCGTTGTACTCTATTTCGTATTGTTAGAAGTTTAAGTTGCTAGTTTAGCCTTCATACAACGTTTCGTAAGCTAAAGATGCGAATAGACCAAGTTATGTTTGGAATTGCACAAAAATGTGAAAAGCTCGTCTCTAGATAGAGTTGAGCAATTCCAAAGCATCAATGTCGACCTTTGTACTCTATTTAGTATTGTTAGAAGTCCAACTTGCTAGTTTTGCCTTCGAGCAACGTTTCGTAAGGTAAAGATGCGAATAGACCATGTTTGAAATTGCACAAAACCGTGAAAAGCTCGTCCATGGAGAAAGTCGAGAAATTCCAAAGCATCAATGTCGACCTTTGTACTCTATTTAGTATTCTTAGAAGTATAACTTGCTAATTTAGCCTTCGTGCAACGTTTCGTAAGGTAAAGATGCAAATAGACCAAGTTATGTTTGAAATTGCACAAAAGCGTGAAAAGCTCGTCTGTGGAAAGAGTTGAGCAATTCCAAAATATCAATGTGGACCGTTGTACTATATTTAGTATTGTTAGAAGTCTAAGTTGCTAGTTTAGCCATCATACAACGTTTTGTAAGCTAAAGATGCGAATAGACCACGTTATATTAGAAATTGTACAAAAACGTTGAAAGCTCATTCATGGAGACAGTTGAGCAATTCCAAAGCATCAATGTCGACCTTTGTACTCTATTTAGTATTCTTAGAACTATAACTTGCTAATTTAGCCTTCGTGCAACGTTTCATACGGTAAAGATGCAAATAGACCAAGTTATGTTTGAAATTGCACAAAAGCGTGAAAAGCTCATCCATGGAAAGAGTTGAGCGATTCCAAAGTATCAACGTGGGCCGTTGTACTCTATTTAGTATTGTTAGAAGTCTAAGCTGCTAGTTTAGCCTTCCTACAACGTTTCGTATGCTAAAGATGCGAATAGACCAAGTTATGTTTGGAATTGCACAAAAACGTGAAAGCTCGTCCGTGGAGAGAGTTGAGCAATTCCAAAGCATCAAAGTGGACCGTTGTACTCTATTTAGTATTGCTAAAAGTCTAAGTTGCTAGTTTAGCCTTCATACAATGTTTCGTAAGCTAAAGATGCGAATAGACCAAGTTATGCTTGCAATTGCACAAAAATGTGAAAAGCTCGTCCATGGAGAGAGCTGAGCAATTCCAAAGCATCAAAGTCGACCTTTGTACTCTATTTAGTATTCTTAGAAGTATAACTTGCTAATTTAGCCTTCGTGCAACGTTTCGTAAGTTAAAGATGCAAATAGACCAAGTTATGTTTGGAATTGCACAAAAACGTGAAAAGCTCGTCCCTAGATAGAGTTGAGCAATTCCAAAGCATCAATGTCGTCCTTTGTACTCTATTTAGTATTCTTAGAAGTCTAACTTGCTAGTTTAGCCTTCGAGCAACATTTCGTAAGCTAAAGATGCGAATAGACCAAGTTATGTTTGAAATTGCACAAAAACGTGAAAAGATCATCCCTGGAGAGAGTTGAGCAATTCCAAAGCATCAATGTCGACCTTTGTACTCTATTTAGTATTCTTAGAAGTCTAACTTGCTACTTTATCCTTCGAGCAACGTTTCGTAAGGTAAAGATGCGAATAGACCAAGTTACGTGTCAAGTTGCATAAAGACGTGAAAAGCTCGTCCGTGGAGAGAGTTGAACAATTCCAAAGCATCAACGTCGACCTTCGTACTCTATTTAGTATTCTTAGAAGTCTATCTTGCTAGTTTAGCCTTCGAGCAACGTTTCGTAAGGTAAAGATGCGAATAGACCAAGTTATGTTTGAAATTGCATAAAGACATGAAAAGCTCATCCATGGAGAGAGTTGAACGATTCCAAAGCATCAACGTCGACCTTTGTACTCTATTTAGTATTCTTCGAAGTATAACTTGCTAGTTTAGCCTTCGTGCAACGTTTCGTAAGGTAAAGATGCAAATAGATCAAGTTATGTTTGAAATTGCACAAAAGCGTGAAAAGCTCGTCTGTGGAAAGAGTTGAGCAATTCCAAAGTATCAATGTGGACCGTTGTACTCTATTTAGTATTGTTAGAAGTCTAAGATGCTAGTTTAGCCTTCATACAACGTTTCGTGAGCTAAAGATACGAATCGACCAAGTTATGTTTGGAATTGCACAAAAACATGAAAAACTCGTCTATTGAGAGAGTTGAGCAATTCCAAAGCATCAATGTGGACCGTTGTACTCTATTTCGTATTGTTAGAAGTTTAAGTTGCTAGTTTAGCCTTCATACAACGTTTCGTAAGCTAAAGATGCGAATAGACCAAGTTATGTTTGGAATTGCACAAAAACGTGAAAAGCTTGTCCCTAGATAGAGTTGAGCAATTCCAAAGCATCAATGCCGTCCTTTGTACTCTATTTAGTATTCTTAGAAGTCTAACTTGCTAGTTTAGCCTTCGAGCAACGTTTCGTAAGCTAAAGATGCGAATAGACCAAGTTATGTTTGGAATTGCACAAAAACGTGAAAGCTCGTCCGTGGAGAGAGTTGAGAAATTCCAAAGCATCAATATGGACCGCTGTACTCTATTTAGTATTGCTAAAAGTCTAAGTTGCTAGTTTAGCCTTCATACAATGTTTCGTACGCTAAAGATGCGAATAGACCAAGTTATGCTTGGAATTGCACAAAAATGTGAAAAGCTCGTCCATGGAGAGAGCTGAGCAATTCCAAAGCATCAAAGTCGACCTTTGTACTCTATTTAGTATTCTTAGAAGTCTAACTTGCTAGTTTAGCCTTAGAGCAACGTTTCGTAAGGTAAAGATGCGAATAGACCAAGTTATGTCTGAAATTGCACTGAAACGTGACAAGCTCGTCCATGGAGAGAGTTGAGCAATTCCAAAGCATCAATGTCAACTTTTGTACTCTATTTAGTATTCTTAGAAGTCTAACTTGCTAGTTTAGCCTTCGAGAAACGTTTCGTAAGGTAAAGACGCGAATAGACCAAGTTATGTCTGAAATTGCACTGAAACGTGACAAGCTCGTCCATGGAGAGAGTTGAGCAATTCCAAAGCATCAATGTCGACCTTTGTACTCCATTTAGTATTCTTAGATGTTTAACTTGCTTGTTTAGCCTTCGTGCAACGTTTCGTAAGGTAAAGATACAAATACACCAAGTTATGTCCGCAAATTGCACTAAAAGGTGACAAGCTTGTCTATGGAGAGTGTTGAGCAATTCCAAACCATCAATGTGGACCGTTGTACTCCATTTAGTGTTTTTAGAAGTATAACTAAGTTGTTTAGCCTTCGAGCAACGTTTCGTGGGTTAAAGATGCGAATAGCCAAAGTTATGTCTGAAATTGCACTGAAACGTGACAAGCTCGTCCATGGAGAGAGCTGAGCAATTCCAAAGCATCAAAGTCGACCTTTGTACTCTATTTAGTATTCTTAGAAGTCTAACTTGCTAGTTTAGCCTTAGAGCAACGTTTCGTAAGGTAAAGATGCGAATAGACCAAGTTATGTCTGAAATTGCACTGAAACGTGACAAGCTCGTCCATGGAGAGAGTTGAGCAATTCCAAAGCATCAATGTCAACTTTTGTACTCTATTTAGTATTCTTAGAAGTCTAACTTGCTAGTTTAGCCTTCGAGAAACGTTTCGTAAGGTAAAGGCGCGAATAGACCAAGTTATGTCTGAAATTGCACTGAAACGTGACAAGCTCGTCCATGGAGAGAGTTGAGCAATTCCAAAGCATCAATGTCGACCTTTGTACTCCATTTAGTATTCTTGGATGTTTAACTTGCTTGTTTAGCCTTCGTGCAACGTTTCGTAAGGTAAAGATACAAATACACCAAGTTATGTCCGCAAATTGCACTAAAAGGTGACAAGCTTGTCTATGGAGAGTGTTGAGCAATTCCAAACCATCAATGTGGACCGTTGTACTCCATTTAGTGTTTTTAGAAGTATAACTAAGTTGTTTAGCCTTCGAGCAACGTTTCGTGGGTTAAAGATGCGAATAGCCAAAGTTATGTCTGAAATTGCACTGAAACGTGACAAGCTCGTCCATGGAGAGAGCTGAGCAATTCCAAAGCATCAAAGTCGACCTTTGTACTCTATTTAGTATTCTTAGAAGTATAACTTGCTAGTTTAGCCTTCGTGCAACATTTCGTAAGATAAAGATGCAAATAGAACAAGTTATGTTTGAAATTGCACAAAAGGGTGAAAAGCTCGTCCATGGAAAGAGTTGAGCAATTCCAAAGTATCAATGTGGACCATTGTACTCTATTTAGTATTGTTAGAAGTCTAAGTTGCTAGTTTAGCCTTCCTACAACGTTTCGTATGCTAAAGATGTGAATAAACCAAGTTATGTTTGGAATTGCACAAAAACGTGAAAGCTCGTCCGTGGAGAGAGTTGAGCAATTCCAAAGCATCAATGTGGACCGTTGTACTCTATTTAGTATTGCTAAAAGTCTAAGTTGCTAGTTTAGCCTTCATACAATGTTTCGTAAGCTAAAGATGCGAATAGACCAAGTTCTGCTTGGAATTGCACAAAAATGTGAAAAGCTCGTCCATGGAGAGAGCTGAGCAATTCCAAAGCATCAAAGTCGACCTTTGTACTCTATTTCGTATTCTTAGAAGTCTAACTTGCTAGTTTAGCCTTCGAGCAACGTTTCGTAAGGTAAAGATGCGAATAGACCAAGTTATGTCTGAAATTGCACTGAAACGTGACAAGCTCGTCCATGGAGAGAGTTGAGCAATTCCAAAGCATCAATGTCGACCTTTGTACTCCATTTAGTATTCTTAGATGTTTAACTTGCTTGTTTAGCCTTTGTGCAACGTTTCGTAAGGTAAAGATACAAATACACCAAGTTATGTCCGCAAATTGCACTAAAAGGTGACAAGCTTGTCTATGGAGAGTGTTGAGCAATTCCAAACCATCAATGTGGACCGTTGTACTCCATTTAGTGTTTTTAGAAGTATAACTAAGTTGTTTAGCCTTCGAGCAACGTTTCGTGGGTTAAAGATGCGAATAGCCAAAGTTATGTCTGAAATTGCACTGAAACGTGACAAGCTCGTCCATGGAGAGAGCTGAGCAATTCCAAAGCATCAAAGTCGACCTTTGTACTCTATTTAGTATTCTTAGAAGTCTAACTTGCTAGTTTAGCCTTAGAGCAACGTTTCGTAAGGTAAAGATGCGAATAGACCAAGTTATGTCTGAAATTGCACTGAAACGTGACAAGCTCGTCCATGGAGAGAGTTGAGCAATTCCAAAGCATCAATGTCAACTTTTGTACTCTATTTAGTATTCTTAGAAGTCTAACTTGCTAGTTTAGCCTTCGAGAAACGTTTCGTAAGGTAAAGACGCGAATAGACCAAGTTATGTCTGAAATTGCACTGAAACGTGACAAGCTCGTCCATGGAGAGAGTTGAGCAATTCCAAAGCATCAATGTCGACCTTTGTACTCCATTTAGTATTCTTAGATGTTTAACTTGCTTGTTTAGCCTTCGTGCAACGTTTCGTAAGGTAAAGATACAAATACACCAAGTTATGTCCGCAAATTGCACTAAAAGGTGACAAGCTTGTCTATGGAGAGTGTTGAGCAATTCCAAACCATCAATGTGGACCGTTGTACTCCATTTAGTGTTTTTAGAAGTATAACTAAGTTGTTTAGCCTTCGAGCAACGTTTCGTGGGTTAAAGATGCGAATAGCCAAAGTTATGTCTGAAATTGCACTGAAACGTGACAAGCTCGTCCATGGAGAGAGCTGAGCAATTCCAAAGCATCAAAGTCGACCTTTGTACTCTATTTAGTATTCTTAGAAGTATAACTTGCTAGTTTAGCCTTCGTGCAACATTTCGTAAGATAAAGATGCAAATAGAACAAGTTATGTTTGAAATTGCACAAAAGGGTGAAAAGCTCGTCCATGGAAAGAGTTGAGCAATTCCAAAGTATCAATGTGGACCATTGTACTCTATTTAGTATTGTTAGAAGTCTAAGTTGCTAGTTTAGCCTTCCTACAACGTTTCGTATGCTAAAGATGTGAATAAACCAAGTTATGTTTGGAATTGCACAAAAACGTGAAAGCTCGTCCGTGGAGAGAGTTGAGCAATTCCAAAGCATCAATGTGGACCGTTGTACTCTATTTAGTATTGCTAAAAGTCTAAGTTGCTAGTTTAGCCTTCATACAATGTTTCGTAAGCTAAAGATGCGAATAGACCAAGTTCTGCTTGGAATTGCACAAAAATGTGAAAAGCTCGTCCATGGAGAGAGCTGAGCAATTCCAAAGCATCAAAGTCGACCTTTGTACTCTATTTCGTATTCTTAGAAGTCTAACTTGCTAGTTTAGCCTTCGAGCAACGTTTCGTAAGGTAAAGATGCGAATAGACCAAGTTATGTCTGAAATTGCACTGAAACGTGACAAGCTCGTCCATGGAGAGAGTTGAGCAATTCCAAAGCATCAATGTCGACCTTTGTACTCCATTTAGTATTCTTAGATGTTTAACTTGCTTGTTTAGCCTTTGTGCAACGTTTCGTAAGGTAAAGATACAAATACACCAAGTTATGTCCGCAAATTGCACTAAAAGGTGACAAGCTTGTCTATGGAGAGTGTTGAGCAATTCCAAACCATCAATGTGGACCGTTGTACTCCATTTAGTGTTGCTAGAACTATAACTAAGTAGTTTAGCCTTCGAGCAACGTTTCGTGAGGTAAAGATGCGAATAGCCAAAGTTATGTCTGAAATTGCACTGAAACGTGACAAGCTCGTCCATGGAGAGAGCTGAGCAATTCCAAAGCATCAAAGTCGACCTTTGTACTCTATTTAGTATTCTTAGAAGTATAACTTGCTAGTTTGGCCTTCGTGCAACGTTTCGTAAGGTAAAGATGCAAATAGACCAAGTTATGGTTGAAATTGCACGAAAGCGTGAAAAGCTCGTCTGTGGAAGGAGTTGAGCAATTCCAAAGTATCATTGTGGACCGTTGTACTCCATTTAGTGTTGTTAGAAGTATAACTAACTAGTTTAGCCTTCGACCAATATTTCGTAGGGTAAAGATGCGAATAGACCAAGTTATGTCTGAAATTCCACTGATACGTGACTAGCTCGTCCATGGAGAGAGTTGAGCAATTCCAAAGCATCAATGTCAACTTTTGTACTCTATTTAGTATTCTTAGAAGTCTAACTTGCTAGTTTAGCCTCTCGAGCAACGTTTCGTAAGGTAAAGATGCGAATAGACCAAGTTATGTTTGAAATTGCATAAAGACGTGAAAAGCTCGTCCATGGAGAGAGTTGAACAATTCCAAAGCATCAACGTCGACCTTTGTACTCTATTTAGTATTCTTCGAAGTATAACTTTCTAGTTTAGCCTTCGTGCAACGTTTCGTAAGGTAAAGATGCAAATACACCAAGTTATGTTTGAAATTGCACAAAAGCGTGAAAAGCTCGTCTGTGGAAAGAGTTGAGCAATTCCAAAGTATCAATGTGGACCGTTGTACTCTATTTAGTATTGTGAGAAGTCTATGTTGCTAGTTTAGCCTTCATACAACGTTTCGTGAGCTAAAGATACGAATAGACCAAGTTATGTTTGGAATTGCACAAAAACATGAAAAACTCGTCCATTGATAGAGTTGAGCAATTCCAAAGCATCAATGCGGACCGTTGTACTCTATTTCGTATTGTTAGAAGTCTAAGTTGCTAGTTTAGGCTTCATACAACGTTTCGTAAGCTAAAGATGCGAATAGACCAAGTTATGTTTGGAAGTGCACAAAAACGTGAAAAGCTCGTCCCTAGATAGAGTTGAGCAATTCCAAAGCATCAATGTCGTCCTTTGTACTCTATTTAGTATTCTTAGAAGTCTAACTTGCTAGTTTAGCCTTCGAGAAACGTTTCGTAAGGTAAAGACGCGAATAGACCAAGTTATGTCTGAAATTGCACTGAAACGTGACAAGCTCGTCCATGGAGAGAGCTGAGCAATTCCAAAGCATCAAAGTCGACCTTTGTACTCTATTTAGTATTCTTAGAAGTATAACTTGCTAGTTTGGCCTTCGTGCAACGTTTCGTAAGGTAAAGATGCAAATAGACCAAGTTATGTTTGAAATTGCACGAAAGCGTGAAAAGCTCGTCTGTGGAAGGAGTTGAGCAATTCCAAAGTATCATTGTGGACCGTTGTACTCCATTTAGTGTTGTTAGAAGTATAACTAACTAGTTTAGCCTTCGACCAATGTTTCGTAGGGTAAAGATGCGAATAGACCAAGTTATGTCTGAAATTGCACTGATACGTGACTAGCTCGTCCATGGAGAGAGTTGAGCAATTCCAAAGCATCAATGTCAACTTTTGTACTCTATTTAGTATTCTTAGAAGTCTAACTTGCTAGTTTAGCTTTCGAGCAACGTTTCGTACGGTACAGATTCGAATAGACCGAGTTATGTTTGAAATTGCACAAAAACGTGAAAAGCTCATCCTTGGAGAGAGTTGAGCAATTCCAAAGCATCAATGTCGACCTCTGTACTCTATTTAGTATTCTTAGAAGTCTAACTTGCTAGTTTAGCCTCTCGAGCAACGTTTCGTAAGGTAAAGATGCGAATAGACCAAGTTATGTTTGAAATTGCATAAAGACGTGAAAAGCTCGTCCATGGAGAGAGTTGAACAATTCCAAAGCATCAACGTCGACCTTTGTACTCTATTTAGTATTTTTCGAAGTATAACTTGCTAGTTTAGCCTTCGTGCAACGTTTCGTAAGGTAAAGATGCAAATACACCAAGTTATGTTTGAAATTGCACAAAAGCGTGAAAAGCTCGTCTGTGGAAAGAGTTGAGCAATTCCAAAGTATCAATGTGGACCGTTGTACTCTATTTAGTATTGTGAGAAGTCTATGTTGCTAGTTTAGCCTTCATACAACGTTTCGTGAGCTAAAGATACGAATAGACCAAGTTATGTTTGGAATTGCACAAAAACATGAAAAACTCATCCATTGAGAGAGTTGAGCAATTCCAAAGCATCAATGTGGACCGTTGTACTCTATTTCGTATTGTTAGAAGTCTAAGTTGCTAGTTTAGCCTTCATACAACGTTTCGTAAGCTAAAGATGCGAATAGACCAAGTTATGTTTGGAATTGCACAAAAACGTGAAAAGCTCGTCCCTAGATAGAGTTGAGCAATTCCAAAGCATCAATGTCGACCTTTGTACTCTATTTAGTATTGTTAGAATTCTAACTTGCTAGTGTTGCCTTCGAGCAACGTTTCGTAAGGTAAAGATGCGAATAGACCAAGTTATGTTTGAAATTGCACAAAAACGTGAAAAGCTCGTCCATGGAGAAAGTCGAGAAATTCCAAAGCATCAATGTCGACCTTTGTACTCTATTTAGTATTCTTAGAAGTATAACTTGCTAATTTAGCCTTCGTGCAACGTTTCGTAAGATAAAGATGCAAATAGACCAAGTTATGTTTGAACTTGCACAAAAGCGTGAAAAGCTCGTCTGTGGAAAGAGTTGAGCAATTCCAAAATATCAATGTGGACCGTTGTACTCTATTTAGTATTGTTAGAAGTCTAAGTTGCTAGTTTAGCCATCATACAACGTTTTGTAAGCTAAAGATGCGAATAGACCACGTTATGTTAGAAATTGTACAAAAACGTGAAAAGCTCATCCATGGAGACAGCTGAGCAATTCCAAAGCATCAATGTCGACCTTTGTACTCTATTTAGTATTCTTAGAAGTATAACTTGCTAATTTAGCCTTCGTGCAATGTTTCATACGGTAAAGATGCAAATAGACCAAGTTATGTTTGAAATTGCACAAAAGCGTGAAAAGCTCGTCCATGGAAAGAGTTGAGCGATTCCAAAGTATCAATGTGGACCGTTGTACTCTATTTAGTATTGTTAAAAGTCTAAGTTGCTAGTTTCGCCTTCCTACAACGTTTCGTATGCTAAAGATGCGAATAGACCAAGTTATGTTTGGAATTGCACAAAAACGTGAAAGCTCGTCCGTGGAGAGAGTTGAGCAATTCCAAAGCATCAATGTGGACCGTTGTACTCTATTTAGTATTGCTAAAAGTCTAAGTTGCTAGTTTAGCCTTCATACAATGTTTCGTAATTAAGCTAAAGATGCGAATAGACCAAGTTCTGCTTGGAATTGCACAAAAATGTGAAAAGCTCGTCCATGGAGAGAGCTGAGCAATTCCAAAGCATCAAAGTCGACCTTTGTACTCTATTTCGTATTCTTAGAAGTCTAACTTGCTAGTTGAGCCTTCGAGCAACGTTTCGTAAGGTAAAGATGCGAATAGACCAAGTTATGCCTGAAATTGCACTGAAACGTGACAAGCTCGTCCATGAAGAGAGTTGAGCAATTCCAAAGCATCAATGTCAACTTTTGTACTCTATTTAGTATTCTTAGAAGTCTAACTTGCTAGTTTAGCCTTCGAGCAACGTTTCGTAAGGTAGAGACGCGAATAGACCAAGTTTTGTCTGTAATTGCACTGAAACGTGACAAGCTCGTCCATGGAGAGAGTTGGGCAATTCCAAAGCATCAATGTCGACCTTTGTACTCCAGTTAGTATTCTTAGATGTTTAACTTGCTTGTTTAGCCTTCGAGCAACGTTTCGTAAGGTAAAGATACAAATACACCAAGTTATGTCCGCAAATTACACTCAAAGGTGACAAGCTTGTCTATGGAGAGTGTTGAGCAATTCCAAACCATCAATGTGGACCGTTGTACTCCATTTAGTGTTGTTAGAAGTATAACTAAGTAGTTTAGCGTTCGAGCAACGTTTCGTACGGTTAAGACGCAAATAGACCAAGTTATGTTTGAAATTGCATAAAAGCGTGAAAAGCTCGACCATGGAAAGAGTTGAGCGATTCCAAAGTATCAATGTGGACCGTTGTACTCTATTTAGTATTGTTAGAAGTCTAAGTTGCTAGTTTAGCCTTCCTACAACATTTCGTATGCTAAAGATGCGAATAGACCAAGTTATGTTTGGAATTGCACAAAAACGTGAAAGCTCGTCCGTGGAGAGAGTTGAGCAATTCCAAAGCATCAATGTGGACCGTTGTACTCTATTTAGTATTGCTAAAAGTCTAAGTTTCTAGTTTAGCCTTCATACAATGTTTCGTAAGCTAAAGATGCGAATAGACCAAGTTATGCTTGGAATTGCACGAAAGCGTGAAAAGCTCGTCCATGGAGAGAGCTGAGCAATTGCAAAGCATCAAAGTCGACCTTTGTACTCTATTTAGTATTCTTAGAAGTCTAACTTGCTAGTTTTGCCTTCGAGCAACGTTTCGTAAGGTAAAGATGCGAATAGACCAAGTTATGTCTGAAATTACATTGAAACTTGACAAGCTCGTCCATGGAGAGAGTTGAGCAATTCCAAAGCATCAATGTCAACTTTTGTACTCTATTTAGTATTCTTAGAAGTCTAGCTTCTAGTTTAGCCTTCGAGCAACGTTTCGTAAGGTAAAGACGCGAATAGACCAAGTTATGTCTGAAATTGCACTGAAACGTGACAAGCTCATCCATGGAGACAGTTGAGCAATTCCAAAGCATCAAAGTCGACCTTTGTACTCTATTTAGTATTCTTAGAAGTACAACTTGCTAATTTAGCTTTCGTGCAACGTTTCGTACGGTAAGATGCAAATAGACCAAGTTATGTTTGAAATTGCACAAAAGCGTGAAAAGCTCGTCTGTGGATAGAGTTGAGCAATTCCAAAGTATCAATATGGACCGTTGTACTCTATTTAGTATTGTTAGAAGTCTATGTTGCTAGTTTAGCCTTCATACAACGTTTCGTGAGCTAATGATACGAATAGACCAAGTTATGTTTGGAATTGCACAAAAACATGAAAAACTCGTCCATTGAGAGAGTTGAGCAATTCCAAGGCATCAATGTGGACCGTTGTACTATATTTCGTATTGTTAGAAGTCTAAGTTGCTAGTTTAGCCTTCATACAACGTTTCGTAAGCTAAAGATGCGAATAGACCAAGTTATGTTTGGAATTGCACAAAAACGTGAAAAGCTCGTCCCTAGATAGAGTTGAGCAATTCCAAAGCATCAATGTCGACCTTTGTACTCTATTTAGTATTGGTAGAAGTCTAACTTGCTAGTTTTGCATTCGAGCAACGTTTCGTAAGGTAAAGATGCGAATAGACCATGTTTGAAATTGCACAAAAACGTGAAAAGCTCGTCCATGGAGAAAGTCGAGAAATTCCAAAGCATCAATGTCGACCTTTGTACTCTATTTAGTATTCTTAGAAGTATAACTTGCTAATTTAGCCTTCGTGCAACGTTTCGTAAGGTAAAGATGCAAATAGACCAAGTTATGTTTGAAATTGCACAAAAGCGTGAAAAGGTCGTCTGTGGAAAGAGTTGAGCAATTCCAAAATATCAATGTGGACCGTTGTACTCTATTTAGTATTGTTAGAAGTCTAAGTTGCTAGTTTAGCCATCATACAACGTTTTGTAAGCTAAAGATGCGAATAGACCACGTTATGTTAGAAATTGTACAAAAACGTGAAAAGCTCATCCATGGAGACAGTTGAGCAATTCCAAAGCATCAATGTCGACCTTTGTACTCTATTTAGTATTCTTAGAAGTATAACTTGCTAATTTAGCCTTCGTGCAACGTTTCGTACGGTAAAGACGTAAATATACCAAGTTATGTTTGAAATTACACAAAAGCGTGAAAAGCTCGTCCATGGAAAGAGTTGAGGGATTCCAAAGTATCAATGTGGGCCGTTGTACTCTATTTAGTATTGTTAGAAGTCTAAGTTGCTAGTTTAACCTTCCTACAACGTGTCGTAAGGTAAAGACGCGAATAGACCAAGTTATGTCTGAAATTGCACTGAAACGTGACAAGCTCATCCATGGAGACAGTTGAGCAATTCCAAAGCATCAAAATCGACCTTTGTACTCTATTTAGTATTCTTAGAAGTATAACTTGCTAATTTAGCTTTCGTGCAACGTTTCGTACGGTAAGATGCAAATAGACCAAGTTATGTTTGAAATTGCACAAAAGCGTGAAAAGCTCGTCTGTGGATAGAGTTGAGCAATTCCAAAGTATCAATGTGGACCGTTGTACTCTATTTAGTATTGTTATAAGTCTATGTTTCTAGTTTAGCCTTCGTACAACGTTTCGTGAGCTAATGATACGAATAGACCAAGTTATGTTTGGAATTGCACAAAAACATGAAAAACTCATCCATTGAGAGAGTTGAGCAATTCCAAGGCATCAATGTGGACCGTTGTACTATATTTCGTATTGTTAGAAGTCTAAGTTGCTAGTTTAGCCTTCATACAACGTTTCGTAAGCTACAGATGCGAATAGACCAAGTTATGTTTGGAATTGCACAAAAACGTGAAAAGCTCGTCCCTAGATAGAGTTGAGCAATTCCAAAGCATCAATGTCGACCTTTGTACTCTATTTAGTATTGTTAGAAGTCTAACTTGCTAGTTTTGCATTCGAGCAACGTTTCGTAAGGTAAAGATGCGAATAGACCATGTTTGAAATTGCACAAAAACGTGAAAAGCTCGTCCATGGAGAAAGTCGAGAAATTCCAAAGCATCAATGTCGACCTTTGTACTCTATTTAGTATTCTTAGAAGTATAACTTGCTAATTTAGCCTTCGTGCAACGTTTCGTAAGGTAAAGATGCAAATAGACCAAGTTATGTTTGAAATTGCACAAAAGCGTGAAAAGGTCGTCTGTGGAAAGAGTTGAGCAATTCCAAAATATCAATGTGGACCGTTGTACTCTATTTAGTATTGTTAGAAGTCTAAGTTGCTAGTTTAGCCATCATACAACGTTTTGTAAGCTAAAGATGCGAATAGACCACGTTATGTTAGAAATTGTACAAAAACGTGAAAAGCTCATCCATGGAGACAGTTGAGCAATTCCAAAGCATCAATGTCGACCTTTGTACTCTATTTAGTATTCTTAGAAGTATAACTTGCTAATTTAGCCTTCGTGCAACGTTTCGTACGGTAAAGATGAAAATATACCAAGTTATGTTTGAAATTGCACAAAAGCGTGAAAAGCTCGTCCATGGAAAGAGTTGAGCGATTCCAAAGTATCAATGTGGGCCGTTGTACTCTATTTAGTATTGTTAGAAGTCTAAGTTGCTAGTTTAGCCTTCCTACAACGTTTCGTATGCTAAAGATGCGAATAGACCAAGTTATGTTTGGAATTGCACAAAAACCTGAAAGCTCGTCCGTGGAGAGAGTTGAGCAATTCCAAAGCATCAATGTGGACCGTTGTACTCAATTTAGTATTGCTAAAAGTCTAAGTTGCTAGTTTAGCCTACATACAATGTTTCGTAAGCTAAAGATGCGAATAGACCAAGTTATGCTTGGATTTGCACAAAAATGTGAAAAGCTCGTCCATGGAGAGAGCTGAGCAATTCCAAAGCATCAAAGTCGACCTTTGTACTCTATTTAGTATTCTTAGAAGTATAACTTGCTTATTTAGCCTTCGTGCAACGTTTCGTAAGGTAAAGATGCAAATAGACCAGGTTATGTTTGGAATTGCACAAAAACGTGAAAAGCTCGTCCCTAGATAGAGCTGAGCAATTCCAAAGCATCAATGTCGTCCTTTGTACTCTATTTAGTATTCTTAGAAGTCTAACTTGCTAGTTTAGCCTTCGAGCAACATTTCGTAAGCTAAAGATGCGAATAGACCAAGATATGTTTGAAATTGCACAAAAACGTGAAAAGATCATCCCTGGAGAGAGTTGAGCAATTCCAAAGCATCAATGTCGACCTTTGTACTCTATTTAGTATTCTTAGAAGTCTAACTTGCTAGTTTATCCTTCGAGCAACATTTCGTAAGGTAAAGATGCGAATAGGCCAAGTTACGTGTCAAATTGCATAAAGACGTGAAAAGCTCGTCCATGGAGAGAGTTGAACAATTCCAAAGCATCAACGTCGACCTTCGTACTCTATTTAGTATTCTTAGAATTCTAACTTGCTAGTTTAGCCTTCGAGCAACGTTTCGTAAGGTAAAGATGCAAATAGATCAAGTTATGTTTGAAATTGCACAAAAGCGTCAAAAGCTCGTCTGTGGAAAGAGTTGAACAATTCCAAAGTATCAATGTGGACCGTTGTACTCTATTTAGTATTGTTAGAAGTCTAAGTTGCTAGTTTAGCCTTCATACAACGTTTCGTGAGCTAAAGATACGAATAGACCAAGTTACGTTTGGAATTGCACAAAAAACGTGAAAAACTCGTCCATTGAGAGAGTTGAGCAATTCCAAAGCATCAATGTGGACCGTTGTACTCTATTTCGTATTGTTAGAAGTCTAAGTTGCTAGTTTAGCCTTCATACAACGTTTCGTAAGCTAAAGATGCGAATAGACCAAGTTATGTTTGGAAGTGCACAAAAACGTGAAAAGCTCGTCCCTGGATAGAGTTGAGCAATTCCAAAGCATCAATGTCGTCCTTTGTACTCTATTTAGTATTCTTAGAAGTCTAACTTGCTAGTTTAGCCTTCGAGCAACGTTTCGTAAGGTAAAGATGCGAATAGACCAAGTTATGTTTGAAATTGCATAAAGATGTGAAAAGCTCATCCATGGAGAGAGTTGAACAATTCCAAAGCATCAACGTCGACCTTCGTACTCTATTTAGTATTCTTAGAAGTCTAACTTGCTAGTTTAGCCTTCGAGCAACGTTTCGTAAGGTAAATATGCGAATAGACCAAGTTATGTTTGAAATTGCATAAAGACGTGAAAAGCTCATCCATGGAGAGAGTTGAACAATTCCAAAGCATCAACGTCGACCTTCGTACTCTATTTAGTATTCTTAGAAGTCTAACTTGCTAGTTTAGCCTTCGAGCAACGTTTCGTAAGGTAAAGATGCGAATAGACCAAGTTATGTTTGAAATTGCATAAAGACATGAAAAGCTCATCCATGGAGAGAGTTGAACAATTCCAAAGCATCAACGTGGACCGTTGTACTCTATTTCGTATTGTTAGAAGTTTAAGTTGCTAGTTTAGCCTTCATACAACGTTTCGTAAGCTAAAGATGCGAAAAGACCAAGTTATGTTTGGAATTGCACAAAAACGTGAAAAGCTCGTCCCTAGATAGAGTTGAGCAATTCCAAAGCGTCAACGTCGACCTTTGTACTCTATTTAGTATTCTTCGAAGTATAACTTGCTAGTTTAGCCTTCGTGCAACGTTTCGTAAGGTAAAGATGCAAATAGATCAAGTTATGTTTGAAATTGCACAAAAGCGTGAAAAGCTCGTCTGTGGAAAGAGTTGAGCAATTCCAAAGTATCAATGTGGACCGTTGTACTCTATTTAGTATTGTTAGAAGTCTAAGTTGCTAGTTTAACCTTCATACAACGTTTCGTGAGCTAAATGTTGAATATATATGTTTGAGTGATTACAAAAGCATGATTGATTGAACTTTGATCCATAATGTACATGAGAAATCTTAGACCTATATGTCCTACCCAAAATGCATGGGAATTTGATTTATTAAACTAACATGGACTAACATTGCAAGAAGCCCTAACAAGGCTTACATAGCATGTCTTGAGTTTAATTGTGTGTAGGATGATCAAGTTGACCAAGTATCAACATGGTGACCTTAACCGAAATGTAATGAAGACTTAATCAGTGTCAAACATGATTAAGAAAGACAATTTCGTGGTCAACATAAGTCAAGTTTTGCTAAAGATGTCTTGGAGCTTAATTGGGATCAATTGAAGTAAAATTAACTTTCTAGTCAAAGTCAGAATCGACGGACGTGACGTGGCAGCTGACATGGCATTGTTGACATGGCATTAATGACATGGCATTGATGACATGGCAAAGAAAACAAGTTAACCATAGTTACATCTTAACTAGAAGACTTGGAGCCAAAAAGAGAAGAGAAGGAAAAGTTAATTTGAAAGGAGGAGACAAGAGGTACAACAAGTCTTATGACAAGTTTTTCTCTTCACATGTGTGGGAAGCTTTATTTCAAAACCATTTCTCTTTCCCACCAAGACACTCCACATCCAATGGATCAAATTCTCTCTACATCAAAATCACATTTTAATCCAATGGCCAAAGATTCAAGCTTTATTCTTATCTCTCCTACTTTACATCCTATGGCCAAAATTGAATCTTCATTTGATCCAAAGGCCATCATTTACTCCACCTAAGAGACAAACTTTTCTCAAGTCAATGGTTGTATCTTTCAAGATGCCTCTAAAGTCTATATCCATTCAAAAGCCATGATTTACTCCACCTAAAAGACAAACTTTTCTCAAGTCAATTGTTGTATCTTTCAAGGTGGCCTCCAAAGTCTATATCCATCCAAAAGCCATTATTTCTTCCTACCAAAAGAGACTTGTTGTAATCATTTTCACACTTCTCTAAGCCTTCTAACATCTATAATGATCCAAGGGTCCATATCTTTCATATCAATCCAATGGCCCTCATTTCATGAGCTTACACTCCACAATTTTCTATAAAAACTAACTCTTTGTCTATGGTGCATAGACTTGGCCGAAAATTACTCTTTCTCTCTTAAGTGTTCTTCATCTCTCAAGCTTTCATTCTCTCACTCATTCATTCCTTGATTACATACTTGATTTTGAAGAGAGATCATATACACTAGCCAAGCAAAGCTTTATTGTTACTCTTGAGCCGTTCAAATCTGATTTTCATCATATTCTCAAGAGTCATTTCCTTTGTGATATAATCTGGTTTCCAGCACTTATAAGGCTACATTCATCATCTCCATTTCATCATTCAAGCCTTGTGATAATTGATTTTCGTTGGTTGTTACACTACTCAAAGTTTTACAAACCCTAACAACCAAAAATCTCAAATCTGAGTTTTGTGCTTACCATTTCCATTCCAGCTTTTCAAGAGCTTCATTTGAGCCCTAGACACTTACAAATCCAGCTACTCAAAGAGCCATACCTTGAGCTTAAACTACTTCTCTACCCGGCTGCCATAAAGAGCCTATTTGAGAATTCAACTTGTTAATTTGTGTTCTCGGTGAGACCGAGGTGTATTGTTGATAAGAGTTTGTGTGGTGAGCTATAAACCACACGGTGTGTAAAGTTTGGTGTTTGAGCTACAAAAACACTGGTTGTATGAGTTCCGCTTGACTCGGTTGAACAAGCTATATTGGAGTGTTTGAAATTCCCAAGTGGGACTTGGGGAGTGGAGTAGGCTTGGGTTAAGCCGAACCACTATAAATCTCTTTGCCCTCTTTACTTTACAGCAATTTCATTTTAGCATATCATACTTGCATTGCATACTTGAAATTGGACATATAGGGTGATAGAATCAAGCTTGTGCATACATTTGTTGAATCTGATTTTGTGCTTCATTATAACTTGTTTTGGTGCGCGATATTCATTTTGATCATTTGACTTGATTCTTGTTGTTAATTTTGATTTATGTGATTATCTTTGTATACATTTATATTCAACTTATTTAAATTGCTTCCGCTTAGGGTGAAACTCAATTGAAATACAAAAAGAGGTGACTTAGTCTAAATTTGATTAAGATCACAATTCACCCCCCCTCTTGTGGTGCCATCCGATCCAACAAGTGGTATCGGAGCTTGTGTTCCCTTGCATATAGAAGTAATTTTCTTGTGTATTATTAGTGATTTATATGATGGCATCTACTAGTGGTAGACATGATCATGTGTTAGAGGGTCAATCTAGTGGTAGACCTCCATTCTTTAATGGAGAAGACTATGACCATTGGAATATGAGAATGAAACTTTATTTCATGTCTCTTGATATTGATTTGTGGTATGTCATAGAGGATGGACCTTATGAGCCTACCATCACCACCAAGATCGGTGATGTCGAAAAAGAGATTTCAAAACCTAGGGATAAATGGGATGAACATGATAAGAAGAAGATGTCTTTAAATGCTAAAGCTATGTCTATCTTGTTTAATGCATTAAATCAAGTTGACGCTAAACATATTTCTACATGCATTTCGGCTAAAGACATGTGGACTAGGCTAGAGATGAAGCATGAAGGCACTAATCAAGTAAAGGAGTCAAGGATTAATATGCTCATGCATTCATATGAACTATTTACCATGCATCCTAATGAATCCATTATCGAAATGGATATAAGACTAACTCAGATTTTGAATTCTCTTGAATCTTTAGGAAAGACTTTCTCCAATCAAGAAAAGGTGCAAAAATACTTGAGAAGTCTTCCAGAAGCATGGGATGCCAAAGTCATAGCCATCCAAGAAGCTAAAGACATCAAAATCTTGAAGTTGGATGAGCTGGTCGGTTCCTTGATGGTGTATGAAACAAACTTGAAGGCAAGAGAAGCCGAAAAGGAGGACACCAAAAAGAAGAGTCTAGCTTTTACCTCCAAGGGTGATAGTGGAGATGACTTGAGTGATTCGGACTCCGAAAGCTCTTCAAGTAAGGATGAGGTTGCTAGATTTTGCTTGATGGCCAAAGGAAACTCATCCGATCCGGATGAGGAGGTAAATTCTTTTGATCATGATGATGATGATGTGTCTATTGATGATTTGCTTTCCTTACTTAATGATATGAATGCTAAGAATAGGAAAATGCATAAGGAAAAGAAACAATTGAAAAATGAGATTGAGTGTTTAAATGCTAAGGTAGAAGAGCATGAAAAGACCATTGATGAACTTAATGCTAAATATGATGAAAAATGTGATATGCTTGCTGCCATGTGTGCTAATGACATGTCTAAATGTGATCATGAGCCTTTGATTGAAGATTTGCAATTTAGACTTAGTACCTTGCAAGAAGAGTATGATGATTTGAAATTGATAGCTATTGTGCCTAATGAGAACCAAGAGTCCCATGTTGATTCTAGTGTTCAAGATGAGTTGGACACATTAAAAATGAGATATGAGGAACTAGAGAAATCTTTCTCTAAGTTTAGTATGGGATCATCTAGACTTGATTCACTTCTTTCATGCCTTAGACAATCTCTTGACAAATCTGGTCTAGGCTACATTAATGACGATGTGAAGTTAAAAAAATGTGATTTGCATGATATTTCTACAACTTTTGTATCACATGGTTACTTGGATTCTTTGAATGATAAGGAGGATAAGTGCTTACCTATGAAACTGAATTTTTCTCCTCCTAACTATAATCATTTGAATGATATGCATGCTAGTACTTCAAAATCACATCATGAGCATGCTACATATCTCCAGCCCGTAGGGCGTAAAGCAATTCCTATTGGGAATATGCCATTTGAGCCTTGGAAGAATGGAAGTAAATCTGGTCATATGAGACCCTTAAGGTTCCCTAAGAAACAAGGGCAATCCGTGGCTTATTATAGGAGACCTAGGGTACCACAAGGTCATATGTATGCTATAACTTCATTTCATACTTCACAGAATGCATACATGCATGACTTGAATGCCAAGATTCATCCAAAGTTTCAATATGTGTTTGGCAAGAGAGTTGTGCAAATGTGGGTTCCTAAGGGAACTAAAGTTGTTGGTGCTAACCTCCTAGGACCCAAAAGAAATTGGGTACCTAAAGTGAGTTGAACTTGTGTAGGTGTGCTTGAAAGTCAAATCTTCTAGAGCTTCAAAGTGGTAGCTGATTGTAGGTTGATTATTTGCTTTGATGATTCTAAGAGTGAAATAAGAAATGCCATGAGTGAGTGCTTACTTATAGGTCATAGAGATGGTGATATGTACACTCTTGATTTAAATGATTTGAATGATTGCAAAGTGAAGTGCTTGATTTCTAACATTTGTGATGTGAATATTTGGCATAGAAGATTAGGTCATGTAGGAATCTCTACAATTGAAAAATTAGTTAAAAAGAGCCTAGTTAGAGGCATTCCATCTTTGAACTTTGATGTGTATGATGTATGTGAGCCTTGCATTAAAGGAAAGCATGCTAGGGAGTCTTTTAAATCAAAATTCAGATTTCATCTACCAGAGTTTTAGAGCTTTTGCATCTTGATTTGTTTGGTCCAAGTAGAGTTAAAAGTGTAGGTGGTAGATCCTATGCCTTTGTAATTGTTGATGATTATTCTAGATATACTTGGGTGATTTTCCTTGCACATAAACATGAGACCATTCATGAGTTTTCAAAACTAATCAAGAGGCTTCAAAATGAAAAGAACATGAGCGTTAGCAAGATTAGGAGTGATCATGGAGGAGAATTTGATAATCATGCATTTATTGATCTATGTGATGAATATGGCATTAGACATGATTTCTCTTCACCTAGGACACCCCAACAAAATGGGGTGGTAGAAAGGAAAAATAGAACTTTACAAGAAATTGTTAGGACTATGCTTTGTGAACATGATTTGCCTAAGTTCTTGTGGGGCGAGGCCATTAATTGTGCATGCTATGTTACAAATAGGTTGTCTATTAGAAAGAAGATAAATAAGACACCTTATGAGATTTGGAATGATAGAAAACCTAAGGTTGACTACTTTAGAGTTTTTGGTTGCAAATGTTATGTACTAAACACTAAGGATGACTTAGATAAATTTGATGCAAAATCTACTCCTTGTGTATTTGTTGGCTATGCTTTAACTTCTAGAGCTTATAGAGTTTACAATCCAAAATCTAGGAGAATAGAGGAGTCCATTCATGTTAAATTTATTGAAACTCTTGCATTTGACCCTTTTGCTTGAGAATGATGACATTGAGTTAGGTTTGGAGAAGTTGAGCTTAAAAGATGATAAAGATTACTCTCCTACACCTAAAGATGATGGACCAAGCAAAGAGGGAGGAAATGAGCACGAGGAGACACAAAATAGTGATGCACCCGTGGGCTTGGAAGAAAGTGAGGTTGCACCCGTGGCCTCCAATAGTGAAACTACAGCTCCTACATCATGGCTGCAAGTGAAGGACAAACACAAGCATCCCAAACAACTCATAATTGGCGATTTGCGTCAAGGGGTAAGGACTCGTAAATCTCACTTAGCTCCTAATAATGGTGATATGCATGCTAATGTGGTAGATAATGTGACTGCAGATTTAATGAATACTGCTTTGATTGTTGATGTGCATGGTTCTTATGCCTTAATTTCTCAAGTAGAACCTAGAAACATTGATGATGCTTTGCTTGATGATAAATGGATTATTGCTATGCAAGATGAGTTGAATCAATTCACTAGGAATGAAGTTTGGCATCTAGTTCCAAGACCTAAAGACCAAACCATAATTGGAACTAAATGGGTGTTTAACAACAAAATGAATGAAGATGGTGAAGTTATTAGAAACAAGGCTAGATTGGTTGCACAAGGGTACAACCAAGAAGAAAGGATTGACTATGAAGAAACATTTGCCCCCGTAGCTAGGTTAGAAGCTATTAGGTTGCTTATGGCATTTGCATGTTTCAAAGGTTTTAAACTTTATCAAATGGATGTCAAAAGTGCATTTTTGAATGGTTTTATAAATGAGAATGTGTATGTAAAGCAACCACCCAGATTTGAAGATCCTAACTTTCCAAACCATGTTTATAAATTGACAAAAGCCTTGTATGGTTTGAAACAAGCACCTAGGGCATGGTATGATAGACTTTCCTCATTCTTAATTCAAAATGGTTTTAAAAGAGGAAGAATTGATAGCACTTTGTTCTTAAAGGAAAAAGGTCATGACATGCTTATTGTTCAAATATATGTAGATGACATTATATTTGGTGCTACTAATGAGGCTATGTGCAAAGAGTTTGAGTCTTGCATGAAAAATGAATTTGAGATGTCTATGATGGGTGAACTTACATTCTTTTTAGGGCTGCAAGTTAAACAAACTAAGAAAGGTATACATATTAGTCAAACTAAATATATTCATGATATGCTTAAAAAGTTTGGTTTTGATTCCTTGAATCCTTCTCCTACTCCCATGAGTGTGTCTACTAAGCTTGACAAAGATGAAAATGGACAGCCTTATGATTCTAAAATGTATAGGTCCATGATTGGTTCACTTTTGTATTTAACCTCTAGTAGACCCGACATCATGTTTAGTGTATGCATGTGTGCTAGATTTCAAAGTCAACCTATGCATTCTCATTTCCTAGCGGTTAAGAGAATATTTAGGTACCTCAGGCATACATCAACTCTTGGCATATGGTATGATAAAAATTCTTTGTTTGATTTATATGCATATAGTGATGCTGATTTTGCTGGGTGTAAGATAAATAGAAAGAGTACTTCGGGTACATGTCAATTCCTAGGAAGTATGCTTATTTCTTGGTTCTCCAAGAAACAACCTTGTGTAGCCCTATCTACCACCGAAGCCGAATATATGGCTATAGGGAGTTGTTGTGCTCAACTCTTATGGATTAGACAACAACTAAATGATTTTGGACTTAAATTAAAAGATATTCCTATATATTGTGATAATACTAGTGCCATTAGCCTTTCTAAAAATCCGGTGCATCATTCTAAGGCTAAACATATTGAAATTAGGCATCATTTTATTAGAGACCATGTGACTCAAGGGACAATTAAATTAGATTATGTGGACACAATGAACCAACTTGCGGACATACTAACGAAACCTCTAAACCAAGAGAGATTTGAATTTTTAAGAGGTAATCTTGGCATGAGAATGATTCCTTGATATGTGTATGAATGTTTATGCATTGCTTATATTGAACACTTTTTGGATGCATTTACAAAATAAAGGGGGAGAAAATATTGAATGCAACTTTGAATTCAAAAGTTTGTATGCATAGGTTAAGGGGGAGGAACTTGAATGTAATTGTGATATTGTGATATATCTTGCCTATTGATGGTTTATTTGTCTTGAATTGCACTTCCCTTGTCTTGATTTTATGCACATGTTTAGGGGGAGTTAATTTGAATGAAGCATGTTGTGAGGGGGAGAGTTTCTCATGAAAATTAAAGAAAATAGTTCAAAGTTACATAGATTATTTTGTAATCATCAAAAGGGGGAGAATGTTGAATATATATGTTTGAGTGATTACAAAAGCATGATTGATTGAACTTTGATCCATAATGTACATGAGAAATCTTAGACCTATATGTCCTACCCAAAATGCATGGGAATTTGATTTATTAAACTAACATGGACTAACATTGCAAGAAGCCCTAACAAGGCTTACATAGCATGTCTTGAGTTTAATTGTGTGTAGGATGATCAAGTTGACCAAGTATCAACATGGTGACCTTAACCGAAATGTAATGAAGACTTAATCAGTGTCAAACATGATTAAGAAAGACAATTTCGTGGTCAACATAAGTCAAGTTTTGCTAAAGATGTCTTGGAGCTTAATTGGGATCAATTGAAGTAAAATTAACTTTCTAGTCAAAGTCAGAATCGACGGACGTGACGTGGCAGCTGACATGGCATTGTTGACATGGCATTAATGACATGGCATTGATGACATGGCAAAGAAAACAAGTTAACCATAGTTACATCTTAACTAGAAGACTTGGAGCCAAAAAGAGAAGAGAAGGAAAAGTTAATTTGAAAGGAGGAGACAAGAGGTACAACAAGTCTTATGACAAGTTTTTCTCTTCACATGTGTGGGAAGCTTTATTTCAAAACCATTTCTCTTTCCCACCAAGACACTCCACATCCAATGGATCAAATTCTCTCTACATCAAAATCACATTTTAATCCAATGGCCAAAGATTCAAGCTTTATTCTTATCTCTCCTACTTTACATCCTATGGCCAAAATTGAATCTTCATTTGATCCAAAGGCCATCATTTACTCCACCTAAGAGACAAACTTTTCTCAAGTCAATGGTTGTATCTTTCAAGATGCCTCTAAAGTCTATATCCATTCAAAAGCCATGATTTACTCCACCTAAAAGACAAACTTTTCTCAAGTCAATTGTTGTATCTTTCAAGGTGGCCTCCAAAGTCTATATCCATCCAAAAGCCATTATTTCTTCCTACCAAAAGAGACTTGTTGTAATCATTTTCACACTTCTCTAAGCCTTCTAACATCTATAATGATCCAAGGGTCCATATCTTTCATATCAATCCAATGGCCCTCATTTCATGAGCTTACACTCCACAATTTTCTATAAAAACTAACTCTTTGTCTATGGTGCATAGACTTGGCCGAAAATTACTCTTTCTCTCTTAAGTGTTCTTCATCTCTCAAGCTTTCATTCTCTCACTCATTCATTCCTTGATTACATACTTGATTTTGAAGAGAGATCATATACACTAGCCAAGCAAAGCTTTATTGTTACTCTTGAGCCGTTCAAATCTGATTTTCATCATATTCTCAAGAGTCATTTCCTTTGTGATATAATCTGGTTTCCAGCACTTATAAGGCTACATTCATCATCTCCATTTCATCATTCAAGCCTTGTGATAATTGATTTTCGTTGGTTGTTACACTACTCAAAGTTTTACAAACCCTAACAACCAAAAATCTCAAATCTGAGTTTTGTGCTTACCATTTCCATTCCAGCTTTTCAAGAGCTTCATTTGAGCCCTAGACACTTACAAATCCAGCTACTCAAAGAGCCATACCTTGAGCTTAAACTACTTCTCTACCCGGCTGCCATAAAGAGCCTATTTGAGAATTCAACTTGTTAATTTGTGTTCTCGGTGAGACCGAGGTGTATTGTTGATAAGAGTTTGTGTGGTGAGCTATAAACCACACGGTGTGTAAAGTTTGGTGTTTGAGCTACAAAAACACTGGTTGTATGAGTTCCGCTTGACTCGGTTGAACAAGCTATATTGGAGTGTTTGAAATTCCCAAGTGGGACTTGGGGAGTGGAGTAGGCTTGGGTTAAGCCGAACCACTATAAATCTCTTTGCCCTCTTTACTTTACAGCAATTTCATTTTAGCATATCATACTTGCATTGCATACTTGAAATTGGACATATAGGGTGATAGAATCAAGCTTGTGCATACATTTGTTGAATCTGATTTTGTGCTTCATTATAACTTGTTTTGGTGCGCGATATTCATTTTGATCATTTGACTTGATTCTTGTTGTTAATTTTGATTTATGTGATTATCTTTGTATACATTTATATTCAACTTATTTAAATTGCTTCCGCTTAGGGTGAAACTCAATTGAAATACAAAAAGAGGTGACTTAGTCTAAATTTGATTAAGATCACAATTCACCCCCCCTCTTGTGGTGCCATCCGATCCAACACTAAAGATACGAATAGACCAAGTTATGTTTGGAATTGCACAAAAACATGAAAAACTCATCCATTGAGAGAGTTGAGCAATTCCAAAGCATCAATGTGGACCGTTGTACTCTATTTCGTATTGTTAGAAGTTTAAGTTGCTAGTTTAGCCTTCATACAACGTTTCGTAAGCTACAGATGCGAATAGACCAAGTTATGTTTGGAATTGCACAAAAACGTGAAAAGCTCGTCCCTAGATAGAGTTGAGCAATTCCAAAGCATCAATGTCGTCCTTTGTACTCTATTTAGTTTTCTTAGAAGTCAAACTTGCTAGTTTAGCCTTCGAGTAACGTTTCGTAAGCTAAAGATGCGAATAGACCAAGTTATGTTTGAAATTGCACAAAAACGTGAAAAGCTCGTCCCTGGAGAGAGTTGAGCAATTCCAAAGCATCAATGTCGACCTTTGTACTCTATTTAGTATTCTTAGAAGTCTAACTTGCTAGTTTATCCTTCAAGCAACGTTTCGTAAGGTAATGATGCGAATAGACCAAGTTATGTTTGAAATTGCATAAAGATGTGAAAAGCTCGTCCATGGAGAGAGTTGAACAATTCCAAAGCATCAACGTCGACCTTTGTACTCTATTTAGTATTCTTCGAAGTATAACTTGCTAGTTTGGCCTTCGTGCAACATTTCATAAGGTAAAGATGCAAATAGACCAAGTTATGTTTGAAATTGCACGAAAGCGTGAAAAGCTCGTCTGTGGAAAGAGTTGAGCAATTCCAAAGTATCAATGTGGACCGTTGTACTCCATTTAGTCTTGTTAGAAGTATAACTAACTAGTTTAGCCTTCGAGCAATGTTTCGTAGGGTAAAGATGCGAATAGACGAAGTTATGTCTGAAATTACACTGAAACGTGACAAGCTCGTCCATCGAGAGAGTTGAGCAATTCCAAAGCATCAATGTCGACTTTAGTACTCTATTTAGTATTCTTAGAAGTCTAACTTGCTAGTTTAGCCTTCGAGCAACGTTTCGTAAGGTAAAGATGCGAATAGACCAAGTTATGTTTGAAATTGCACAAAAGCGTGAAAAGCTCGTCTGTGGAAAGAGTTGAGCAATTCCAAAGTATCAATGTGGACCGTTGTACTCTATTTAGTATTGTTAGAAGTCTAAGTTGCTAGTTTAGCCTTCATACAACGTTTCGTGAGCTAAAGATACGAATAGACCAAGTTATGTTTGGAATTGCACAAAAACGTGAAAAACTCATCCATTGAGAGAGTTGAGCAATTCCAATGCATCAATGTGGACTGTTGTACTCTATTTCATATTGTTAGAAGTCTAAGTTGCTAGTTTAGCCTTCATACAACGTTTCGTAAGCTAAAGATGCGAATAGACCAAGTTATGTTTGGAAGTGCACAAAAACGTGAAAAGCTCGTCCCTAGATAGAGTTGAGCAATTCCAAAGCATCAATGTCGTCCTTTGTACTCTATTTAGTATTCTTAGAAGTCTAACTTGCTAGTTTAGCCTTCGAGCAACGTTTCGTAAGGTAAAGATGCGAATAGACCAAGTTATGTTTGAAATTGCATAAAGACGTGAAAAGCTCATCCATGGAGAGAGTTGAACAATTCCAAAGCATCAACGTCGACCTTCGTACTCTATTTAGTATTCTTAGAAGTCTAACTTGCTAGTTTAGCCTTCGAGCAACGTTTCGTAAGGTAAAGATGCAAATAGACCAAGTTCTTTTTGAAATTGCATAAAGACGTGAAAAGCTCATCCATGGAGAGAGTTGAACAATTCGAAAGCATCAACGTCGACCTTTGTACTCTATTTAGTATTCTTCGAAGTATAACTTGCTAGTTTAGGCTTCGTGCAACGTTTCGTAAGGTAAAGATGCAATTAGATCAATTTATGTTTGAAATTGAACAAAAGCGTGAAAAGCTCGTCTGTGGAAAGAGTTGAGCAATTCCAAAGTATCAATGTGGAACGTTGTACTCTATTTAGTATTGTTAGAAGTCTAAGTTGCTAGTTTAGCCTTCATACAACGTTTCGTGAGCTAAAGATACGAATAGACCAAGTTATGTCTGGAATTGCACAAAAACATGAAAAACTCGTCCATCGAGAGAGTTGAGCAATTCCAAAGCATCAATGTGGACGGTTGTACTTTATTTCGTATTGTTAGAAGTTTAAGTTGCTAGTTTAGCCTTCATACAACGTTTCGTAAGGTAAAGATGCGAATAGACCAAGTTATGTTTGGAATTGCACAAAAACGTGAAAAGCTCGTCCCTAGATAGAGTTGAGCAATTCCAAAGCATCAATGTCATCCTTTGTACTCTATTTAGTATTCTTAGAAGTCTAACTTGCTAGTTTAGCCTTCGAGCAACGTTTCGTAAGCTAAAGATGTGAATAGATCAAGTTATGTTTGAAATTGCACAAAAACGTGAAAAGCTCATCCCTGGAGAGAGTTGAGCTATTCCAAAGCATCAATGTCGACCTTTGTACTCTATTTAGTATTCTTAGAAGTCTAACTTGCTAGTTTATCCTTCGAGCAACGTTTCGTAAGGTAATGATGCGAATAGACCAAGTTATGTTTGAAATTGCATAAAGACGTTAAGAGCTCGTCCATGGAGAGAGTTGAACAATTCCAAAGCATCAACGTCGACCTTTGTACTCTATTTAGTATTCTTCGAAGTATAACTTGCTAGTTTGGCCTTCGTGCAACATTTTGTAAGGTAAAGATGCAAATAGACCAAGTTATGTTTGAAATTACACGAAAGCGTGAAAAGCTCGTCTGTGGAAAGAGTTGAGCAATTCCGAAGTATCAATGTGGACCGTTGTACTCCATTTAGTCTTGTTAGAAGTATAACTAACTAGTTTAGCCTTCGAGCAACGTTTCGTAGGGTAAAGATGCGAATAGACGAAGTTATGTCTGAAATTGCACTGAAACGTGACAAGCTTGTCCATCGAGAGAGTTGAGCAATTCCAAAGCATCAATGTCGACTTTTGTACTCTATTTAGTATTCTTAGAAGTCTAACTTGCTAGTTTAGCCTTCGAGCAACGTTTCGTACGGTAAAGATGCGAATAGACCGAGTTATGTTTGAAATTGCACAAAAACGTGAAAAGCTCATCCATGGAGAGAGTTGAGCAATTCCAAAGCATCAATGTCGACCTTTGTACTCTATTTAGTATTCTTAGAAGTCTAACTTGCTAGTTTAGCCTTCGAGCAACGTTTCGTAAGGTAAAGATGTGAATAGACCAAGTTATGTTTGAAATTGCACAAAGACGTGAAAAGCTCGTCCCTGGAGAGAGTTGAGCAATTCCAAAGCATCAATGTCGACCTTTGTACTCTATTTAGTATTCTTAGAAGTCTAACTTGCTAGTTTATCCTTCGAGCAACGTTTCGTAAGGTACAGATGCGAATAGACCAAGTTATGTTTGAAATTGCATAAAGACGTGAAAAGCTCATCCATGGAGAGAGTTGAACAATTCCAAAGCATCAATGTCGACCTTCGTACTCTATTTAGTATTCTTAGAAGTCTAACTTGCTAGTTTAGCCTTCGAGCAACGTTTCGTAGGGTAAAGATGCGAATAGACCAAGTTATGTTTGAAATTGCATAAAGACATGAAAAGCTCATCCATGGAGAGAGTTGAACAATTCCAAAGCATCAACGTCGACCTTTGTACTCTATTTAGTATTCTTCGAAGTAGAACTTGCTAGTTTAGCCTTCGTGCAACGTTTCGGAAGGTGAAGATGCAAATAGATCAAGTTATGTTTGAAATTACACAAAAGCGTGAAAAGCTCGTCTGTGGAAAGAGTTGAGCAATTGCAAAGTATCAATGTGGACCGTTGTACTCTATTTAGTATTGTTAGAAGTCTAAGTTGCTAGTTTAGCCTTCATACAACATTTCGTGAGCTAAAGATGCGAATAGACCAAGTTATGTTTGGAATTGCACAAAAACGTGAAAAGCTCGTCCATAGAGAGAGTTGAGCAATTCCAAAGCATCAATGTGGACCGTTGTACTCTATTTAGTATTGTTAGAAGTCTAAGTTGCTAGTTTAGCCTTCATACAACATTTCGTGAGCTAAAGATGCGAATAGTCCAAGTTATGTTTGAAATTGCACAAAAGCGTGAAAAGCTCCTCTGTGGAAAGAGATGAGCAATTCCAACGTATCAATGTGGACCGTTGTACTCCATTTAGTGTTGTTAGAAGTATAACTAACTAGTTTAGCCTTTGAGCAACGTTTCGTAGGGTAAAGATGCGAATAGACCAAGTTATGTCTGAAATTGCACTGAAACGTGACAAGCTCGTCCATGGAGAGAGTTGAGCAATTCCAAAGCATCAAAGTCGACCTTTGTACTCTATTTAGTATTCTTAGAAGTCTAACTTGCTAGTTTAGCCTTCGAGCAACGTTTCGTAAGGTAAAGATGCGAATAGACCAAGTTACGTCTGAAATTGCATAAAGACGTGAAAAGCTCGTCCATGGAGAGAGTTGAACAATTCCAAAGCATCAACGTCGACCTTTGCACTCTATATAATATTCTTCGAAGTATAACTTGCTAGTTTGGCCTTCGTGCAACATTTCATAAGGTAAAGATGCAAATAGACCAAGTTATGTTTGAAATTGAACGAAAGCGTGAAAAGCTCGTCTGTGGAAAAAGTTGAGCAATTCCAAAGTATCAATGTGGACTGTTGTACTCCATTTAGTCTTGTTAGAAGTGTAACTAACTAGTTTAGCCTTCGAGCAACGTTTCGTAGGGTAAAGATGCGAATAGACGAAGTTATGTCAGAAATTGCACTGAAACGTGACAAGCTCGTCCATGGAGAGAGTTGAGCAATTCCAAAGCATCAATGTCGACTTTTGTACTCTATTTAGTATTCTTAGAAGTCTAACTTGCTAGTTTGGCCTTCGAGCAACGTTTCGTACGGTAAAGATGCGAATAGACCGAGTTATATTTGAAATTGCACAAAAACGTGAAAAGCTCATCCATGGAGAGAGTTGAGCAATTCCAAAGCATCAATGTCGACCTTTGTACTCTATTTAGCATTCTTAGAAGTCTAACTTACTAGTTTAGCCTTCGAGCAACTTTTCGTAAGGTAAAGTTGCGAATAGACCAAGTTATGTTTGAAATTGCATAAAGACGTGAAAAACTCATCCATGGAGAGAGTTGAACAATTCCAAAGCATCAACGTCGACCTTTGTACTCTATTTAGTATTCTTCGAAGTATAACTTGCTAATTCAGCCTTCGTGCAACGTTTCGTAAGGTAAAGATGCAAATACACCAAGTTATGTTTGAAATTGCGCAAAAGCGTGAAAAGCTCGTCTGTGGAAAGAGTTGAGCAATTCCAAAGTATCAATGTGGACCGTTGTACTCTATTTAGTATTGTTAGAAGTCTAAGTTGCTAGTTTAGCCTTCATACAATGTTTCGTGAGCTAAAGATACAAATAGACCAAGTATTGTTTGGAATTGTACAAAAACATGAAAAACTCGTCCATTGAGAGAGTTGAGCAATTCCAAAGCATCAATGTGGACCGTTGTACTCTATTTCGTATTGTTAGAAGTCTAAGTTGCTAGTTTAGCCTTCATACAACATTTCGTAAGCTAAAGATGCGAATAGACCAAGTTATGTTTGGAATTGCACAAAAACGTGAAAAGCTCGTCCCTGGAGAGAGTTGAGCAATTCCAAAGCATCAATGTCGACCTTTGTACTCTATTTAGTATTCTTAGAAGTCTAACTTGCTACTTTATCCTTCGAGCAACGTTTCGTAAGGTAAAGATGCGAATAGACCAAGTTATGTTTGAAATTGCATAAAGACGTGAAAAGCTCGTCCATGGAGAGAGTTGAACAATTCCAAAACATCAACGTCGACCTTCGTACTCTATTTAGTATTCTTAGAAGTCTAACTTGCTAGTTTAGCCTTCGAGCAACGTTTCGTAAAGTAAAGATGCGAATAGACCAAGTTATGTTTGAAATTGCATAAGGACATGAAAAGCTCATCCATGGAGAGAGTTGAACAATTCCAAAGCATCAACGTCGACCTTTGTACTCTATTTAGTATTCTTCAAAGTATAACTTGCAAGTTTAGCCTTCGTGCAACGTTTCGTAAGGTAAAGATGCAAATAGATCAAGTTATGTTTGAAATTGCACAAAAGCGTGAAAAGCTCGTCTGTGGAAAGAGTTGAGCAATTCCAAAGTATCTATGTGGACCGTTGTACTCTATTTAGTATTGTTGGAAGTCTAAGTTGCTAGTTTAGCCTTCATAGAACGTTTCGTGAGCTAAAGATACGAATACACCAAGTTATGTTTGGAATTGCACAAAAACATGAAAAACTCGTCCATTGACAGAGTTGAGCAATTCCAAAGCATCAATGTGGACCGTTGTACACTATTTCATCTTGTTAGAAGTCTAAGTTGCTAGTTTAGCCTTCATCCAACGTTTCGTAAGCTAAAGATGCGAATAGACCAAGTTATGTTTGGAATTGCACAAAAACGTGAAAAGCTCGTCCCTAGATAGAGTTGAGCAATTCCAAAGCATCAATGTCGTCCTTTGTACTCTATTTAGTATTCATAGAAGTCTAACTTGCTAGTTTAGCCTTCGAGCAACGTTTCTAAGCTAAAGATGCGAATAGACCAAGTTATGTTTGGAATTGCACAAAAACGTGAAAAGCTCGTCCTTGGAGAGAGTTGAGCAATTCCAAAGCATCAATGTCGACCTTTGTACTCTATTTAGTATTCTTAGAAGTCTAACTTGCTACTTTATCCTTCGAGCAACGTTTCGTAAGGTAAAGATGCGAATAGACCAAGTTATGTTTGAAATTGCATAAAGACGTGAAAAGCTCATCCATGGAGAGAGTTGAACAATTCCAAATCATCAACGTCGACCTTCGTACTCTATTTAGTTTTCTTAGAAGTCTAACTTGCTAGTTTAGCCTTCGAGCAACGTTTCGTAAGGTAAAGATGCGAATAGACCAAGTTATGTTTGAAATTGCATAAAGACATGAAAAGCTCATCCATGGAGAGAGTTGAACAATTCCAAAGCATCAACGTCGACCTTTGTACTCTATTTAGTATTCTTCGAAGTATAACTTGCGAGTTTAGCATTCGTGCAACGTTTCGTAAGATGAAGATGCAAATAGATCAAGTTATGTTTGAAATCACACAAAAGCGTGAAAAGCTCGTCTGTGGAAAGAGTTGAGCAATTCCAAAGTATCAATATGGACCGTTGTACTCTATTTAGTATTGTTAGAAGTCTAAGTTGCTAGTTTAGCCTTCATACAACATTTCGTGAGCTAAAGATGCGAATAGACCAAGTTATGTTTGGAATTGCACAAAAACGTGAAAAGCTCGTCCATAGAGAGAGTTGAGCAATTCCAAAGCATCAATTTGGACCGTTGTACTCTATTTCATATTGTTAGAAGTCTAAGTTTCTAGTTTAGCCTTCATAGAACGTTTCGTAAGCTAAAGATGCGAATAGACCAAGTTATGTTTGAAATTGCACAAAAGCGTGAAAAGCTCGTCTGTGGAAAGAGTTGAGCAATTCCAAAGTATCAATGTGGACCATTGTACTCCATTTAGTATTGTCAGAAGTATAACTAACTAGTTTAGCCTTCGAGCAACGTTTCGTAGGGTAAAGATGCGAATAGACCAAGTTATGTCTGAAATTGCACTGAAACGTGACAAGCTCGTCCATGGAGAGAGTTGAGCAATTCCAAAGCATCAAAGTCGACCTTTGTACTCTATTTAGTATTCTTAGAAGTCTAACTTGCTAGTTTAGCCTTCGAGCAACGTTTCGTAAGGTAAAGATGCGAATAGACCAAGTTATGTCTGAAATTGCATAAAGACGTGAAAAGCTCATCCATGGAGAGAGTTGAACAATTCCAAAGCATCAACGTCGACCTTTGCACTCTATTTAATATTCTTCGAAGTATAACTTGCTAGTTTGGCCTTTGTGCAACGTTTCGTAAGGTAAAGATGCAAGTAGACCAAGTTATGTCCGCAAATTGCACTAAAAGGTGACAAGCTTGTCTATGGAGAGTGTTGAGCAATTCCAAACCATCAATGTGGACCGTTGTACACCATTTAGTGTTGTTAGAAGTATAACTAAGTAGTTTAGCCTTCGAGCAACGTTTCGTAGGGTAAAGATGCGAATAGACCAAGTTATGTCTGAAATTGCACTGAAACGTGACAAGCTCGTCCATGGAGAGAGTTTAGCAATTCCAAAGCACCAATGTCGACATTTGTACTCTATTTAGTATTCTTAGAAGTCTAACTTGCTAGTTTAGCCTTCGAGCAGCGTTTCGTACGGTAAAGATGCGAATAGACCAAGCTATGTTTGAAATTGCACAAAAACGTGAAAAGCTCATCCATGGAGAGAGTTGAGCAATTCCAAAGCATCAATGTCGACCTTTGTACTCTATTTAGTATTCTTCGAAGTATAACTTGCTAGTTTGGCCTTCGTGCAACGTTTCGTAAGGTAAAGATGCAAATAGACCAAGTTATGTTTGAAATTGCACAAAAGCGTGAAAATCTCCTCAGTGGAAAGAGTTGAGCAATTCCAAAGTATCAATGTGGACCGTTGTACTCCATTTAGTGTTCTTAGAAGTATAACTAACTAGTTTAGCGTTCATGCAACGTTTCGTAGGGTAAAGATGCGAATAGACCAAGTTATGTCTGAAATTTCACTGAAACGTGACAAGCTCGTCCTTGGAGAGAGTTGAGCAATTCCAAAGCATCAATGTCGACATTTGTACTCTATTTAGTATTCTTAGAAGTCTAACTTGCTATTTTAGCCTTCGAGCAACGTTTCGTAAGGTAAAGATGCGAATAGACCAAGTTATGTCTGAAATTGCATAAAGACGTGAAAAGCTCGTCCATGGAGAGAGTTGAACAATTCCAAAGCATCAACGTCGACCTTTGCACTCTATTTAATATTCTTCGAAGTATAACTTGCTAGTTTGGCCTTTGTGCAACGTTTCGTAAGGTAAAGATGCAAGTAGACCAAGTTATGTCCGCAAATTGCACTAAAAGGTGACAAGCTTGTCTATGGAGAGTGTTGAGCAATTCCAAACCATCAATGTGGACCGTTGTACACCATTTAGTGTTGTTAGAAGTATAACTAAGTAGTTTAGCCTTCGAGCAACGTTTCGTAGGGTAAAGATGCGAATAGACCAAGTTATGTCTGAAATTGCACTGAAACGTGACAAGCTCGTCCATGGAGAGAGTTGAGCAATTCCAAAGCACCAATGTCGACATTTGTACTCTATTTAGTATTCTTAGAAGTCTAACTTGCTAGTTTAGCCTTCGAGCAGCGTTTCGTACGGTAAAGATGCGAATAGACCAAGCTATGTTTGAAATTGCACAAAAACGTGAAAAGCTCATCCATGGAGAGAGTTGAGCAATTCCAAAGCATCAATGTCGACCTTTGTACTCTATTTAGTATTCTTCGAAGTATAACTTGCTAGTTTGGCCTTCGTGCAACGTTTCGTAAGGTAAAGATGCAAATAGACCAAGTTATGTTTGAAATTGCACAAAAGCGTGAAAATCTCCTCAGTGGAAAGAGTTGAGCAATTCCAAAGTATCAATGTGGACCGTTGTACTCCATTTAGTGTTCTTAGAAGTATAACTAACTAGTTTAGCGTTCATGCAACGTTTCGTAGGGTAAAGATGCGAATAGACCAAGTTATGTCTGAAATTTCACTGAAACGTGACAAGCTCGTCCTTGGAGAGAGTTGAGCAATTCCAAAGCATCAATGTCGACATTTGTACTCTATTTAGTATTCTTAGAAGTCTAACTTGCTATTTTAGCCTTCGAGCAACGTTTCGTAAGGTAAAGATGCGAATAGACCAAGTTATGTCTGAAATTGCATAAAGACGTGAAAAGCTCGTCCATGGAGAGAGTTGAACAATTCCAAAGCATCAACGTCGACCTTTGCACTCTATTTAATATTCTTCGAAGTATAACTTGCTAGTTTGGCCTTCGTGCAACGTTTCGTAAGGTAAAGATGCAAATAGACCAAGTTATGTCCGCAAATTGTACTAAAAGGTGACAAGCTTGTCTATGGAGAGTGTTGAGCAATTCCAAACCATCAATGTGGACCGTTGTACTCCATTTAGTGTTGTTAGAAGTATAACTAAGTAGTTTAGCCTTCGAGCAACGTTTCGTAGGGTAAAGATGCGAATAGACCAAGTTATGTCTGAAATTGCACTGAAACGTGACAAGCTCGTCCATGGAGAGAGTTGAGCAATTCCAAAGCATCAAAGTCGACCTTTGTACTCTATTTAGTATTCTTAGAAGTCTAACTTGCTAGTTTAGCCTTCGAGCAACGTTTCGTAAGGTAAAGATGCGAATAGACCAAGTTATGTCTGAAATTGCATAAAGACGTGAAAAGCTCGTCCATGGAGAGAGTTGAACAATTCCAAAGCATCAACGTCGACCTTTGCACTCTATTTAATATTCTTCGAAGTATAACTTGCTAGTTTGGCCTTTGTGCAACGTTTCGTAAGGTAAAGATGCAAATAGACCAAGTTATGTCCGCAAATTGCACTAAAAGGTGACAAGCTTGTCTATGGAGAGTGTTGAGCAATTCCAAACCATCAATGTGGACCGTTGTACTCCATTTAGTGTTGTTAGAAGTATAACTAAGTAGTTTAGCCTTCGAGCAACGTTTCGTAGGGTAAAGATGCGAATAGACCAAGTTATGTCTGAAATTGCGCTGAAACGTGACAAGCTCGTCCATGGAGAGAGTTGAGCAATTCCAAAGCATCAATGTCGACATTTGTACTCTATTTAGTATTCTTAGAAGTCTAACTTGCTAGTTTAGCCTTCGAGCAACGTTTCGTATGGTAAAGATGCGAATAGACGAAGCTATGTTTGAAATTGCACAAAAACGTGAAAAGCTCATCCATGGAGAGAGTTGAGCAATTCCAAAGCATCAATGTCGACCTTTGTACTCTATTTAGTATTCTTCGAAGTACAACTTGCTAGTTTGGCCTTCGTGCAACGTTTCGTAAGGTAAAGATGCAAATAGACCAAGTTATGTTTGAAATTGCACAAAAGCGTGAAAAGCTCGTCTGTGGAAAGAGTTAAGCAATTCCAAAGCATCGATGTCGACCTTTGTACTCCATTTAGTATTCTTAGAAGTTTAACTCGCTTGTTTAGCCTTCGTGCATCGTTTCGTAAGGTAAAGATACAAACAGACCAAGTTATGTCCGCAAATTGCACTAAAAGGTGACAAGCTTGTCTATGGAGAGTGTTGAGCAATTCCAAACAATCAATGTGGACCGTTGTACTCCATTTAGTGTTGTTAGAAGTATAACTAAGTAGTTTAGCCTTCGAGCAACGTTTCGTAGGGTAAAGATGCGAATAGACCAAGTTATGTCTGAAATTGCACTGAAACGTGACAAGCTCGTCCATGGAGAGAGTTGAGCAATTCCAAAGCATCAATGTCGACATTTGTACTCTATCTAGTATTCTTAGAAGTCTAACTTGCTAGTTTAGCCTTCGAGCAACGTTTCGTACGGTAAAGATGCGAATAGACCAAGCTATGTTTGAAATTGCACAAAAACGTGAAAAGCTCATCCATGGAGAGAGTTGAGCAATTCCAAAGCATCAATGTCGACCTTTGTACTCTATTTAGTATTCTTAGAAGTCTAACTTGCTAGTTTATCCTTCGAGCAACGTTTCGTAAGGTAAAGATGCGAATAGACCAAGTTATGTTTGAAATTGCGTAAAGACGTGAAAAGCTCATCCATGGAGAGAGTTGAACAATTCCAAAGCATCAACGTCGACCTTTGTACCCTATTTAGTATTCTTCGAAGTATAACTTGCTAGTTTGGCCTTCGTGCAACGTTTCGTAAGGTAAAGATGCAAATAGACCAAGTTATGTTTGAAATTGCACAAAAGCGTGAAAAGCTCCTCTGTGGAAAGAGTTGAGCAATTCCAAAGTATCAATGTGGACCGTTGTACTCCATTTAGTGTTCTTAGAAGTATAACTAACTAGTTTAGCCTTCAAGCAACGTTTCGTAGGGTAAAGATGCGAATAGACCAAGTTATGTCTGAAATTGCACTGAAACGTGACAAGCTCGTCCATGGAGAGAGTTGAGCAATTCCACAGCATCAATGTCGACTTTTGTACTCTATCTAGTATTCTTAGAAGTCTAACTTGCTAGTTTAGCCTTCGAGCAACGTTTCGTACGGTAAAGATGCGAATAGACCGAGTTATGTTTGAAATTGCACAAAAACGTGAAAAGCTCATCCATGGAGAGAGTTGAGCAATTCCAAAGCATCAATCTCGACCATTGTACTCTATTTAGTATTCTTGGAAGTCTAACTTGCTAGTTTAGCCTTCGAGCAACGTTTCGTAAGGTAAATATGCGAATAGACCAAGTTATGTTTGAAATTGCATAAAGAGGTAAAAGCTCGTCCATGGAGAGAGTTGAACAATTCCAAAGCATCAACGTCGACCTTTGTACTCTATTTAGTGTTCTTCGAAGTATAACTTGCTAGTTTAGCCTTCGTGCAACGTTTCGTAAGGTAAAGATGCAAATACACCAAGTTATGTTTGAAATTGGACAAAAGCGTGAAAAGCTCGTCTGTGGAAAGAGTTGAGCAATTCCAAAGTATCAATGTGGACCGTTGTACTCTATTTAATATTGTTAGAAGTCTAAGTTGCTAGTTTAGCCTTCATACAACGTTTCGTGAGCTAAAGATACGAATAGAGCAAGTTATGTTTGGAATTGCACAAAAAAGTGAAAAACTCATCCACAGAGAGAGTTGAGCAATTCAAAAGCATCAATGTGGACCGTTATACTCTATTTCGTATTGTTAGACGTCTAAGTTGCTAGTTTAGCCTTCATACAACGTTTCGTAAGCTAAAGATGCGAATAGACCAAGTTATGTTTCGAATTGCACAAAAACGTGAAAAGCTCGTCCCTAGATAGAGTTGAGCAATTCCAAAGCATCAATGTCGTCCTTTGTACCGTATTTAGTATTCTTAGAAGTCTAACTTGCTAGTTTAGCCTTCGAGCAACGTTTCGTAAGCCAAAGATGCGAATAGACGAAGTTATGTTTGAAATTGCACAAAAACGTGAAAAGCTCGTCCCTGGAGAGAGTTGAGCAATTCCAAAGCATCAATGTCGACCTTTGTACTCTATTTAGTATTCTTAGAAGTCTAACTTGCTAGTTTATCCTTCGAGCACCGTTTCGTAAGGTAAAGATGCGAATAGACCAAGTTATGTTTGAAATTGCGTAAAGACGTGAAAAGCTCATCCATGGAGAGAGTTGAACAATTCCAAAGCATCAACGTCGACCTTTGTACTCTATTTAGTATTCTTCGAAGTAGAACTTGCTAGTTTAGCCTTCGTGCAACGTTTCGGAAGGTGAAGATGCAAATAGATCAAGTTATGTTTGAAATCACACAAAAGCGTGAAAAGCTCGTCTGTGGAAAGAGTTGAGCAATTCCAAAGTATCAATGTGGACCGTTGTACTCTATTTAGTATTGTTAGAAGTCTAAGTTGCTAGTTTAGCCTTCATACAACATTTCGTGAGCTAAAGATGCGAATAGACCAAGTTATGTTTGGAATTGCACAAAAACGTGAAAAGCTCGTCCATAGAGAGAGTTGAGCAATTCCAAAGCATCAATGTGGACCGTTGTACTCTATTTAGTATTGTTAGAAGTCTAAGTTGCTAGTTTAGCCTTCATACAACATTTCGTGAGCTAAAGATGCGAATAGTCCAAGTTATGTTTGAAATTGCACAAAAGCGTGAAAAGCTCGTCTGTGGAAAGAGATGAGCAATTCCAACGTATCAATGTGGACCGTTGTACTCCATTTAGTGTTGTTAGAAGTATAACTAACTAGTTTAGCCTTTGAGCAACGTTTCGTAGGGTAAAGATGCGAATAGACCAAGTTATGTCTGAAATTGCACTGAAACGTGACAAGCTCGTCCATGGAGAGAGTTGAGCAATTCTAAAGCATCAAAGTCGACCTTTGTACTCTATTTAGTATTCTTAGAAGTCTAACTTGCTAGTTTAGCCTTCGAGCAACGTTTCGTAAGGTAAAGATGCGAATAGACCAAGTTACGTCTGAAATTGCATAAAGACGTGAAAAGCTCGTCCATGGAGAGAGTTGAACAATTCCAAAGCATCAACGTCGACCTTTGCACTCTATATAATATTCTTCGAAGTATAACTTGCTAGTTTGGCCTTCGTGCAACATTTCATAAGGTAAAGATGCAAATAGACCAAGTTATGTTTGAAATTGCACGAAAGCGTGAAAAGCTCGTCTGTGGAAAAAGTTGAGCAATTCCAAAGTATCAATGTGGACTGTTGTACTCCATTTAGTCTTGTTAGAAGTGTAACTAACTAGTTTAGCCTTCGAGCAACGTTTCGTAGGGTAAAGATGCGAATAGACGAAGTTATGTCAGAAATTGCACTGAAACGTGACAAGCTCGTCCATGGAGAGAGTTGAGCAATTCCAAAGCATCAATGTCGACTTTTGTACTCTATTTAGTATTCTTAGAAGTCTAACTTGCTAGTTTAGCCTTCGAGCAACGTTTCGTACGGTAAAGATGCGAATAGACCGAGTTATATTTGAAATTGCACAAAAACGTGAAAAGCTCATCCATGGAGAGAGTTGAGCAATTCCAAAGCATCAATGTCGACCTTTGTACTCTATTTAGCATTCTTAGAAGTCTAACTTGCTAGTTTAGCCTTCGAGCAACTTTTCGTAAGGTAAAGTTGCGAATAGACCAAGTTATGTTTGAAATTGCATAAAGACGTGAAAAACTCATCCATGGAGAGAGTTGAACAATTCCAAAGCATCAACGTCGACCTTTGTACTCTATTTAGTATTCTTCGAAGTATAACTTGCTAATTCAGCCTTCGTGCAACGTTTCGTAAGGTAAAGATGCAAATACACCAAGTTATGTTTGAAATTGCACAAAAGCGTGAAAAGCTCGTCTGTGGAAAGAGTTGAGCAATTCCAAAGTATCAATGTGGACCGTTGTACTCTATTTAGTATTGTTAGAAGTCTAAGTTGCTAGTTTAGCCTTCATACAATGTTTCGTGAGCTAAAGATACAAATAGACCAAGTTATGTTTGGAATTGCACAAAAACATGAAAAACTCGTCCATTGAGAGAGTTGAGCAATTCCAAAGCATCAATGTGGACCGTTGTACTCTATTTCGTATTGTTAGAAGTCTAAGTTGCTAGTTTAGCCTTCATACAACATTTCGTAAGCTAAAGATGCGAATAGACCAAGTTATGTTTGGAATTGCACAAAAACGTGAAAAGCTCGTCCCTAGAGAGAGTTGAGCAATTCCAAAGCATCAATGTCGACCTTTGTACTCTATTTAGTATTCTTAGAAGTCTAACTTGCTACTTTATCCTTCGAGCAACGTTTCGTAAGGTAAAGATGCGAATTGACCAAGTTATGTTTGAAATTGCATAAAGACGTGAAAAGCTCGTCCATGGAGAGAGTTGAACAATTCCAAAACATCAACGTCGACCTTCGTACTCTATTTAGTATTCTTAGAAGTCTAACTTGCTAGTTTAGCCTTCGAGCAACGTTTCGTAAAGTAAAGATGCGAATAGACCAAGTTATGTTTGAAATTGCATAAGGACATGAAAAGCTCATCCATGGAGAGAGTTGAACAATTCCAAAGCATCAACGTCGACCTTTGTACTCTATTTAGAATTCTTCAAAGTATAACTTGCAAGTTTAGCCTTCGTGCAACGTTTCGTAAGGTAAAGATGCAAATAGATCAAGTTATGTTTGAAATTACACAAAAGCGTGAAAAGCTCGTCTGTGGAAAGAGTTGAGCAATTCCAAAGTATCTATGTGGACCGTTGTACTCTATTTAGTATTGTTAGAAATCTAAGTTGCTAGTTTAGCCTTCATACAACGTTTCGTGAGCTAAAGATACGAATACACCAAGTTATGTTTGGAATTGCACAAAAACATGAAAAACTCGTCCATTGAGAGAGTTGAGCAATTCCAAAGCATCAATGTGGACCGTTGTACACTATTTCATCTTGTTAGAAGTCTAAGTTGCTAGTTTAGCCTTCATCCAACGTTTCGTAAGCTAAAGATGCGAATAGACCAAGTTATGTTTGGAATTGCACAAAAACGTGAAAAGCTCGTCCCTAGATAGAGTTGAGCAATTCCAAAGCATCAATGTCGTCCTTTGTACTCTATTTAGTATTCTTAGAAGTCTAACTTGCTAGTTTAGCCTTCGAGCAACGTTTCTAAGCTAAAGATGCGAATAGACCAAGTTATGTTTGGAATTGCACAAAAACGTGAAAAGCTTGTCCCTGGAGAGAGTTGAGCAATTCCAAAGCATCAATGTCGACCTTTGTACTCTATTTAGTATTCTTAGAAGTCTAACTTGCTACTTTATCCTTCGAGCAACGTTTCGTAAGGTAAAGATGCGAATAGACCAAGTTATGTTTGAAATTGCATAAAGACGTGAAAAGCTCGTCCATGGAGAGAGTTGAACAATTCCAAATCATCAACGTCGACCTTCGTACTCTATTTAGTTTTCTTAGAAGTCTAACTTGCTAGTTTAGCCTTCGAGCAACGTTTCGTAAGGTAAAGATGCGAATAGACCAAGTTATGTTTGAAATTGCATAAGGACATGAAAAGCTCATCCATGGAGGGAGTTGAACAATTCCAAAGCATCAACGTCGACCTTTGTACTCTATTTAGTATTCTTCGAAGTATAACTTGCGAGTTTAGCCTTCGTGCAACGTTTCGTAAGATGAAGATGCAAATAGATCAAGTTATGTTTGAAATCACACAAAAGCGTGAAAAGCTCGTCTGTGGAAAGAGTTGAGCAATTCCAAAGTATCAATGTGGACCGTTGTACTCTATTTAGTATTGTTAGAAGTCTAAGTTGCTAGTTTAGCCTTCATACAACATTTCGTGAGCTAAAGATGCGAATAGACCAAGTTATGTTTGGAATTGCACAAAAACGTGAAAAGCTCGTCCATAGAGAGAGTTGAGCAACTCCAAAGCATCAATTTGGACCGTTGTACTCTATTTCATATTGTTAGAAGTCTAAGTTTCTAGTTTAGCCTTCATAGAACGTTTCGTAAGCTAAAGATGCGAATAGACCAAGTTATGTTTGAAATTGCACAAAAGCGTGAAAAGCTCGTCTGTGGAAAGAGTTGAGCAATTCCAAAGTATCAATGTGGACCGTTGTACTCCATTTAGTATTGTTAGAAGTATAACTAACTAGTTTAGCCTTCGAGCAACGTTTCGTAGGGTAAAGATGCGAATAGACCAAGTTATGTCTGAAATTGCACTGAAACGTGACAAGCTCGTCCATGGAGAGAGTTGAGCAATTCCAAAGCATCAAAGTCGACCTTTGTACTCTATTTAGTATTCTTAGAAGTCTAACTTGCTAGTTTAGCCTTCGAGCAACGTTTCGTAAGGTAAAGATGCGAATAGACCAAGTTATGTCTGAAATTGCATAAAGACGTGAAAAGCTCGTCCATGGAGAGAGTTGAACAATTCCAAAGCATCAACGTCGACCTTTGCACTCTATTTAATATTCTTCGAAGTATAACTTGCTAGTTTGGCCTTCGTGCAACGTTTCGTAAGGTAAAATGCAAATAGACCAAGTTATGTCCGCAAATTGTACTAAAAGGTGACAAGCTTGTCTATGGAGAGTGTTGAGCAATTCCAAACCATCAATGTGGACCGTTATACTCCATTTAGTGTTGTTAGAAGTATAACTAAGTAGTTTAGCCTTCGAGCAACGTTTCGTAGGGTAAAGATGCGAATAGACCAAGTTATGTCTGAAATTGCACTGAAACGTGACAAGCTCGTCCATGGAGAGAGTTGAGCAATTCCAAAGCATCAAAGTCGACCTTTGTACTCTATTTAGTATTCTTAGAAGTCTAACTTGCTAGTTTAGCCTTCGAGCAACGTTTCGTAAGGCAAAGATGCGAATAGACCAAGTTATGTCTGAAATTGCATAAAGACGTGAAAAGCTCGTCCATGGAGAGAGTTGAACAATTCCAAAGCATCAACGTCGACCTTTGCACTCTATTTAATATTCTTCGAAGTATAACTTGCTAGTTTGGCCTTCGTGCAACGTTTCGTAAGGTAAAGATGCAAATAGACCAAGTTATGTCCGCAAATTGTACTAAAAGGTGACAAGCTTGTCTATGGAGAGTGTTGAGCAATTCCAAACCATCAATGTGGACCGTTATACTCCATTTAGTGTTGTTAGAAGTATAACTAAGTAGTTTAGCCTTCGAGCAACGTTTCGTAGGGTAAAGATGCGAATAGACCAAGTTATGTCTGAAATTGCACTGAAACGTGACAAGCTCGTCCATGGAGAGAGTTGAGCAATTCCAAAGCATCAAAGTCGACCTTTGTACTCTATTTAGTATTCTTAGAAGTCTAACTTGCTAGTTTAGCCTTCGAGCAACGTTTCGTAAGGTAAAGATGCGAATAGATCAAGTTATGTCTGAAATTGCATAAAGACGTGAAAAGCTCATCCATGGAGAGAGTTGAACAATTCCAAAGCATCAACGTCGACCTTTGCACTCTATTTAATATTCTTCGAAGTATAACTTGCTAGTTTGGCATTTGTGCAACGTTTCGTAAGGTAAAGATGCAAATAGACCAAGTTATGTCCGCAAATTGCACTAAAAGGTGACAAGCTTGTCTATGGAGAGTGTTGAGCAATTCCAAACCATCAATGTGGACCGTTGTACACCATTTAGTGTTGTTAGAAGTATAACTAAGTAGTTTAGCCTTCGAGCAATGTTTCGTAGGGTAAAGATGCGAATAGACCAAGTTATGTCTGAAATTGCACTGAAACGTGACAAGCTCGTCCATGGAGAGAGTTGAGCAATTCCAAAGCATCAAAGTCGACCGTTGTACTCTATTTAGTATTGTTAGAAGTCTAAGTTGCTAGTTTAGCCTTCATACAACATTTCGTGAGCTAAAGATGCGAATAGACCAAGTTATGTTTGGAATTGCACAAAAACGTGAAAAGCTCGTCCATAGAGAGAGTTGAGCAACTCCAAAGCATCAATTTGGACCGTTGTACTCTATTTCATATTGTTAGAAGTCTAAGTTTCTAGTTTAGCCTTCATAGAACGTTTCGTAAGCTAAAGATGCGAATAGACCAAGTTATGTTTGAAATTGCACAAAAGCGTGAAAAGCTCGTCTGTGGAAAGAGTTGAGCAATTCCAAAGAATCAATGTGGACCGTTGTACTCCATTTAGTATTGTTAGAAGTATAACTAACTAGTTTAGCCTTCGAGCAACATTTCGTAGGGTAAAGATGCGAATAGACCAAGTTATGTCTGAAATTGCACTGAAACGTGACAAGCTCGTCCATGGAGAGAGTTGAGCAATTCCAAAGCATCAAAGTCGACCTTTGTACTCTATTTAGTATTCTTAGAAGTCTAACTTGCTAGTTTAGCCTTCGAGCAACGTTTCGTAAGGTAAAGATGCGAATAGACCAAGTTATGTCTGAAATTGCATAAAGACGTGAAAAGCTCGTCCATGGAGAGAGTTGAACAATTCCAAAGCATCAACGTCGACCTTTGCACTCTATTTAATATTCTTCGAAGTATAACTTGCTAGTTTGGCCTTCGTGCAACGTTTCGTAAGGTAAAGATGCAAATAGACCAAGTTATGTCCGCAAATTGTACTAAAAGGTGACAAGCTTGTCTATGGAGAGTGTTGAGCAATTCCAAACCATCAATGTGGACCGTTATACTCCATTTAGTGTTGTTAGAAGTATAGCTAAGTAGTTTAGCCTTCGAGCAACGTTTCGTAGGGTAAAGATGCGAATAGACCAAGTGATGTCTGAAATTGCACTGAAACGTGACAAGCTCGTCCATGGAGAGAGTTGAGCAATTCCAAAGCATCAAAGTCGACCTTTGTACTCTATTTAGTATTCTTAGAAGTCTAACTTGCTAGTTTAGCCTTCGAGCAACGTTTCGTATGGTAAAGATGCGAATAGACCAAGTTATGTCTGAAATTGCATAAAGACGTGAAAAGCTCGTCCATGGAGAGAGTTGAACAATTCCAAAGCATCAACGTCGACCTTTGCACTCTATTTAATATTCTTCGAAGTATAACTTGCTAGTTTGGCCTTCGTGCAACGTTTCGTAAGGTAAAGATGCAAATAGACCAAGTTATGTCCGTAAATTGTACTAAAAGGTGACAAGCTTGTCTATGGAGAGTGTTGAGCAATTCCAAACCATCAATGTGGACCGTTATACTCCATTTAGTGTTGTTAGAAGTATAACTAAGTAGTTTAGCCTTCGAGCAACGTTTCGTAGGGTAAAGATGCGAATAGACCAAGTTATGTCTGAAATTGCACTGAAACGTGACAAGCTCGTCCATGGAGAGAGTTGAGCAATTCCAAAGCATCAAAGTCGACCTTTGTACTCTATTTAGTATTCTTAGAAGTCTAACTTGCTAGTTTAGCCTTCGAGCAACGTTTCGTAAGGTAAAGATGCGAATAGATCAAGTTATGTCTGAAATTGCATAAAGACGTGAAAAGCTCATCCATGGAGAGAGTTGAACAATTCCAAAGCATCAACGTCGACCTTTGCACTCTATTTAATATTCTTCGAAGTATAACTTGCTAGTTTGGCCTTTGTGCAACGTTTCGTAAGGTAAAGATGCAAATAGACCAAGTTATGTCCGCAAATTGCACTAAAAGGTGACAAGCTTGTCTATGGAGAGTGTTGAGCAATTCCAAACCATGAATGTGGACCGTTGTACACCATTTAGTGTTGTTAGAAGTATAACTAAGTAGTTTAGCCTTCGAGCAATGTTTCGTAGGGTAAAGATGCGAATAGACCAAGTTATGTCTGAAATTGCACTGAAACGTGACAAGCTCGTCCATGGAGAGAGTTGAGCAATTCCAAAGCATCAATGTCGACATTTGTACTCTATTTAGTATTCTTAGAAGTCTAACTTGCTAGTTTAGCCTTCGAGCAGCGTTTCGTACGGTAAAGATGCGAATAGACCAAGCTATGTTTGAAATTGCACAAAAACGTGAAAAGCTCATCCATGGAGAGAGTTGAGCAATTCCAAAGCATCAATGTCGACCTTTGTACTCTATTTAGTATTCTTCGAAGTATAACTTGCTAGTTTGGCCTTCGTGCAACGTTTCGTAAGGTAAAGATGCAAATAGACCAAGCTATGTTTGAAATTGCACAAAAGCGTGAAAATCTCCTCTGTGGAAAGAGTTGAGCAATTCCAAAGTATCAATGTGGACCGTTGTACTCCATTTAGTGTTCTTAGAAGTATAACTAACTAGTTTAGCGTTCAAGCAACGTTTCGTAGGGTAAAGATGCGAATAGACCAAGTTATGTATGAAATTTCACTGAAACGTGACAAGCTCATCCTTGGAGAGAGTTGAGCAATTCCAAAGCATCACTGTCGACATTTGTACTCTATTTAGTATTCTTAGAAGTCTAACTTGCTAGTTTAGCCTTCGAGCAACGTTTCGTAAGGTAAAGATGCGAATAGACCAAGTTATGTCTGAAATTGCATAAAGACGTGAAAAGCTCGTCCATGGAGAGAGTTGAACAATTCCAAAGCATCAACGTCGACCTTTGCACTCTATTTAATATTCTTCGAAGTATAACTTGCTAGTTTGGCCTTCGTGCAACGTTTCGTAAGGTAAAGATGCAAATAGACCAAGTTATGTCCGCAAATTGTACTAAAAGGTGACAAGCTTGTCTATGGAGAGTGTTGAGCAATTCCAAACCATCAATGTGGACCGTTATACTCCATTTAGTGTTGTTAGAAGTATAACTAAGTAGTTTAGCCTTCGAGCAACGTTTCGTAGGGTAAAGATGCGAATAGACCAAGTTATGTCTGAAATTGCACTGAAACGTGACAAGCTCGTCCATGGAGAGAGTTGAGCAATTCCAAAGCATCAAAGTCGACCTTTGTACTCTATTTAGTATTCTTAGAAGTCTAACTTGCTAGTTTAGCCTTCGAGCAACGTTTCGTAAGGTAAAGATGCGAATAGACCAAGTTATGTCTGAAATTGCATAAAGACGTGAAAAGCTCGTCCATGGAGAGAGTTGAACAATTCCAAAGCATCAACGTCGACCTTTGCACTCTATTTAATATTCTTCGAAGTATAACTTGCTAGTTTGGCCTTCGTGCAACGTTTCGTAAGGTAAAGATGCAAATAGACCAAGTTATGTCCGCAAATTGTACTAAAAGGTGACAAGCTTGTCTATGGAGAGTGTTGAGCAATTCCAAACCATCAATGTGGACCGTTATACTCCATTTAGTGTTGTTAGAAGTATAGCTAAGTAGTTTAGCCTTCGAGCAACGTTTCGTAGGGTAAAGATGCGAATAGACCAAGTGATGTCTGAAATTGCACTGAAACGTGACAAGCTCGTCCATGGAGAGAGTTGAGCAATTCCAAAGCATCAAAGTCGACCTTTGTACTCTATTTAGTATTCTTAGAAGTCTAACTTGCTAGTTTAGCCTTCGAGCAACGTTTCGTATGGTAAAGATGCGAATAGACCAAGTTATGTCTGAAATTGCATAAAGACGTGAAAAGCTCGTCCATGGAGAGAGTTGAACAATTCCAAAGCATCAACGTCGACCTTTGCACTCTATTTAATATTCTTCGAAGTATAACTTGCTAGTTTGGCCTTCGTGCAACGTTTCGTAAGGTAAAGATGCAAATAGACCAAGTTATGTCCGCAAATTGTACTAAAAGGTGACAAGCTTGTCTATGGAGAGTGTTGAGCAATTCCAAACCATCAATGTGGACCGTTATACTCCATTTAGTGTTGTTAGAAGTATAACTAAGTAGTTTAGCCTTCGAGCAACGTTTCGTAGGGTAAAGATGCGAATAGACCAAGTTATGTCTGAAATTGCACTGAAACGTGACAAGCTCGTCCATGGAGAGAGTTGAGCAATTCCAAAGCATCAAAGTCGACCTTTGTACTCTATTTAGTATTCTTAGAAGTCTAACTTGCTAGTTTAGCCTTCGAGCAACGTTTCGTAAGGTAAAGATGCGAATAGATCAAGTTATGTCTGAAATTGCATAAAGACGTGAAAAGCTCATCCATGGAGAGAGTTGAACAATTCCAAAGCATCAACGTCGACCTTTGCACTCTATTTAATATTCTTCGAAGTATAACTTGCTAGTTTGGCCTTTGTGCAACGTTTCGTAAGGTAAAGATGCAAATAGACCAAGTTATGTCCGCAAATTGCACTAAAAGGTGACAAGCTTGTCTATGGAGAGTGTTGAGCAATTCCAAACCATCAATGTGGACCGTTGTACACCATTTAGTGTTGTTAGAAGTATAACTAAGTAGTTTAGCCTTCGAGCAATGTTTCGTAGGGTAAAGATGCGAATAGACCAAGTTATGTCTGAAATTGCACTGAAACGTGACAAGCTCGTCCATGGAGAGAGTTGAGCAATTCCAAAGCATCAATGTCGACATTTGTACTCTATTTAGTATTCTTAGAAGTCTAACTTGCTAGTTTAGCCTTCGAGCAGCGTTTCGTACGGTAAAGATGCGAATAGACCAAGCTATGTTTGAAATTGCACAAAAACGTGAAAAGCTCATCCATGGAGAGAGTTGAGCAATTCCAAAGCATCAATGTCGACCTTTGTACTCTATTTAGTATTCTTCGAAGTATAACTTGCTAGTTTGGCCTTCGTGCAACGTTTCGTAAGGTAAAGATGCAAATAGACCAAGCTATGTTTGAAATTGCACAAAAGCGTGAAAATCTCCTCTGTGGAAAGAGTTGAGCAATTCCAAAGTATCAATGTGGACCGTTGTACTCCATTTAGTGTTCTTAGAAGTATAACTAACTAGTTTAGCGTTCAAGCAACGTTTCGTAGGGTAAAGATGCGAATAGACCAAGTTATGTCTGAAATTTCACTGAAACGTGACAAGCTCATCCTTGGAGAGAGTTGAGCAATTCCAAAGCATCACTGTCGACATTTGTACTCTATTTAGTATTCTTAGAAGTCTAACTTGCTAGTTTAGCCTTCGAGCAACGTTTCGTAAGGTAAAGATGCGAATAGACCAAGTTATGTCTGAAATTGCATAAAGACGTGAAAAGCTCGTCCATGGAGAGAGTTGAACAATTCCAAAGCATCAACGTCGACCTTTGCACTCTATTTAATATTCTTCGAAGTATAACTTGCTAGTTTGGCCTTCGTGCAACGTTTCGTAAGGTAAAGATGCAAATAGACCAAGTTATGTCCGCAAATTGTACTAAAAGGTGACAAGCTTGTCTATGGAGAGTGTTGAGCAATTCCAAACCATCAATGTGGACCGTTATACTCCATTTAGTGTTGTTAGAAGTATAACTAAGTAGTTTAGCCTTCGAGCAACGTTTCGTAGGGTAAAGATGCGAATAGACCAAGTTATGTCTGAAATTGCACTGAAACGTGACAAGCTCGTCCATGGAGAGAGTTGAGCAATTCCAAAGCATCAAAGTCGACCTTTGTACTCTATTTAGTATTCTTAGAAGTCTAACTTGCTAGTTTAGCCTTCGAGCAACGTTTCGTAAGGTAAAGATGCGAATAGACCAAGTTATGTCTGAAATTGCATAAAGACGTGAAAAGCTCATCCATGGAGAGAGTTGAACAATTCCAAAGCATCAACGTCGACCTTTGCACTCTATTTAATATTCTTCGAAGTATAACTTGCTAGTTTGGCCTTTGTGCAACGTTTCGTAAGGTAAAGATGCAAATAGACCAAGTTATGTCCGCAAATTGCACTAAAAGGTGACAAGCTTGTCTATGGAGAGTGTTGAGCAATTCCAAACCATCAATGTGGACCGTTGTACACCATTTAGTGTTGTTAGAAGTATAACTAAGTAGTTTAGCCTTCGAGCAACGTTTCGTAGGGTAAAGATGCGAATAGACCAAGTTATGTCTGAAATTGCACTGAAACGTGACAAGCTCGTCCATGGAGAGAGTTGAGCAATTCCAAAGCATCAATGTCGACATTTGTACTCTATTTAGTATTCTTAGAAGTCTAACTTGCTAGTTTAGCCTTCGAGCAGCGTTTCGTACGGTAAAGATCCGAATAGACCAAGCTATGTTTGAAATTGCACAAAAACGTGAAAAGCTCATCCATGGAGAGAGTTGAGCAATTCCAAAGCATCAATGTCGACCTCTGTACTCTATTTAATATTCTTCGAAATATAACTTGCTAGTTTGGCCTTCGTGCAACGTTTCGTAAGGTAAAGATGCAAATAGACCAAGTTATGTTTCAAATTGCACAAAAGCGTGAAAAGCTCGTCTGTGGAAAGAGTTAAGCAATTCCAAAGCATCGATGTCGACCTTTGTACTCCATTTACTATTCTTAGAAGTTTAACTCGCTTGTTTAGCCTTCGTGCATCGTTTCGTAAGGTAAAGATACAAACAGACCAAGTTATGTCCGCAAATTGCCCTAAAAGGTGACAAGCTTGTCTCTGGAGAGTGTTGAGCAATTCAAAACAATCAATGTGGACCGTTGTACTCCATTTAGTGTTGTTTGAAGTATAACTAAGTAGTTTAGCCTTCGAGCAACGTTTCGTAGGGTAAAGATGCGAATAGACCAAGTTATGTCTGAAATTGCACTGAAACGTGACAAGCTCGTCCATGGAGAGAGTTGAGCAATTCCAAAGCATCAATGTCGACATTTGTACTCCATTTAGTATTCTTAGAAGTCTAACTTGCTAGTTTAGCCTTCGAGCAACGTTTCGTACGGTAAAGATGCGAATAGACCAAGCTATGTTTGAAATTGCACAAAAACGTGAAAAGCTCATCCATGGAGAGAGTTGAGCAATTCCAAAGCATCAATGTCGACCTTTGTACTCTATTTAGTATTCTTAGAAGTCTAACTTGCTAGTTTATCCTTCGAGCAACGTTTCGTAAGGTAAAGATGCGAATAGACCAAGTTATGTTTGAAATTGCGTAAAGACATGAAAAGCTCATCCATGGAGAGAGTTGAACAATTCCAAAGCATCAACGTCGACCTTTGTACCCTATTTAGTATTCTTCGAAGTATAACTTGGTAGTTTGGCCTTCGTGCAACGTTTCGTAAGGTAAAGATGCAAATAGACCAAGTTATGTTTGAAATTGCACAAAAGCGTGAAAAGCTCCTCTGTGGAAAGAGTTGAGCAATTCCAAAGTATCAATGTGGACCGTTGTACTTCATTTAGTGTTCTTAGAAGTATAACTAACTAGTTTAGCCTTCTAGCAACGTTTCGTAGGGTAAAGATGCGAATAGACCAAGTTATGTCTGAAATTGCACTGAAACGTGACAAGCTCGTCCATGGAGAGAGTTGAGCAATTCCACAGCATCAATGTCGACTTTTGTACTCTATTTAGTATTCTTAGAAGTCTAACTTGCTAGTTTAGCCTTCGAGCAACGTTTCGTACGGTAAAGATGCGAATAGACCGAGTTATGTTTGAAATTGCACAAAAACGTGAAAAGCTCATCCATGGAGAGAGTTGAGCAATTCCAAAGCATCAATCTCGACCATTGTACTCTATTTAGTATTCTTGGAAGTCTAACTTGCTAGTTTAGCCTTCGAGCAACGTTTCGTAAGGTAAATATGGGAATAGACCAAGTTATGTTTGAAATTGCATAAAGAGGTAAAAGCTCGTCCATGGAGAGAGTTGAACAATTCCAAAGCATCAACGTCGACCTTTGTACTCTATTTAGTGTTCTTCGAAGTATAACTTGCTAGTTTAGCCTTCGTGCAACGTTTCGTAAGGTAAAGATGCAAATACACCAAGTTATGTTTGAAATTGGACAAAAGCGTGAAAAGCTCGTCTGTGGAAAGAGTTGAGCAATTCCAAAGTATCAATGTGGACCGTTGTACTCTATTTAATATTGTTAGAAGTCTAAGTTGCTAGTTTAGCCTTCATACAACGTTTCGTGAGCTAAAGATACGAATAGAGCAAGTTATGTTTGGAATTGCACAAAAACGTGAAAAACTCATCCACAGAGAGAGTTGAGCAATTCAAAAGCATCAATGTGGACCGTTGTACTCTATTTCGTATTGTTAGACGTCTAAGTTGCTAGTTTAGCCTTCATACAACGTTTCGTAAGCTAAAGATGCGAATAGACCAAGTTATGTTTCGAATTGCACAAAAACGTGAAAAGCTCGTCCCTAGATAGAGTTGAGCAATTCCAAAGCATCAATGTCGTCCTTTGTACTGTATTTAGTATTCTTAGAAGTCTAACTTGCTAGTTTAGCCTTCGAGCAACGTTTCGTAAGCCAAAGATGCGAATAGACAAAGTTATGTTTGAAATTGCACAAAAACGTGAAAAGCTCGTCCCTGGAGAGAGTTGAGCAATTCCAAAGCATCAATGTCGACCTTTGTACTCTATTTAGTATTCTTAGAAGTCTAACTTGCTAGTTTATCCTTCGAGCAACGTTTCGTAAGGTAAAGATGCGAATAGACCAAGTTATGTTTGAAATTGCGTAAAGACGTGAAAAGCTCATCCATTGAGAGAGTTGAACAATTCCAAAGCATCAACGTCGACCTTTGTACTATATTTAGTAGTCTTAGAAGTCTAACTTGCTAGTTTAGTCTTCGAGCAACGTTTCGTAAGCTAAAGATGCGAATAGACAAAGTTATGTCTGAAATTGCACAAAAACGTGAAAAGCTTGTCCCTGGAGAGAGTTGAGCAATTCCAAAGCATCAATGTCGACCTTTGTACTCTATTTAGTATTCTTCGAAGTCTAACTTGCTAGTTTATCCTTCGAGCAACGTTTCGTAAGGTAAAGATGCGAATAGACCAAGTTATGTTTGAAATTGCATAAAGACGTGAAAAGATCGTCCATGGAGAGAGTTGAACAATTCCAAAGCATCAACGTCGACCTTTGTACTCTATTTAGTATTCTTAGAAGTCTAACTTGCTATTTTAGCCTTCCAGCAACGTTTCGTAAGGTAAAGATGCGAATAGACCAAGTTATGTTTGAAATTGCATAAAGACATGAAAAGCTCATCCATGGAGAGAGTTGAACAATTCCAAAGCATCAACGTCGACCTTTGTACTCTATTTAGTATTCTTCGAAGTATAACTTGCTACTTTGGCCTTTGTGCAACGTTTCGTAAGGTAAAGATGCAAATAGATCAAGTTATGTTTGAAATTACATAAAAGCGTGAAAAGCTCGTCTGTGGAAAGAGTTGAGCAATTCCAAAGTATCAATGTGGACCGTTTGTAGTAACCGGATTTCGTCCGATCCGAAAAAAAGAAAAATAGAAAAAAGAACACAAAAAATGCAAAAGCTCATTTCTTTGACCTATAAGCCCATAGATATTCATAATCCCTTTCTTGGATCCTTAAATACTCAAATCTTGACCCAATAAGATCAAATCTTAGAAAATATCTAAAAATAAGAGAATTGTTTTAAAAAAAATGTCACATCTTTTTATGATTTTTGCTAGAAGAATGGAAAAGTAAAAAATAAGAAAGAAAAAGCCAAGAATAAAAAGAAGGAGACAAAGAGAGAAATGTGGCACAAATTGGGGAAAGAAAAAGAATGAAAAGAAGGAGACAAAGAGAGAAATGTGGCACAAATTGGGGAAAGAAAAAGAATAAGAAGAGGGGAGAAGAGACTTTGGTTTTGAGGGAGAGGAAACAAAACAAAAAAAAGAAGAGAGGAAGAGAGGAGGCGTGAGAGAGAGGAAGAAAGGGAAAGGCTTTGGCTTTTGGTGAAGAAAAAACAAAAAAAGGAAGAAGAAAAAGAAAGGAGAAAAAGAAGAGAGGAAGAAGAGGTGTTCAACAATAAGAAGGAGAGGTAATGATTCTGTTTCCTGTTTATTCATTTATCTTCGTATTGATACCTGGAATTTGTCTGTTCACTGTGTTAAAATCTGGATTTGTTTGTGCTATGTTGAAATCTGAATTTGTGCTATGTTGATGCCTCTGTTCATGCTCAGTTTATATCTAATTCATACCCGATTATTCTCCGTTTATATCCGATTTAGATCTCCCTGCTTATTCTTTGTTTACTTGGCCATTGTTGTCCCGGTTATTCTTTGGATCTGATATCAGCTTGTGTTGATTCATATCAGACTCTAAATCTGACTCTGTTCGTATAGCTTTTATTAATTATTTGATATCATTGTGTATGTATATATATATATATGTGGTGTGCGTATATATATATATATATGTGGTGCGTGTGAGTATATATATATGTCTGTATGTGCGTGTCTGTATGTGTATATATATATATATATGCAGTGTACGTGTATATATATCAGCGTGTGTATATATATATGTTTGTATGTGTTGTCTATATATATATGGTGTGTATATGCTGCATATATAGGTGGTGTGCGTGTATATATATATACTCTGTGTGTGTTTATATATATTGTATATGTGTTTGCATATGAATGTATACCAGTTTGTATATTTGTATGTGTGTGTTTATATGTTTATGATGTACATGTACTTAATTTGATATTGAATTTTTATGGCATTTGAGTACACTTTACCCCCTTATCTTGTTTGTTTTGGATGTTGGACCGGGTTGGATGTTATTCGGGCCGGAACATATATTTGGAGATTGGATTGGGCTTAAGTAATGGACCGGGCTTAGTGGTCATATTTGTATTTGTATTATTTATCATTTGTTATTTGTATATATTTTTATCTTATTTTTGTTTGACATATATATCCTTGTAAATGTAAGTTATGTAATAGGATAGTGGAAAAATAATGAAAATAGTGTAGAGTAGTGTAATTTATATTTATGCATATTTAAATTGATTAGTACGCATGATAGGGGTTGTTAGTTTAGAATGCATGTTTAGGATGTATATTAGAATTTTATGCATAGATCGTTTTCCACAAATCCGCCAATTCAACAACCACCTCTTTACCAAATTTCCACATAAACAATTAATAGATACTACATTAAAGTCAAATAGGAGGAGGACTTGATGACATTCAGCTCCTGCCTAGACTTTAATTGTGTTATCTTTATTTAAACGAAAAATAAATGAAATAAATTTATTAGATACCTAAATTAAAGTTAATTAGGAGGAGGACTTGATGACATTCAACTCCTGCCTAGACTTTAATTATGTTATCTCTTTAAATTAAAGTATCACTTATATTCATTGGAATCATGGAAATTTAATACATAAATTAAAGTTAATTAGGAGGAGGACTTGATGACATTCAACTCCTGCCTATGCTTTAATTATGTTCAAATTTAAGTATCATTTATACTCGTAAAAATAATGATAACTGAATTGAAGTTAATTAGGAGGAGGACTTGATGACATTCAGCTCCTGCCTAGGCTTTAATTATGTTATCTCTACAAATTAAGATATCATTTGTACTCGAAAAATAATGGTAACTAAATTAAAGTTTATTAGGAGGAGGACTTGATGACATTCTGCTCCTGCCTATGCTTTAATTATGTTATCTTTTCAAATCAAAATATCATTTATATTGGCAAATAATTTTTCAAGAAAAAGCACATAGATTAATCTAGGTAATCTTTTAGGGAGTTGTGGGGTGCCTAACACCTTCCCCACACTCAATAGACCCCCTTACCTATTCTCTGGTTTGTAGACCATTTTTAGTGTCCAATTGCACTTAAATCAATTGGTAGCGACTCTAAACATTTTTCATCCTTCCATCGCCGGTCAGCGTCGTGACCCTGGTTGCGACACCGTTGTACTCTATTTAGTATTGTTAGAAGTCTAAGTTGCTAGTTTAGCCTTCATACAACGTTTCGTGAGCTAAAGATGCGAATAGACCAAGTTATGTTTGGAATTGCACAAAAACGTGAAAAGCTCATCCATCGAGAGAGTTGAGCAATTCGAAAGCATCAATGTGAACCGTTGTACTCTATTTCATATTGTTAGAAGTCTAAGTTGCTAGTTTAGCCTTCATACAACGTTTCGTAAGCTAAAGATGCGAATAGACCAAGTTATGTTTAGAATTGCACAAAAACGTGAAAAAGCTCATCCCTAGAGAGAGTTGAGCAATTCCAAAGCATCAATGTCTACCTTTGTACTCTATTTCGTATTCTTAGAAGTGTAACTTGCTAGTTTAGCCTTCGTGCAACGTTTCGTGAGGCAAAGATGCAAATAGACCAAGTTATGTTTGAATTTGCACAAAAGCGTGAAAAGCTCGTCTGTGGTAAGAGTTGAGCAATTCCAGAGCGTCAATGAGGACCGTTGTACTATATTTAGTATTGTTGGAAGTCTAAGTTGCTAGGTTAGCATTCATACAACGTTTCATAAGCTAAAGATGCGAATAGATCAAGTTACATTTGAAATTGCACAAAAACGCATAAAGCTCGTCCATGAAGAGAGTTGAGCAATTCCAAAGCATCAATGTGGACCGTTGTTCACCATTTAATGTTCTTAGAAGTATAACTTGCTAGTTTAGCCTTCGTGCAACGTTTCGTAAGGTAAAGTTGAGAATAGACCAAGTTATGTTTGAAATTACACAAAAACGTGAAAAGCTCGTCTGTGGAAAGAGTTGAGCAATTCCAAAGCATCAATGTGGGCCGTTGTACTCTATTTAGTCTTGTTAGAAGTCTAAGTTGCTAGTTGAGCCTTCCTGGAACGTTTCGTAGGCTAAAGATGCGAATAGACCAAGTTATGCCCGAAAATTGCACTAAAACATGACAAGCTGGTCTATGGAGAGTGTTGAGCAATTCTAAAGCATCAATGTGGACTGTTATACTCCATTTAGTGTTCTTAGAAGTATAACTTGCTATCTTAGCCTTCAAGCAACGTTACATAAGGTAAAGATGCGAATAGACCAAGTTATGTCTGAAATTGCACTAAAACGTGACAAGCTCGTCCATGGAGAGAGTTGAGTAATTCCAAAGGATCAATGTCGACCTTTGTACTCGATTTAGTATTCATAGAAATCTAACTTGCTAGTTTAGCCTTGAGCAACGTTTCGTAAGGTAAAGATGCGAATAGACCAAGTTATGTTTGAAATTGCCCAAAAGCGTGAAAAGCTCGCCAATGGAACGAATGGAGCAATTCCAAAGCATCAATGTGGACCATTGTACTCTATTTAGTATTGTTAGAACTCTAAGTTGCACGTTTTGCCTTCATACAATGTTTCGTAAGCTAAAGATGCGAATAGACCAAGTTACGTTTGAAATTGCACAAAAACGTGAAAAGCTCTTCTGTGAAAAGAGTTGAACAATTCCAAAGCATCAATATGGACCGTTGTACTGTATTTAGTATTGTTAGAAGTCTAAGTCGCTAGTTTAGCCTTCATACAACGTTTCGTAAGCTAAAGATGCGAATAGACCAAGTTATGTTTGGAATTACACAAAAACGTGAAAAGCTCGTCCATGGAGAGAGTTGAGCAATTCCAAAGCATCAATGTCGACCTTTCTACTCTATTTAGCATTCTTAGAAGTATAACTGCTAGGTTTAGCCTTCGTGCAACGTTTCGTAAGGTAAAGATGCAAATAGACCAAGTTATGTTTGAAATTGCATAAAAGCGTGCAAAGCTCGTCTGTGGAAAGAGTTGAGCAATTCCAAAGTATTATTTGGACCGTTGTACTCTATTTAGTATTGTGAGAAGTCTAAGTTGCACGTTTTGCCTTCATACAACGTTTCGTAAGCTAAAGATGCAAATAGACCAAGTTACGTTTGAAATTGCATAAAAACGTGAAAAGCTCGTCTGTGGAAAGATTTGAGCAATTCCAAGGCATCAATGTGGACCGTTGTACTGTATTAAGTATTGTTAGAAGTCTAAGTCGCTAGTTTAGCATTCATACAACGTTTCGTAAGGTAAAGATGCGAATAGACCAAGTTATGTCTGAAATTGCATTGAAACGTGACAAGCTCGTCCATGGAGAGAGTTGAGCAATTCCAAAGCATCAATGTCGACCTTTGTACTCCATTTAGTATTCTTATAAGTCTAACTTGCTAGTTTAGCCTTCGCGCAACGTTTCGTAAGGTAAAGATCCGAATAGACCAAGTTATGTTTGAAATTGCACAAAAACATGAAAAGCTCGTTCATGGAGAGAGTTGAGCAATTCCAAAGCATCAATGTGGACCGTTGTTCCCATTTAGTGTTCTTAGAAGTATAACTTGTTAGTTTAGCCTTCGTGCAACGTTTCGTAAGCTAAAGATGAGAATAGACCAAGTTATGTTTGAAAATGCGCAAAAACGTGAAAAGCTCGTCCATGGAGAAAGTTGAGCAATTCCGAAGAATCTATGTCGACCTTTGAACTCTATTTAGTATTCTTAGAGGTATGACTTGCTAGTTTAGCATTCGTGCAACGTTTCGTAAGGTAAAGATGCGAATAGATCAACTTATGTCTGAAATTGCACTAAAACGTGACTAGCTCGTCCATGGAGAGAGTTTAGCAATTCCAAAGCGTCAATGTGGACCGTTGTACTCTATTTAGTATTGTTAGAAGTCTAAGTTGCTAGTTTAGCCTTCATGCAACGTTTCGTGAGCTAAAGATGCGAATAGACCAAGTTATGTTTGGAATTGCAAAAAAGTGAAAAGCTCGTCCATAGAGAGAGTTGAGCAATTCCAAAGCATCATCGAGGACCGTTGTACTCTCTTTAGTATTGTTAGAAGTCTGAGTTGCTAGTTTAGCCTTCATACAACGTTTCGTAAGCTAAAGATGCGAATAGACTAAGTTATGTTTGGAATTGTACAAAAACGTGAAAAGCTCGTCCATGGAGAGAGTTGAGCAATTCCAAAGCATCAATGTCGACCTTTGTACTCTATTAAGTATTCTTAGAAGTCTAACTTGCTAGTTTAGCCTTCGAGCAATATTTCGTAAGCTAAAGATGCGAATAGACCAAGTTATGTTTGAAATTGCACTGAAACGTGACAAGCTCGTCCATGGAGAGAGTTGAGCAATTCCAAAGCATCAATGTCGACCTTTGTACTCTATTAAGTATTCTTAGAAGTCTAACTTGCTAGTTTAGCCTTCGAGCAATATTTCGTAAGGTAAAGATGCGAATAGACCAAGTTATGTTTGAAATTGCACTGAAACGTGACTAGCTCGTCCATGGAGAGAGTTGAGCAATTCCAAAGCATCAATGTCGACCTTTGTACTCTATTTATTATTCTTAGAAGCCTAACTTGCTAGTTTAGCCTTCGAGCAATGTTTCGTAAGGTAAAGATGCGAATAGAACAAGTTATGTTTGAAATTGCACAAAAACGTGAAAAGCTCGTCCATGGAGAGAGTTGAGCAATTCCAAAGCATCAATGTCGACCTTTGTACTCTATTTATTATTCTTAGAAGTATAACTTGCTAGTTTAGCCTTCGCGCAACGTTTCGTAAGGTAAAGATCCAAATAGACCATGTTATGTTTGAAATTGCACAAAAGCGTGAAAAGCTCATCTATGGAAAGAGTTGAGTAATTCCAAAGTATCAATGTGGACCGTTGTTCACCATTTAATGTTCTTAGAAGTATAACTTGCTAGTTTAGCCTTCGTGCAACGTTTCGTAAGGTAAAGTTGAGAATAGACCAAGTTATGTTTGAAATTACACAAAAACGTGAAAAGCTCGTCTGTGGAAAGAGTTGAGCAATTCCAAAGCATCGATGTGGGCCGTTGTACTCTATTTAGTCTTGTTGGAAGTCTAAGTTGCTAGTTGAGCCTTCCTGGAACGTTTCGTAGGCTAAAGATGCGAATAGACCAAGTTATGCCCGAAAATTGCACTAAAACATGACAAGCTGGTCTATGGAGAGTGTTGAGCAATTCTAAAGCATCAATGTGGACTGTTATACTCCATTTAGTGTTCTTAGAAGTATAACTTGCTATCTTAGCCTTCAAGCAACGTTACATAAGGTAAAGATGCGAATAGACCAAGTTATGTCTGAAATTGCACTAAAACGTGACAAGCTCGTCCATGGAGAGAGTTGAGTAATTCCAAAGGATCAATGTCGACCTTTGTACTCGATTTAGTATTCATAGAAATCTAACTTGCTAGTTTAGCCTTGAGCAATGTTTCGTAAGGTAAAGATGCGAATAGACCAAGTTATGTTTGAAATTGCCCAAAAGCGTGAAAAGCTCGCCAATGGAACGAATGGAGCAATGCCAAAGCATCAATGTGGACCATTGTACTCTATTTAGTATAGTTAGAACTCTAAGTTGCACGTTTTGCCTTCATACAATGTTTCGTAAGCTAAAGATGCGAATAGACCAAGTTACGTTTGAAATTGCACAAAAACGTGAAAAGCTCTTCTGTGAAAAGAGTTGAGCAATTCCACATCAATATGGACCGTTGTACTGTATTTAGTATTGTTAGAAGTCTAAGTCGCTAGTTTAGCCTTCATACAACGTTTCGTAAGCTAGAGATGCGAATAGACCAAGTTATGTTTGGAATTACACAAAAACGTGAAAAGCTCGTCCATGGAGAGAGTTGAGCAATTCCAAAGCATCAATGTCGACCTTTCTACTCTATTTAGCATTCTTAGAAGTATAACTGCTAGGTTTAGCCTTCGTGCAACGTTTCGTAAGGTAAAGATGCAAATAGACCAAGTTATGTTTGAAATTGCATAAAAGCGTGCAAAGCTCGTCTGTGGAAAGAGTTGAGCAATTCCAAAGTATTATTTGGACCGTTGTACTCTATTTAGTATTGTGAGAAGTCTAAGTTGCACGCTTTGCCTTCATACAACGTTTCGTAAGCTAAAGATGCAAATAGACCAAGTTACGTTTGAAATTGCATAAAAACGTGAAAAGCTCGTCTGTGGAAAGATTTGAGCAATTCCAAGGCATCAATGTGGACCGTTGTACTGTATTAAGTATTGTTAGAAGTCTAAGTCGCTAGTTTAGCATTCATACAACGTTTCGTAAGGTAAAGATGCGAATAGACCAAGTTATGTCTGAAATTGCATTGAAACGTGACAAGCTCGTCCATGGAGAGAGTTGAGCAATTCCAAAGCATCAATGTCGACCTTTGTACTCTATTTAGTATTCTTAGAAGTCTAACTTGCTAGTTTAGCCTTTGAGCAACGTTTCGTAAGGTAAAGATTCGAATAGACCAAGTTATGTTTGAAATTGCACAAAAACATGAAAAGCTCGTCCATGGAGAGAGTTGAGCAATTCCAAAGCATCAATGTGGACCGTTGTTCCCATTTAGTGTTCTTAGAAGTATAACTTGTTAGTTTAGCCTTCGTGCAACGTTTCGTAAGCTAAAGATGAGAATAGACCAAGTTCTGTTTGAAAATGCGCAAAAACGTGAAAAGCTCGTCCATGGAGAAAGTTGAGCAATTCCGAAGAATCTATGTCGACCTTTGAACTCTATTTAGTATTCTTAGAGGTATGACTTGCTAGTTTAGCATTCGTGCAACGTTTCGTAAGGTAAAGATGCGAATAGATCAACTTATGTCTGAAATTGCACTAAAACGTGACTAGCTCGTCCATGGAGAGAGTTTAGCAATTCCAAAGCGTCAATGTGGACCGTTGTACTCTATTTAGTATTGTTAGAAGTCTAGGTTGCTAGTTTAGCCTTCATACAACGTTTCATGAGCTAAAGATGCGAATAGACCAAGTTATGTTTGGAATTGCAAAAAATGTGAAAAGCTCGTCCATAGAGAGAGTTGAGCAATTCCAAAGCATCATCGACGACCGTTGTACTCTCTTTAGTATTGTTAGAAGTCTGAGTTGCTAGTTTAGCCTTCATACAACGTTTCGTAAGCTAAAGATGCGAATAGACTAAGTTATGTTTGGAATTGTACAAAAACGTGAAAAGCTCGTCCATGGAGAGAGTTGAGCAATTCCAAAGCATCAATGTCGACCTTTGTACTCTATTAAGTATTCTTAGAAGTCTAACTTGCTAGTTTAGCCTTCGAGCAATATTTCGTAAGGTAAAGATGCGAATAGACCAAGTTATGTTTGAAATTGCACTGAAACATGACAAGCTCGTCCATGGAGAGAGTTGAGCAATTCCAAAGCATCAATGTCGACCTTTGTACTCTATTTATTATTCTTAGAAGCCGAACTTGCTAGTTTAGCCTTCGAGCAATGTTTCGTAAGGTAAAGATGCGAATAGAACAAGTTATGTTTGAAATTGCACAAAAACATGAAAAGCTCGTCCATGGAGAGAGTTGAGCAATTCCAAAGAATCAATGTCGACCTTTGTACTCTATTTATTATTCTTAGAAGTATAACTTGCTAGTTTAGCCTTCGCGCAACGTTTCGTAAGGTAAAGATCCAGATAGACCATGTTATGTTTGAAATTGCACAAAAGCGTGAAAAGCTCATCTATGGAAAGAGTTGAGTAATTCCAAAGTATCAATGTGGACCGTTGTACTCTATTTAGTATTGTTAGAAGTCTAAGGTTCTAGTTTAGCCTTCATACAACATTTCGTAAGCTAAAGATGCGAATAGACCAAGTTAAGTTTGGAATTGCACAAAAACGTGAAAAGCTCATCAATGGAGAGAGTTGAGCAATTCCAAGGCATCATTGTGGACCGTTGTACTCTATTTAGTATTGTTAGAAGTCTAAGTTGCTAGTTTAGCCTTCCTACAACGTTTCGTAAGCTAAAGATGCGAATAGACCAAGTTATGTTCGGAATTGCACAAAAACGTGAAAAGCTCGTCCATGGAAAGAGTTGAGCAATTCCAAAGCATCAAAGTCAACCTTTGTGCTCTATTTAGTATTCTTAGAATTATAACTTGCTAGTTTAGCCTTCGAGCAACGTTTCGTAAGGTAAAGACGTGAATAGAACAAGTTATGTTTGAAATTGCACTGAAACGTGACAAGCTCGTCCATGGAGAGAGTTGAGCAATTCCAAAGTATCAATGTCGACCTTTGTACTCTATTTATTATTCTTAGATGTCTAACTTGCTAGTTTAGCCTTCGAGCAATGTTTCGTAAGGTAAGGATGCGAATAGAACAAGTTATGTTTGAAATTGCACAAAAACGTGAAAAGCTCGTCCGTGGAGAGCGTTGAGCAATTCCAAAGCATCAATGTCGACCTTTGTACTCTATTTATTATTCTTAGAAGTATAACTTGCTAGTTTAGCCTTCGTGCAACGTTTCGTAAGGTAAAGATCCAAATACACCAAGTTATGTTTGAAATTGCACAAAAGCGTGAAAAGCTCGTCTATGGAAAGAGTTGAGGAATTCCAAATTATCAATGTGGACCGTTTACTCTATTTAGTATTGTTAGAAGTCTAAGGTTCTAGTTTAGCCTTCATACAACGTTTCGTAAGCTAAAGATGCGAATAGACCAAGTTAAGTTTGGAATTGCACAAAAACGTGGAAAGCTCGTCCATAGAGAGAGTTGAGCAATTCCAAAGCATCATCGAGGACCGTTGTACTCTCTTTAGTATTGTTAGAAGTCTGAGTTGCTAGTTTAGCCTTCATACAACGTTTCGTAAGCTAAAGATGCGAATAAACTAAGCTATGTTTGGAATTGTACAAAAACGTGAAAAGCTCGTCCATGGAGAGAGTTGAGCAATTCCAAAGCATCAATGTCGACCTTTGTACTCTATTTAGTATTCTTAGAAGTCTAACTTGCTAGTTTAGCCTTCGAGCAATATTTCGTAAGGTAAAGATGCGAATAGACCAAGTTATGTCTGAAATTGCACTGAAACGTGACAAGCTCGTCCATGGAGAGAGTTGAGCAATTCCAAAGCATCAATGTCGACATTTGTACTCTATTTAGTATTCTTAGAAGTCTAACTTGCTAGTTTAGCCTTCGAGCAACGTTTCGTACGGTAAAGATGCGAATAGACCAAGCTATGTTTGAAATTGCACAAAAACGTGAAAAGCTCATCCATGGAGAGAGTTGAGCAATTCCAAAGCATCAATGTCGACCTTTGTACTCTATTTAGTATTCTTAGAAGTCTAACTTGCTAGTTTAGCCTTCGAGCAACGTTTCGTAAAGTAAAGATGCGAATAGACCATGTTATGTTTGAAATTACATAAAGACGTGAGAAGCTCATCCATGGAAGGAGTTGAACAATTCCAAAGCATCAACGTCGACCTTTGTACCCTATTTAGTATTCTTCGAAGTATAACTTGCTAGTTTGGCCTTCGTGCAACGTTTCGTAAGGTAAAGATGCAAATAGACCAAGTTATGTTTGAAATTGCACAAAAGCGTGAAAAGCTCGTCTATGGAAAGAGTTGAGCAATTCCAAAGTATCAATGTGGACCGTTTACTCTATTTAGGATTGTTAGAAGTCTAAGGTTCTAGTTTAGCCTTCATACAACGTTTCGTAAGCTAAAGATGCGAATAGACCAAGTTAAGTTTGGAATTGCACAAAAACGTGGAAAGCTCGTCCATAGAGAGAGTTGAGCAATTCCAAAGCATCATCGAGGACCGTTGTACTCTCTTTAGTATTGTTAGAAGTCTGAGTTGCTAGTTTAGCCTTCATACAACGTTTCTTAAGCTAAAGATGCGAATAAACTAAGCTATGTTTGGAATTATACAAAAACGTGAAAAGCTCGTCCATGGAGAGAGTTGAGCAATTCCAAAGCATCAATGTCGACCTTTGTACTCTATTTAGTATTCTTAGAAGTCTAACTTGCTAGTTTAGCCTTCGAGCAATATTTCGTAAGGTAAAGATGCGAATAGACCAAGTTATGTCTGAAATTGCACTGAAACGTGACAAGCTCGTCCATGGAGAGAGTTGAGCAATTCCAAAGCATCAATGTCGACATTTGTACTCTATTTAGTATTCTTAGAAGTCTAACTTGCTAGTTTAGCCTTCGAGCAACGTTTCGTACGGTAAAGATGCGAATAGACCAAGCTATGTTTGAAATTGCACAAAAACGTGAAAAGCTCATCCATGGAGAGAGTTGAGCAATTCCAAAGCATCAATGTCGACCTTTGTACTCTATTTAGTATTCTTAGAAGTCTAACTTGCTAGTTTAGCCTTCGAGCAACGTTTCGTAAAGTAAAGATGCGAATAGACCATGTTATGTTTGAAATTACATAAAGACGTGAAAAGCTCATCCATGGAGAGAGTTGAACAATTCCAAAGCATCAACGTCGACCTTTGTACCCTATTTAGTATTCTTCGAAGTATAACTTGCTAGTTTGGCCTTCGTGCAACGTTTCGTAAGGTAAAGATGCAAATAGACCAAGTTATGTTTGAAATTGCACAAAAGCGTGAAAAGCTCCGCTGTGGAAAGAGTTGAGCAATTCCAAAGTATCAATGTGGACCGTTGTACTCCATTTAGTGTTCTTAGAAGTATAACTAACTAGTTTAGCCTTCAAGCAACGTTTCGTAGGGTAAAGATGCGAATAGACCAAGTTATGTCTGAAATTGCACTGAAACGTGACAAGCTCGTCCATGGAGAGAGTTGAGCAATTCCAAAGCATCAATGTCGACATTTGTACTCTATTTAGTATTCTTAGAAGTCTAACTTGCTAGTTTAGCCTTCGAGCAACGTTTCGTACGGTAAAGATGCGAATAGACCAAGCTATGTTTGAAATTGCACAAAAACGTGAAAAGCTCATCCATGGAGAGAGTTGAGCAATTCCAAAGCATCAATGTCGACCTTTGTACTCTATTTAGTATTCTTAGAAGTCTAACTTGCTAGTTTAGCCTTCGAGCAACGTTTCGTAAAGTAAAGATGCGAATAGATCATGTTATGTTTGAAATAACATAAAGACGTGAAAAGCTCATCCATGGAGAGAGTTGAACAATTCCAAAGCATCAACGTCGACCTTTGTACCCTATTTAGTATTCTTCGAAGTATAACTTGCTAGTTTGGCCTTCGTGCAACGTTTCGTAAGGTAAAGATGCGAATAGACCAAGTTATGTTTCGAATTGCACAAAAACGTGAAAAGCTCGTCCCTAGATAGAGTTGAGCAATTCCAAAGCATCAATGTCGTCCTTTGTACTGTATTTAGTATTCTTAGAAGTCTAACTTGCTAGTTTAGCCTTCGAGCAACGTTTCGTAAGCCAAAGATGCGAATAGACAAAGTTATGTTTGAAATTGCACAAAAACGTGAAAAGCTCATCCCTGGAGAGAGTTGAGCAATTCCGAAGCATCAATGTCGACCTTTGTACTCTATTTAGTATTCTTAGAAGTCAAACTTGCTAGTTTATCCTTCGAGCAACGTTTCGTAAGGTAAAGATGCGAATAGACCAAGCTATGTTTGAAATTGCACAAAAACGTGAAAAGCTCATCCATGGAGAGAGTTGAGCAATTCCAAAGCATCAATGTCGACCTTTGTACTCTATTTAGTATTCTTAGAAGTCTAACTTGCTAGTTTAGCCTTCGAGCAACGTTTCGTAAAGTAAAGATGCGAATAGATCATGTTATGTTTGAAATAACATAAAGACGTGAAAAGCTCATCCATGGAGAGAGTTGAACAATTCCAAAGCATCAACATCGACCTTTGTACCCTATTTAGTATTCTTCGAAGTATAACTTGCTAGTTTGGCCTTCGTGCAACGTTTCATAAGGTAAAGATGCAAATAGACCAAGTTATGTTTGAAATTGCACAAAAGAGTGAAAAGCTCCTCTGTGGAAAGAGTTGAGCAATTCCAAAGTGTCAATGTGGACCGTTGTACTCCATTTAGTGTTCTTAGAAGTATAACTAACTAGTTTAGCCTTCAAGCAACGTTTCGTAGGGTAAAGATGCGAATAAACCAAGTTATGTCTGAAATTGCACTGAAACGTGACAAGCTCGTCCATGGAGAGAGTTGAGCAATTCCACAGCATCAATGTCGACTTTTGTATTCTATTTAGTATTCTTAGAAGTCTAACTTGCTAGTTTAGCCTTCGAGCAACGTTTCGTACAGTAAAGATGCGAATAGACCGAGTTATGTTTGAAATTGCACAAAAACGTGAAAAGCTCATCCATGGAGAGAGTTGAGCAATTCCAAAGCATCAATCTCGACCATTGTACTCTATATAGTATTCTTGGAAGTCTAACTTGCTAGTTTAGCCTTCGAGCAACGTTTCGTAAGGTAAATATGCGAATAGACCAAGTTATGTTTGAAATTGCATAAAGAGCTAAAAGCTCGTCCATGGAGAGAGTTGAACAATTCCAAAGCATCAACGTCGACCTTTGTACTCTATTTAGTGTTCTTCGAAGTATAACTTGCTAGTTTAGCCTTCGTGCAACGTTTCGTAAGGTAAAGATGCAAATACACCAAGTTATGTTTGAAATTGCACAAAAGCGTGAAAAGCTCGTCTGTGGAAAGAGTTGAGCAATTCCAAAGTATCAATGTAGACCGTTGTACTCTATTTAATATTGTTAGAAGTCTAAGTTGCTAGTATAGCCTTCATACAACGTTTCGTGAGCTAAAGATACGAATAGAGCAAGTTATGTTTGGAATTGCACGAAAACGTGAAAAACTCGTCCATAGAGAGAGTTGAGCAATTCAAAAGCATCAATGTGGACCGTTGTACTCTATTTCGTATTGTTAGACGTCTAAGTTGCTAGTTTAGCCTTCATACAACGTTTCGTAAGCTAAAGATGAGAATAGACCAAGTTATGTTTCGAATTGCACAAAAACGTGAAAAGCTCGTCCCTAGATAGAGTTGAGCAATTCCAAAGCATCAATGTCGTCCTTTGTACTGTATTTAGTATTCTTAGAAGTCTAACTTGCTAGTTTAGCCTTCGAGCAACGTTTCGTAAGCCAAAGATGCGAATAGACAAAGTTATGTTTGAAATTGCACAAAAACGTGAAAAGCTCGTCCCTGGAGAGAGTTGAGCAATTCCAAAGCATCAATGTCGACCTTTGTACTCTATTTAGTATTCTTAGAAGTCAAACTTGCTAGTTTATCCTTCGAGCAACGTTTCGTAAGGTAAAGATGCGAATAGACCAAGTTATGTTTGAAATTGCGTAAAGACGTGAAAAGCTCGTCCATGGAGAGAGATGAACAATTCCAAAGCATCAACGTCGACCTTTGTACTATATTTAGTAGTCTTAGAAGTCTAACTTGCTAGTTTAGTCTTCGAGCAACGTTTCGTAAGCTAAAGATGCGAATAGACAAAGTTATGTCTGAAATTGCACAAAAACGTGAAAAGCTCATCCCTGGAGAGAGTTGAGCAATTCCGAAGCATCAATGTCGACCTTTGTACTCTATTTAGTATTCTTAGAAGTCTAACTTGCTAGTTTATCCTTCGAGCAACGTTTCGTAAGGTAAATATGCGAATAGACCAAGTTATGTTTGAAATTGCATAAAGACGTGAAAAGATCGTCCATGGAGAGAGTTGAACAATTCCAAAGCATCAACGTCGACCATTGTACTCTATTTAGTATTCTTAGAAGTCTAACTTGCTATTTTAGCCTTCCAGCAACGTTTCGTAAGGTAAAGATGCGAATAGACCACGTTATGTTTGAAATTGCATAAAGACATGAAAAGCTCATCCATGGAGAGAGTTGAACAATTCCAAAGCATCAACGTCGACCTTTGTACTCTATTTAGTATTCTTCGAAGTATAACTTGCTACTATAGCCTTTGTGCAACGTTTCGTAAGGTAAAGATGCAAATAGATCAAGTTATGTTTGAAATTACACAAAAGCGTGAAAAGCTCGTCTGTGGAAAGAGTTGAGCAATTCCAAAGTATCAATGTGGACCGTTGTACTCTATTTAGTATTGTTAGAAGTCTAAGTTGCTAGTTTAGCCTTCATACAACGTTTCGTGAGCTAAAGATGCGAATAGACCAAGTTATATTTGGAATTGCACAAAAAGTGAAAAGCTCATCCATCGAGAGAGTTGAGCAATTCGAAAGCATCAATGTGGACCGTTGTACTCTATTTCATATTGCTAGAAGTCTAAGTTGCTAGTTTAGCCTTCATACAACGTTTCATAAGCTAAAGATGCGAATAGACCAAGTTATGTTTGGAATTGCACAAAAACGTGAAAAAGCTCATCCCTAGAGAGAGTTGAGCAATTCCAAAGCATCAATGTCTGCCTTTGTACTCTATTTCGTATTCTTAGAAGTGTAACTTGCTAGTTTAGCCTTCGTGCAACGTTTCGTGAGGCAAAGATGCAAATAGACCAAGTTATGTTTGAATTTGCACAAAAGCGTGAAAAGCTCGTCTGTGGTAAGAGTTGAGCAATTCCAGAGCGTCAATGAGGACCGTTGTACTATATTTAGTATTGTTGGAAGTCTAAGTTGCTAGGTTAGCATTCATACAACGTTTCATAAGCTAAAGATGCGAATAGACCAAGTTACATTTGAAATTGCACAAAAACGCGTAAAGCTCGTCCATGAAGAGAGTTGAGCAATTCCAAAGCATCAATGTGGACCGTTGTTCACCATTTAATGTTCTTAGAAGTATAACTTGCTAGTTTAGCCTTCGTGCAACGTTTCGTAAGGTAAAGTTGAGAATAGACCAAGTTATGTTTGAAATTACACAAAAACGTGAAAAGCTCGTCTGTGGAAAGAGTTGAGCAATTCCAAAGCATCAATGTGGGCCGTTGTACTCTATTTAGTCTTGTTAGAAGTCTAAGTTGCTAGTTGAGCCTTCCTGGAACGTTTCGTAGGCTAAAGATGCGAATAGACCAAGTTATGCCCGAAAATTGCACTAAAACATGACAAGCTGGTCTATGGAGAGTGTTGAGCAATTCTAAAGCATCAATGTGGACTGTTATACTCCAGTTAGTGTTCTTAGAAGTATAACTTGCTATCTTAGCCTTCAAGCAACGTTACATAAGGTAAAGATGCGAATAGACCAAGTTATGTCTGAAATTGCACTAAAACGTGACAAGCTCGTCCATGGAGAGAGTTGAGTAATTCCAAAGGATCAATGTCGACCTTTGTACTCGATTTAGTATTCATAGAAATCTAACTTGCTAGTTTAGCCTTGAGCAACGTTTCGTAAGGTAAAGATGCGAATAGACCAAGTTATGTTTGAAATTGCCCAAAAGCGTGAAAAGCTCGCCAATGGAACGAATGGAGCAATTCCAAAGCATCAATGTGGACCATTGTACTTTATTTAGTATTGTTAGAACTCTAAGTTGCACGTTTTGCCTTCATACAATGTTTCGTAAGCTAAAGATGCGAATAGACCAAGTTACGTTTGAAATTGCACAAAAACGTGAAAAGCTCTTCTGTGAAAAGAGTTGAGCAATTCCAAAGCATCAATATGGACCGTTGTACTGTATTTAGTATTGTTAGAAGTCTAAGTCGCTAGTTTAGCCTTCATACAACGTTTCGTAAGCTAAAGATGCGAATAGACCAAGTTATGTTTGGAATTACACAAAAACGTGAAAAGCTCGTCCATGGAGAGAGTTGAGCAATTCCAAAGCATCAATGTCGACCTTTCTACTCTATTTAGCATTCTTAGAAGTATAACTGCTAGGTTTAGCCTTCGTGCAACGTTTCGTAAGGTAAAGATGCAAATAGACCAAGTTATGTTTGAAATTGCATAAAAGCGTGCAAAGCTCGTCTGTGGAAAGAGTTGAGCAATTCCAAAGTATTATTTGGACCGTTGTACTCTATTTAGTATTGTGAGAAGTCTAAGTTGCACGTTTTGCCTTCATACAACGTTTCGTAAGCTAAAGATGCAAATAGACCAAGTTACGTTTGAAATTGCATAAAAACGTGAAAAGCTCGTCTGTGGAAAGATTTGAGCAATTCCAAGGCATCAATGTGGACCGTTGTACTGTATTAAGTATTGTTAGAAGTCTAAGTCGCTAGTTTAGCATTCATACAACGTTTCGTAAGGTAAAGATGCGAATAGACCAAGTTATGTCTGAAATTGCATTGAAACGTGACAAGCTCGTCCATGGAGAGAGTTGAGCAATTCCAAAGCATCAATGTCGACCTTTGTACTCTATTTAGTATTCTTAGAAGTCTAACTTGCTAGTTTAGCCTTTGAGCAACGTTTCGTAAGGTAAAGATTCGAATAGACCAAGTTATGTTTGAAATTGCACAAAAACATGAAAAGCTCGTCCATGGAGAGAGTTGAGCAATTCCAAAGCATCAATGTGGACCGTTGTTCTCCATTTAGTGTTCTTAGAAGTATAACTTGTTAGTTTAGCCTTCGTGCAACGTTTCGTAAGCTAAAGATGAGAATAGACCAAGTTATGTTTGAAAATGCGCAAAAACGTGAAAAGCTCGTCCATGGAGAAAGTTGAGCAATTCCGAAGAATCTATGTCGACCTTTGAACTCTATTTAGTATTCTTAGAGGTATGACTTGCTAGTTTAGCATTCGTGCAACGTTTCGTAAGGTAAAGATGCGAATAGATCAACTTATGTCTGAAATTGCACTAAAACGTGACTAGCTCGTCCATGGAGAGAGTTTAGCAATTCCAAAGCGTCAATGTGGACCGTTGTACTCTATTTAGTATTGTTAGAAGTCTAAGTTGCTAGTTTAGCCTTCATACAACGTTTCGTGAGCTAAAGATGCGAAGAGACCAAGTTATGTTTGGAATTGCAAAAAAGTGAAAAGCTCGTCCATAGAGAGAGTTGAGCAATTCCAAAGCATCATCGAGGACCGTTGTACTCTCTTTAGTATTGTTAGAAGTCTGAGTTGCTAGTTTAGCCTTCATACAACGTTTCGTAAGCTAAAGATGCGAATAGACTAAGTTATGTTTGGAATTGTACAAAAACGTGAAAAGCTCGTCCATGGAGAGAGTTGAGCAATTCCAAAGCATCAATGTCGACCTTTGTACTCTATTAAGTATTCTTAGAAGTCTAACTTGCTAGTTTAGCCTTCGAGCAATATTTCGTAAGGTAAAGATGCGAATAGACCAAGTTATGTTTGAAATTGCACTGAAACGTGACAAGCTCGTCCATGGAGAGAGTTGAGCAATTCCAAAGCATCAATGTCGACCTTTGTACTCTATTTATTATTCTTAGAAGCCTAACTTGCTAGTTTAGCCTTCGAGCAATGTTTCGTAAGGTAAAGATGCGAATAGAACAAGTTATGTTTGAAATTGCACAAAAACGTGAAAAGCTCGTCCATGGAGAGAGTTGAGCAATTCCAAAGCATCAATGTCGACCTTTGTACTTTATTTATTATTCTTAGAAGTATAACTTGCTAGTTTAGCCTTCGCGCAACGTTTCGTAAGGTAAATATCCAAATAGACCATGTTATGTTTGAAATTGCACAAAAGCGTGAAAAGCTCATCTATGGAAAGAGTTGAGTAATTCCAAAGTATCAATGTGGACCGTTGTACTCTATTTAGTATTGTTAGAAGTCTAAGGTTCTAGTTTAGCCTTCATACAACATTTCGTAAGCTAAAGATGCGAATAGACCAAGTTAAGTTTGGAATTGCACAAAAACGTGAAAAGCTCATCCATGGAGAGAGTTGAGCAATTCCAAAGCATCAATGTGGACCGTTGTATTCTATTTAGTATTGTTAGAAGTCTAAGTTGCTAGTTTAGCCTTCATACAACGTTTCGTAAGCTAAAGATGCGAATAGACCAAGTTATGTTTGGAATTGCACAAAAACGTGAAAAGCTCGTCCATGGAAAGAGTTGAGCAATTCCAAAGCATCAAAGTCGACCTTTGTGCTCTATTTAGTATTCTTAGAATTCTAACTTGCTAGTTTAGCCTTCGAGCAACGTTTCGTAAGGTAAAGACGTGAATAGACCAAGTTATGTTTGAAATTACACTGAAACGTGACAAGCTCGTCCATGGAGAGAGTTGAGCAATTCCAAAGCATCAATGTCGACCTTTGTACTCTGTTTATTATTCTTAGATGTCTAACTTGCTAGTTTAGCCTTCAAGCAATGTTTCGTAAGGTAAAGATGCGAATAGAACAAGTTATGTTTGAAATTGCACAAAAACGTGAAAAGCTCGTCCATGGAGAGCGTTGAGCAATTCCAAAGCATCAATGTCGACCTTTGTACTCTACTTATTATTCTTAGAAGTGTAACTTGCTAGTTTAGCCTTCGTGCAACGTTTCGTAAGGTAAAGATCCAAATAGACCATGTTATGTTTGAAATTGCACAAAAGCGTGAAAAGCTCATCTATGGAAAGAGTTGAGTAATTCCAAAGTATCAATGTGGACCGTTTACTCTATTTAGTATTGTTAGAATTCTAAGGTTCTAGTTTAGCCTTCATACAACGTTTCGTAAGCTAAAGATGCGAATAGACCAAGTTAAGTTTGGAATTGCACAAAAACGTGGAAAGCTCGTCCATGGAGAGAGTTGAGCAATTCCAAAGTATCAATGTGGACCGTTGTACTCTATTTAGTATTGTTAGAAGTCTAAGTTGCTAGTGTTGCCTTCATACAACGTTTCGTCAGCTAAAGATGCGAATAGACCAAGTTATATTTGAAATTGCACAAAAACGTGAAAAGCTCGTCCATGGAGAGAGTTGAGCAATTCCAAAGCATCAAAGTCGACCTTTGTACTCTATTTAGTATTCTTAGAAGTCTAACTTGCTAGTTTAGCCTTCGAGCAACGTTTCGTAAGGTAAAGACGTGAATAGAACAAGTTATGTTTGAAATTGCACTGAAACGTCAAAAGCTCATCCATGGAGAGAGTTGAGCAATTCCAAAGCATCAATGTCAACCTTTGTACTCTATTTAGTATTCTTAGAAGTCTAACTTGCTAGTTTAGCCTTCGAGCAATGTTTCGTTAGGTAAAGATGCGAATAGACCAAGTTATGTTTAAAATTCCACAAAAACGTGAAAAGCTCGTCCATGGGGAGAGTTGAGCAATTCCAAAGTATCAATGTTGACCTTTGTACTCCATTTAGTATTCTTAGAAGTTTAACTTGCTAGTTTAGCCTTCGCGCAACGTTTCGTAAGGTAAAGATGCAAATAGACCAAGTTATGTTTGAAATTGCACAAAAGCGTGAAAAGCTCGTCTATCGAAAGAGTTGAGCAATTGCAAAGTATCAATGTGGACCGTTGTACTCTATTTAGTATTGTTAGAAGTCGAAGTTGCTAGTTTAGCCTTCATACAACGTTTCGTAAGCTAAAGATGCAAATAGACCAAGTTATGTTTGAAATTGCACAAAAACGTGAAAAGCTCGTCCATGGAGAGAGTTGAGCAATTCCAAAGCATCAATGTCGACCTTTGTACTCTATTTAGTATTCTTAGAAGTATAACTTGCTAGTTTAGCCTTCGTGCAACGTTTCGTAAGGTAAAGATGCAAATAGACCAATTTATGTTTGAAATTGCATAAAAGCGTGAAAAGCTCATCTATGGAAAGAGTTGAGCAATTCCAAAGTATCAATATGGACCGTTGTACTCTATTTAGTATTGTTGGAAGTCTAAGTTGCTAGTTTAGCCTTCATACAATGTTTCATGAGCTAAAGATGCGAATAGACCAAGTTATGTTTGGAATTGCACAAAAACGTGAAAAGCTCGTCCATAGAGAGAGTTGAGCAATTCCAAAGCATCAACGAGGACCGTTGTACTCTATTTAGTATTGTTAGAAGTCTGAGTTGCTAGTTTAGCCTTCATACAACGTTTCGTAAGCTAAAGATGCGAATAGACTAAGTTATGTTTGGAATTGTACAAAAACGTGAAAAGCTCGTCCATGGAGAGAGTTGAGCAATTCCGAAGCATCAATGTCGACCTTTGTACTCTATTTAGTATTCTTAGAAGTCTAACTTGCTAGTTTAGCCTTCGAGCAATATTTCGTAAGGTAAAGATGCGAATAGACCAAGTTATGTTTGAAATTGCACTGAAACATGACAAGCTCGTCCATGGAGAGAGTTGAGCAATTCCAAAGCATCAATGTCGACCTTTGTACTCTATTTATTATTCTTAGAAGTCTAACTTGCTAGTTTAGCCTTCGAGCAATGTTTCATAAGGTAAAGATGCGAATAGAACAAGTTATGTTTGAAATTGCACAAAAAAGTGAAAAGCTCGTCCATGGAGAGAGTTGAGCAATTCCAAAGCATCAATGTCGACCTTTGTACTCTATTTATTATTCTTAGAAGTATAACTTGCTAGTTTAGCCTTCGTGCAACGTTTCGTAAGGTAAAGATCCAAATAGACCATGTTATGTTTGAAATTGCACAAAAGCGTGAAAAGCTCATCTATGGAAAGAGTTGAGTAATTCCAAAGTATCAATGTGGACCGTTTACTCTATTTAGTATTGTTAGAAGTCTAAGGTTCTAGTTTAGCCTTCATACAACGTTTCGTAAGCTAAAGATGCGAATAGACCAAGTTAAGTTTGGAATTGCACAAAAACATGAAAAGCTCATCCGTGGAGAGAGTTGAGCAATTCCAAAGCATCAATGTCGACCTTTGTACTCTATTTAGTATTCTTAGAAGTATAACTTGCTAGTTTAGCCTTCGTGCAACGTATCGTAAGGTAAAGATGCAAATAGACCAATTTATGTTTGAAATTGCATAAAAGCGTGAAATGCTCATCTATGGAAAGAGTTGAGCAATTCCAAAGTATCAATATGGACCGTTGTACTCTATTTAGTATTGTTAGAAGTCTAAGTTGCTAGTTTAGCCTTCATACAATGTTTCATGAGCTAAAGATGCGAATAGACCAAGTTATGTTTGGAATTGCACAAAAATGTGAAAAGCTCGTCCACAGAGAGAGTTGAGCAATTCCAAAGCATCAACGAGGACCGTTGTACTCTATTTAGTGTTGTTAGAAGTTTGAGTTGCTAGTTTAGCCTTCATACAACGTTTCGTAAGCTAAAGATGCGAATAGACTAAGTTATGTTTGGAATTGTACAAAAACGTGAAAAGCTCGTCCATGGAGAGAGTTGAGCAATTCCAAAGCATCAATGTCGACCTTTGTACTCTATTTAGTATTCTTAGAAGTCTAACTTGCTAGTTTAGCCTTCGAGCAATATTTCGTAAGGTAAAGATGCGAATAGACCAAGTTATGTTTGAAATTGCACTGAAACGTGACAAGCTCGTCCATGGAGAGAGTTGAGCAATTCCAAAGCATCAATGTCGACCTTTGTACTCTATTTATTATTCTTAGAAGTCTAACTTGCTAGTTTAGCCTTCGAGCAATGTTTCATAAGGTAAAGATGCGAATAGAACAAGTTATGTTTGAAATTGCACAAAAACGTGAAAAGCTCGTCCATGGAGAGAGTTGAGCAATTCCAAATCATCAATGTCGACCTTTGTACTCTATTTATTATTCTTAGAAGTATAACTTGCTAGTTTAGCCTTCGTGCAACGTTTCGTAAGGTAAAGATCCAAATAGACCATGTTATGTTTGAAATTGCACAAAAGCGTGAAAAGCTCATCTATGGAAAGCGTTGAGTAATTCCAAAGTATCAATGTGGACCGTTGTACTCTATTTAATATTGTTAGAAGTCTAAGGTTCTAGTTTAGCCTTCATACAACATTTCGTAAGCTAAAGATGCGAATAGACCAAGTTAAGTTTGGAATTGCACAAAAACGTGAAAAGCTCATCCATGGAGAGAGTTGAGCAATTCCAAAGCAACAATGTGGACTGTTGTACTCTATTTAGTATTGTTAGAAGTCTAAGTTGCTAGTTTAGCCTTCATACAACGTTTCGTCAGCTAAAGATGCGAATAGACCAAGTTATGTTTGAAATTGCACAAAAACGTGAAAAGCTCGTCCATGGAGAGAGTTGAGCAATTCCAAAGCATCAAAGTCGACCTTTGTGCTCTATTTAGTATTCTTAGAATTCTAACTTGCTAGTTTAGCCTTCGAGCAACGTTTCGTAAGGTAAAGACGCGAATAGACCAAGTTATGTTTGAAATTGCACTGAAACGTGACAAGCTCGTCCATGGAGAGAGTTGAGCAATTCCAAAGCATCAATGTCGACCTTTGTACTCTATTTATTATTCTTAGATGTCTAACTTGCTAGTTTAGCCTTCGAGCAATGTTTCGTAAGGTAAGGATGCAAATAGAACAAGTTATGTTTGAAATTACACAAAAACATGAAAAGCTCGTCCATGGAGAGCGTTGAGCAATTCCAAAGCAGCAATGTCGACCTTTGTAGTCTATTTATTATTCTTAGAAGTCTAACTTGCTAGTTTAGCCTTCGAGCAATGTTTCATAAGGTAAAGATGCGAATAGAACAAGTTATGTTTGAAATTGCACAAAAACGTGAAAAGCTCGTCCATGGAGAGAGTTGAGCAATTCCAAAGCATCAATGTCGACCTTTGTACTCTATTTATTATTCTTAGAAGTCTAACTTGCTAGTTTAGCCTTCGAGCAATGTTTCATAAGGTAAAGATGCGAATAGAACAAGTTATGTTTGAAATTGCACAAAAACGTGAAAAGCTCGTCCATGGAGAGAGTTGAGCAATTCCAAAGCATCAATGTCGACCTTTGTACTCTATTTATTATTCTTAGAAGTATAACTTGCTAGTTTAGCCTTCGTGCAACGTTTCGTAAGGTAAAGATCCAAATAGACCATGTTATGTTTGAAATTGCACAAAAGCGTGAAAAGCTCATCTGTGGAAAGCGTTGAGTAATTTCAAAGTATGAATGTGGACCGTTGTACTCTATTTAGTATTGTTAGACGTCTAAGGTTCTAGTTTAGCCTTCATACAACATTTCGTAAGCTAAAGATGCGAATAGACCAAGTTAAGTTTGGAATTGCACAAAAACGTGAAAAGCTCATCCATGGAGAGAGTTGAGCAATTCCAAAGCAACAATGTGGACTGTTGTACTCTATTTAGTATTTTTAGAAGTCTAAGTTGCTAGTTTAGCCTTCATACAACGTTTCGTCAGCTAAAGATGCGAATAGACCAAGTTATGTTTGAAATTGCACAAAAACGTGAAAAGCTCGTCCATGGAGAGAGTTGAGCAATTCCAAAGCATCAAAGTCGACCTTTGTGCTCTATTTAGTATTCTTAGAATTCTAACTTGCTAGTTTAGCCTTCGAGCAACGTTTCGTAAGGTAAAGACGCGAATAGACCAAGTTATGTTTGAAATTGCACTGAAACGTGACAAGCTCGTCCATGGAGAGAGTTGAGCAATTCCAAAGCATCAATGTCGACCTTTGTACTCTATTTATTATTCTTAGATGTCTAACTTGCTAGTTTAGCCTTCGAGCAATGTTTCGTAAGGTAAGGATGCAAATAGAACAAGTTATGTTTGAAATTACACAAAAACATGAAAAGCTCGTCCATGGAGAGCGTTGAGCAATTCCAAAGCAGCAATGTCGACCTTTGTACTCTATTTATTATTCTTAGAAGTATAACTTGCTAGTTTAGCCTTCGTGTAACGTTTCGTAAGCTAAAGATCCAAATAGACCAAGTTATGTTTGAAATTGCACAAAAGCGTGAAAAGCTCGTCTATGGAAAGAGTTGAGCAATTCCAAAGTATCAATGTGGACCGTTTACTCTATTTAGTATTGTTAGAAGTCTAAGGTTCTAGTTTAGCCTTCATACAACGTTTCGTAAGCTAAAGATGCGAATAGACCAAGTTAAGTTTGGAATTGCACAAAAACATGAAAAGCTCATCCGTGGAGAGAGTTGAGCAATTCCAAAGCATCAATGTGGACCGTTGTACTCTATTTAGTATTGTTAGAAGTCTAAGTTGCTAGTTTAACCTTCATACAACGTTTCGTAAGCTAAAGATGCGAATAGACCTAGTTATGTTTAGAATTGCCCAAAAACGTGAAAACTCATCCATGGGGAGAGTTGAGCAATTCCAAAGCATCAAAGTCGACCTTTGTACTCTATTTTGTATTCTTAGAAGTCTAACTTGCTAGTTTAGCCTTCGAGGAACGTTTCGTAAGGTAAAGACGCGAATAATCCAAATTATGTTTGAAATTGCACTGAAACTTGACAAGCTCGTCCATGGAGAGAGTTGAGCAATTCCAAAGCATCAATGTCGACCTTTGCACTCTATTTAGTATTCTTAGAAGTCTAACTTGCTAGTTTAGCCTTCGAGCAACGTTTCGTAAGGTAAAGATGCGAATAGACCAACTTATGTTTAAAATTGCACAAAAACGTGAAAAGCTCGTCCATGGGTAGAGTTGAGCAATTCAAAAGCAAAAATGTCGACCTTTGTACTCCATTTAGTATTCTTAGAAGTTTAACTTGCTAGTTTAGCCTTCGTGCAACGTTTCGTAAGGTAAAGATGCAAATAGACCAACTTATGTCAGAAAATTGCACTAAAATGTGACAAGCTTGTCTATGGAGAGTGTTGAGCAATTCCAAAGCATCAATATGGACCGTTGTACTCCATTTAGTGTTGTTAGAAGTATAACTAACTTGTTTAGCCTTCGACCAACGTTTCGTAGGGTCACGATGCGAATAGACCAAGTTATGTCTGAAATTGCACTGAAACATGACAAGCTCGTCCATGGAGAGAGTTGAGCAATTCCAAAGCATCAATATCGACCTTTGTACTCTATTTAGTATTCTTAGAAGTCTAACTTGCTAGTTTATCCTTCGAGCAACGTTTCGTACGGTAAAGATGCGAATAGACCAAGTTATGTTTGAAATTGCACAAAAATGTGAAAAGGTCATCCATGGAGAGTTGAGCAATTCCGAAACATCAATGTCAACCTTTGTACTCTCTTTAGTATTCTTAGAAGTCTAACTTGCTAGTTTAGCCTTCGAGCAACGTTTCGTACTGTAAAGATGCGAATAGACCAAGTTATGTTTGAAATTGCTTAAAGACGTGAAAAGCTCATCCATGGAGAGAGTTGAACAATTCCGAAGCATCAATGTTGACCTTTGTACTCTATTTAGTATTCTTCGAAGTATAACTTGCTAGTTTAGCCTTCGTGCAACGTTTCGTCAGGTAAAGATGCAAATAGACCAAGTTATGTTTGAAATTACACAAAAGCGTGAAAAGCTCGTCTGTGGAAAGAGTTGAGCAATTCCAAAGTATCAATGTGGATCATTGTACTCTATTTAGTATTGTTAGAAGTCTAAGTTGCTAGTTTAGCCTTCATACAACGTTTCGTAAGCTAAAGACGCGAATAGACCAAGTTATGTTTGGAATTGCACAAAAACTTGAAAAGCTCGTCCATGGAGAAAGTTGAGCAATTCCAAAGCATCAATGTCGACCTTTGTACTCTATTTAGTATTCTTAGCAGTCTAACTTGCTAGCTTAGCCTTCGAGCAACGTTTCGTAAGGTAAAGACGCGAATAGACGAAGTTATGTTTGGAATTGTACAAAAACGTGAAAAGCTCGTCCATGGAGAGAGTTGAGCAATTCCAAAGCATCAATGTCAAACTTTGTACTCTATTTAGTATTCTTAGCAGTCTAACTTGCTAGTTTAGCCTTCGAGCAACGTTTCGTAAGGTAAAGACGCGAATAGACCAAGTTATGTCTGAAATTGCACTGAAACGTGACAAGCTCGTCCATGGAGAGAGTTGAGCAATTCCAAAGCATCAATGTCGACCTTTGTACCCTATTTAGTATTCTTAGAAGTCTAACTTGCTAGTTTAGCCTTCGAGCAACGTTTCGTAATGTAAAGATGCAAATAGACCAAGTTATGTTTGAAATTGCACAAAAGTGTGAAAAGCTCGTCTGTGGAAAGAGTTGACCAATTCCGGATCATCAATGTGGTCCGTTGTACTCTATTTAGTATTTTCAGAAGTCTAAGTTGCTAGTTTAGCCTTCATACAACGTTTCGTAAGCTAAAGGTGTGAATAAACCAAGTTATGTTTGAAATTGCATTAAAAGTTGAAAGCTCGTCTGTGGAAAGAGTTGAGCAATTTCAAAGCATCAATGTGGACCGTTGTGCTCTATTTAGTATTGTTAGAAGTCTATGTTGCTAGTTTAGACTTCATACAACGTTTCGTAAGATAAAAATGCAAATAGACCAAGTTATGTTTAAAATTGCACAAAAACGTGAAAAGCTCGTCCCTGGAGAGAGTTGAGCAATTCCAAAGCATCAATGTCGACCTTTGTACTCTATTTCATATTCTTAGAAGTATAACTTGCTAGTTTAGCCTTCGTGCAATGTTTCGTGAGGCAAAGATGCAAATAGACCAAGTTATGTTTAAAATTGCACAAAAGCGTGAAAAGCTCATCTGTGGTAAGAGTTGAGCAATTGAAAAGCATCAATGGGGACCGTTGTACTATATTTAGTATTGTTGGAAGTCTAAGTTGGTAGGTTGGCCTTCATACAATGTTTCGTAAGCTAAAGATGCGAATAGACCAAGTTACGTTTGAAATTGCACAAAAACGTGAAAAGCTCGTCCCTGGAGAGAGTTGAGCAATTCCAAAGCATCAATGTGGACCGTTGTTCTCCATTTAATGTTCTTAGAAGTCTAACTTGCTAGCTTAGCCTTCGTGCAACGTTTCGTAAGGTAAAGTTGAGAATAGACCAAGTTTTGTTTGAAATTGCACAAAAACGTGAAAAGCTCGTCTGTGGAAAGAGTTGAGCAATTCCAAAGCATCAATGTTGGTTGTTGTACACTATTTAGTCTTGTTAGGAGTCTAAGTTGCTAGTTGAGCCTTCCTGGAACGTTTCGCAAGCTAAAGATGCGAATAGACCAAGTTATGTCTTAAAATTGCACCAAAACGTGACAAGCTTGTCTATGGAGAGTGTTGAGCAATTCTAAAGCATCAATGTGGACCGTTATACTCTATTTAGTGTTCTTAGAAGTATAACTTGCTAGTTTAGCCTTCGAGCAACGTTTCGTAAGGTAAAGATGTGAATAGACCAAGTTATGTCTGAAATTACAGTAAAACGTGACAAGCTCGTCCATGGAGAGAGTTGAGCAATTCCAAAGCATCAATGTCGACCTTTGTACTCTATTTAGTATTCTTAGAAGTCTAACTTGCTAGTTTAGCCTTCGAGCAACGTTTTGTAAGGTAAAGATGCGAATAGGCCAAGTTATGTTTGAAATTGCACAAAAGCGTGAAAAGCTCGCCAGTGGAACGAATGGAGCAATTTCAAAGCATCAATGTGGACCGTTGTACTCTATTTAGTATTGCTAGAAGTCTAAGTTGCACGTTTTGCCTTCATACAATGTTTCGTAAGCTAAAGATGCGAATAGACCAAGTTACGTTTGAAATTGCACAAAAATGTGAAAAGCTCGTCTGTGGAGATAGTTGAGCAATTCCAAAGCATCAATGTCGACCTTTGTACTCAATTTAGCATTCTTAGAAGTATAACTTGCTAGTTTAGCCTTCGTGCAACGTTTCGTAAGGTAAAGATGTGAATAGACCAAGTTATGTTTGAAATTGCACAAAAGCGTGAAAAGCTCGTCTGTGGAAAGAGTTGAGCAATTCCAAAGTATTAATGTGGACCATCGTACTCTATTTAGTATTGTTAGAAGTCTAAGTTGCTAGTTTTGCCTTCATATAACGTTTCGCAAGCTAAAGATGCGAATCGACCAAGTTATGTTTGAAATTGCGCAAAAACGTGAAAAGCTCATCCATGGAGAGAGTTGAGCAATTCCAAAGCGTCAATGTCGACCTTTATACTCTATTTAGCATTCTTAGAAGTATAACTTGCTAGTTTAGCCTTCGAGCAACGTTTCGTAAGGTAAAGATGCGAATAGACCAAGTTATGTTTGAAATTGCACAAAAACGTGAAAAGCTCATCCATGGAGAGAGTTGAGCAATTCCAAAGCATCAATGTCGACCTTTGTACTCTATTTAGTATTCTTAGAAGGATCACTTACTAGTTTAGCCTTCGTGCAACGTTTCGTAAGGTAAAGATGCGAATAGACCAAGTTATGTTTGAAATTGCACAAATAAGTGAAAAGCTCGTCTATGGAAAGAGTTGAGCAATACCAAAGCATCAATGTGGACCGTTGTACTCTATTTAGTATTGTTAGAAGTCTAAGTTGCTAGTTTGGCCTTCATGCAACGTTTCGTAAGCTAAAGATGCGAATAGACCAAGTTATGTCTGAAAATTGCACGAAAACGTGGCAAGCTCGTCTATGGAGAGAGATGAGCAATTCCAAATCATTAATGTGGACCGTTGTACTCCATTTAGTGTTCTTATAAATCTAACTTTATAGTTTAGCCTTCGAGGAACTTTTCGTAAGGTAAAGATGCAAATAGACCAAGCTATGTTTGAAATTGCACAAAAACGTGAAAAGCTCATCCCTCGAGAGCGTTGAGCAATTCCAAAGCATTAATGTCGACCTTTGTACTATATTTAGTATTCTTAGAAGTATAACTTGCTAGTTTAGCCTTTTGTGCAATGTTTCGTTAGGTAAAGATGCGAATAGACCAAGTTATGTTTGAAATTGCACAAAAACGTGAAAAGCTCGTCCATGGAGAGAGTTGAGCAATTCCAAAGCATCAATGTGGACCGTTGTACTCTATTTAGTATTGTTAGAAGTCTAAGTTGCTAGTTTAACCTTCATACAACGTTTCGTAAGCTAAAGATACGAATGAACCAAGTTATGTTTGAAATTGCACAAAAAAGTGAAAAGCTCGTCCGTGGAGAGAGTTGAGCAATTCCAAAGCATCACTGTCGACCTTTGTACTCTATTTAGTATTCTTAGAAGTAAAACTTGCTAGTTTTGCCTTCGAGCAACGTTTCGTAAGGTAAAGATGCGAATAGACCAAGTTATGTTTGAAATTGCACAAAAACATGAAAAGCTCGTCTGCGGAAAGAGTTGAGCAATTCCAAAGCATCAATGTGGACCGTTGTACTCTATTTAGTATTGTTAGAAGTCTAAGTTGCTAGTTTAGCCTATGCAACATTTCGTAAGCTAACGTGCGAATAGACCAAGTTATGGGTGAAAATTGCACTAAAACGTGACAAGCTTGTCTATGGAGAGTATTGAGCAATTACAAAGCATAAATGTGGACCGTTGTACTCCATTTAGTGTTCTTAGAAGTATAACTTGCTAGTTTAGCCTTCGAGCACCGTTTTGTAAGGTAAAGATGTCAATAAACCAAGTTATGTCTGAAATTGCACGAAAACGTGACAAGCTCGTTTATGGAGAGAGTTGAGCATTTCCAAAGCATCAATGCGGGCCGTAGTACTCCATTTAGTGTTCTTAGAAGTCTAACTTTCTAGTTTAGCATTCGAGCAACGTTTCGTAAGGTAAAGATGCGAATAGACCAAGTTATGTTTGAAATTACACAAAAACGTGAGAGGCTCGTCTTTGGAGAGAGTTGAGCAATTCCAAAACATCTATGTGGACCATTTTACTCTATTTAGTGTTCTTAGAAGTCTAAGCGGCTAGTTTAGCCTTCGTGCAACGTTTCGTAAGGTAAAGATGTGAATAGACCAAGTTATGTTTGAAATTGCACAGAAACGTGAAAAGCTCATCTGTGGAAAGAGTTAACCAATTCCAAAGCATCAATGTCGACCATTGTACTCTATTTAGTATTGTTAGAAGTCTAAGTAGCTAGTTTAGCCTTCATGCAACGTTTCGTAGGCTAAAGATGCAAATAGACCAGTTTATGGCTGAAAATTACACCAAAACGAGACAAGCTTGTCTAAGGAGAGTGTTGAGCAATTCCAAAGCATCAATGTGGAACGTTGTACTCCATTTAGTGCTCTTAGGAGTATAACTTGCTAGTTTAGGCTTCGAGCACCGTTTCGTAAGGTAAAGATGTGAATACCCCAAGTTATGTCTAAAATTGCACGAAAACGTGACAAGCTCGTCTATTGAGAGAGTTGAGCAATTCCAAAGCATCAATGTGGACCGTTGTAATCCATTTAGTGTTCTTAGAAGTCTAACTTACTTGTTTAGCCTTCGAGCAACGTTTCGTAAGGTAAAGATGCAAATAGACCAAGTTATGTTTGAAATTACACTAAAACGTGAGAGGCTCGTCTTTGCAGAGAGTTCACCAATTCCAAAACATCTATGTGGACCATTGTATTAGTGTTCTTAGAAGTCTAACCGGCTAGTTTAGCCTTCATGCAACGTTTCGTAAGGTAAAGATGTGTACTCTATTTAGTATTGTTAGAAGTCTAAGTTGCTACTTTAGCCTTCATGCAACGTTTCGTAAGCTAAAGATGCGAATAGACCAAGTTATGGCTGAAAATTACACTAAAACGTGACAAGCTTGTCTATGGAGAGTGTTGAGCAATTGCAAAGCATCAATGTGGACCGTTGTACTCCATTTAGTGTTCTTAGAAGTATAACTTGCTAGTTTAGCCTTCGAGCACCGTTTCGTAAGGTAAAGATGTGAATAGACCAAGTTATTCTGAAATTACACGAAAACGTGACAAGCTCATCTATGGAGAGAGTTGAGCAATTTCCAAAGCATCAACGTGGACCGTTGTACTCCATTTAGTGTTCTTAGAAGTCTAACTTACTAGTTTAGCCTTCGAGCAACGTTTCGTAAGGTAAAGATGCGAATAGACCAAGTTATGTTTGAAATTACACTAAAACGTGAGAGGCTCGTCTAGGGAGAGAGTTGAGCAATTCGAAAACATCTATGTGGACCATTGTACTCTATTTAGTGTTCTTAGAAGTCTAACCGGCTAGTTTAGCCTTCGTGCAACGTTTCGTAAGGTAAAGATGTGAATAGACCAAGTTATGTTTGAAATTGCACAAAAACTTGAAAAGCTCGTCTGTGGAAAGAGTTGAGCAATTCCAAAGCATCAATGTGGACCATTGTGCTCTATTTTGTATTGTTAGAAGTCTAAGTTGCTAGTTTAGCCTTCATGCAACGTTTCGTAAGCTAAAGATGCGAATAGACCAAGTTATGTCTGAAAATTACACTAAAACGTGACAAGCTTGTCTATGGAGAGTGTTGAGCAATTGCAAAGCATCAATGTGGACCGTTGTACTCCATTTAGTATTCTTAAAAGTCTAACTTGCTAGTTTAGCCTTCGTGCAACGTTTCGTAAGGCAAAGATGCTAATAGACCAAGTTATGTCTGAAATTCCACGAAAACGTGACAAGCTCGTCAATGGAGAGAGTTGAGCAATTCCAAAGCATGAATGTGGACCGTTGTACTCCATTTACTGTTCTTAGATGTCTAACTTTCTACTTTGGCCTTCGAGCAACGTTTCGTAAGGTAAAGATGCGAATAGACCAAGTTATGTTCGAAATTACACTAAAACGTGACAGGCTCGTCTATGGAGAGAGTTGAGCAATTCCAAAACATCAATGTGGACCATTGTACTCTATTTAGTGTTCTTAGAAGTCTAACCGGCTAGTTTAGCCTTCGTGCAACGTTTCACAAGGTAAAGATGTGAATAGACCAAGTTATGTTTGAAATTGCACAAAAACGTGATAAGCTCATCTGTGGAAGGAGTTGAGCAATTCCAAAGCACCAATGTGGACCGTTGTACTCTATTTAGTATTGTTAGAAGTCTAAGTTGCTAGTTTAGCCTTCATACAACGTTTCGGAACTAAAGATGCGAATAGACTAAGTTATGTTTGAAATTGCACAAAAACGTGAAAAGCTCGTCCATGGAGAGAGTTGAGCAATTCCAAAGCATCAATGTGGACCGTTGTACTCCATTTACTGTTCTTAGATGTCTAACTTTCTACTTTGGCCTTCGAGCAACGTTTCGTAAGGTAAAGATGCGAATAGACCAAGTTATGTTCGAAATTACACTAAAACGTGACAGGCTCGTCTATGGAGAGAGTTGAGCAATTCCAAAACATCAATGTGGACCATTGTACTCTATTTAGTGTTCTTAGAAGTCTAACCGGCTAGTTTAGCCTTCGTGCAACGTTTCATAAGGTAAAGATGTGAATAGACCAAGTTATGTTTGAAATTGCACAAAAACGTGATAAGCTCGTCTGTGGAAGGAGTTGAGCAATTCCAAAGTACCAATGTGGACCGTTGTACTCTATTTAGTATTGTTAGAAGCCAAAGTTGCTAGTTTAGCCTTCATACAACGTTTCGGAACTAAAGATGCGAATAGACTAAGTTATGTTTGAAATTGCACAAAAACGTGAAAAGCTCGTCCATGGAGAGAGTTGAGCAATTCCAAAGCATCAATGTCGACCGTTGTACTCTATTTAGTATTCTTAGAAGTATAACTTGCTAGTTTAGCCTTCGTGCAACGTTTCGTAAGGTAAAGATGCAAATAGACCAAGTTATGTTCGAAATTGCATAAAAGCGTGAAAAGCTCGTCTATGGAAAGAGTTGAGCAATTCCAAAGTATCAATGTGGACCGTTATACTCTATTTAGTATTGTTAGAAGTCTAAGTTGCTAGTTTAGCCTTCATACAACGTTTCGTAAGCTAAAGATGCGAATAGACCAAGTTATGTTTGGAATTGCACAAAAACATGAAAAGCTCATCCGTGGAGAGAGTTGAGCAATTCCAAAGCATCAATGTCGACCGTTGTACTCTATTTAGTATTGTTAGAAGTCTAAGTTGCTAGTTTAACCTTCATACAACGTTTCGTAAGCTAAAGATGCGAATAGACCAAGTTATGTTTACAATTGCCCAAAAACGTGAAAACTCGTCCATGGAGAGAGTTGAGCAATTCCAAAGCATCAAGGTCGACCTTTGTACTCTATTTTGTATTCTTAGAAGTCTAACTTGCCAGTTTAGCCTTCGAGGAACGTTTCGTAAGGTAAAGACGCGAATAATCAAAATTATGTCTGAAATTGCACTGAAACTTGACAAGCTCGTCCATGGAGAGAGTTGAGCAATTCCAAAGCATCAATGTCGACCTTTGCACTCTATTTAGTATTCTTAGAAGTCTAACTTGCTAGTTTAGCCTTCGAGCAACGTTTCGTAAGGTAAAGATGCGAATAGACCAACTTATGTTTAAAATTGCACAAAAACGTGAAAAGCTCGTCCATGGGTAGAGTTGAGCAATTCAAAAGCAACAATGTCGACCTTTGTACTCCATTTTGTATTCTTAGAAGTCTAACTTGCTACTTTAGCCTTCGTGCAACGTTTCGTAAGGTAAAGATGCAAATAGACCAACTTATGTCCGAAATTTGCACTAAAATGTGACAAGCTTGTCTATGGAGAGTGTTGAGCAATTCCAAAGCATCAATATGGACCGTTGTACTCCATTTAGTGTTGTTAGAAGTATAACTAACTAGTTTAGCCTTCGACCAACGTTCCGTAGGGTCAAGATGCGAATAGACCAAGTTATGTCTGAAATTGCACTGAAACATGACAAGCTAGTCCATGGAGAGAGTTGAGCAATTCCAAAGCATCAATGTCGACCTTTGTACTCTATTTAGTATTCTTAGAAGTCTAACTTGCTAGTTTATCCTTCGAGCAACGTTTCGTACGGTAAAGATGCGAATAGACCAAGTTATATTTGAAATTGCACAAAAACGTGAAAAGCTCATCCATGGAGAGAGTTGAGCAATTCCAAAGCATCAATGTCGACCTTTGTACTCTATTTAGCATTCTTAGAAGTCTAACTTGCTACTTTAGCCTTCGAGCAACTTTTCGTAAGGTAAAGTTGCGAATAGACCAAGTTATGTTTGAAATTGCATAAAGACGTGAAAAACTCATCCATGGAGAGAGTTGAACAATTCCAAAGCATCAACGTCGACCTTTGTACTCTATTTAGTATTCTTCGAAGTATAACTTGCTAATTCAGCCTTCGTGCAACGTTTCGTAAGGTAAAGATGCAAATACACCAAGTTATGTTTGAAATTGCACAAAAGCGTGAAAAGCTCGTCTGTGGAAAGAGTTGAGCAATTCCAAAGTATTAATGTGGACCGTTGTACTCTATTTAGTATTGTTAGAAGTCTAAGTTGCTAGTTTAGCCTTCATACAATGTTTCGTGAGCTAAAGATACAAATAGACCAAGTTATGTTTGGAATTGCACAAAAACATGAAAAACTCGTCCATTGAGAGAGTTGAGCAATTCCAAAGCATCAATGTGGACCGTTGTACTCTATTTCGTATTGTTAGAAGTCTAAGTTGCTAGTTTAGCCTTCATACAACATTTCGTAAGCTAAAGATGCGAATAGACCAAGTTATGTTTGGAATTGCACAAAAACGTGAAAAGCTCGTCCCTGAAGAGAGTTGAGCAATTCCAAAGCATCAATGTCGACCTTTGTACTCTATTTAGTATTCTTAGAAGTCTAACTTGCTACTTTATCCTTCGAGCAACGTTTCGTAAGGTAAAGATGCGAATAGACCAAGTTATGTTTGAAATTGCATAAAGACGTGAAAAGCTCGTCCATGGAGAGAGTTGAACAATTCCAAAACATCAACGTCGAGCTTCGTACTCTATTTAGTATTCTTAGAAGTCTAACTTGCTAGTTTAGCCTTCGAGCAACGTTTCGTAAAGTAAAGATGCGAATAGACCAAGTTATGTTTGAAATTGCATAAGGACATGAAAAGCTCATCCATGGAGAGAGTTGAACAATTCCAAAGCATCAACGTCGACCTTTGTACTCTATTTAGTATTCTTCAAAGTATAACTTGCAAGTTTAGCCTTCGTGCAACGTTTCGTAAGGTAAAGATGCAAATAGATCAAGTTATGTTTGAAATTGCACAAAAGCGTGAAAAGCTCGTCTGTGGGAAGAGTTGAGCAATTCCAAAGTATCTATGTGGACCGTTGTACTCTATTTAGTATTGTTAGAAATCTAAGTTGCTAGTTTAGCCTTCATACAACGTTTCGTGAGCTAAAGATACGAATACACCAAGTTATGTTTGGAATTGCACAAAAACATGAAAAACTCGTCCATTGAGAGAGTTGAGCAATTCCAAAGCATCAATGTGGACCGTTGTACACTATTTCATCTTGTTAGAAGTCTAAGATGCTAGTTTAGCCTTCATCCAACGTTTCGTAAGCTAAAGATGCGAATAGACCAAGTTATGTTTGGAATTGCACAAAAACGTGAAAAGCTCGTCCCTAGATAGAGTTGAGCAATTCCAAAGCATCAATGTCGTCCTTTGTACTCTATTTAGTATTCTTAGAAGTCTAACTTGCTAGTTTAGCCTTCGAGCAACGTTTCTAAGCTAAAGATGCGAATAGACCAAGTTATGTTTGGAATTGCACAAAAACGTGAAAAGCTCGTCCCTGGAGAGAGTTGAGCAATTCCAAAGCATCAATGTCGACCTTTGTACTCTATTTAGTATTCTTAGAAGTCTAACTTGCTACTTTATCCTTCGAGCAACGTTTCGTAAGGTAAAGATGCGAATAGACCAAGTTATGTTTGAAATTGCATAAAGATGTGAAAAGCTCGTCCATGGAGAGAGTTGAACAATTCCAAATCATCAACGTCGACCTTCGTACTCTATTTAGTTTTCTTAGAAGTCTAACTTGCTAGTTTAGCCTTCGAGCAACGTTTCGTAAGGTAAAGATGCGAATAGACCAAGTTATGTTTGAAATTGCATAAAGACATGAAAAGCTCATCCATGGAGGGAGTTGAACAATTCCAAAGCATCAACGTCGACCTTTGTACTCTATTTAGTATTCTTCGAAGTATAACTTGCGAGTTTAGCCTTCGTGCAACGTTTCGTAAGATGAAGATGCAAATAGATCAAGTTATGTTTGAAATCACACAAAAGCGTGAAAAGCTCGTCTGTGGAAAGAGTTGAGCAATTCCAAAGTATCAATGTGGACCGTTGTACTCTATTTAGTATTGTTAGAAGTCTAAGTTGCTAGTTTAGCCTTCATACAACATTTCGTGAGCTAAAGATGCGAATAGACCAAGTTATGTTTGGAATTGCACAAAAACGTGAAAAGCTCGTCCATAGAGAGAGTTGAGCAACTCCAAAGCATCAATTTGGACCGTTGTACTCTATTTCATATTGTTAGAAGTCTAAGTTTCTAGTTTAGCCTTCATAGAACGTTTCGTAAGCTAAAGATGCGAATAGACCAAGTTATGTTTGAAATTGCACAAAAGCGTGAAAAGCTCGTCTGTGGAAAGAGTTGAGCAATTCCAAAGTATCAATGTGGACCGTTGTACTCCATTTAGTATTGTTAGAAGTATAACTAACTAGTTTAGCCTTCGAGCAACGTTTCGTAGGGTAAAGATGCGAATAGACCAAGTTATGTCTGAAATTGCACTGAAACGTGACAAGCTCGTCCATGGAGAGAGTTGAGCAATTCCAAAGCATCAAAGTCGACCTTTGTACTCTATTTAGTATTCTTAGAAGTCTAACTTGCTAGTTTAGCCTTCAAGCAACGTTTCGTAAGGTAAAGATGCGAATAGACCAAGTTATGTCTGAAATTGCATAAAGACGTGAAAAGCTCATCCATGGAGAGAGTTGAACAATTCCAAAGCATCAACGTCGACCTTTGCACTCTATTTAATATTCTTCGAAGTATAACTTGCTAGTTTGGCCTTTGTGCAACGTTTCGTAAGGTAAAGATGCAAATAGACCAAGTTATGTCCGCAAATTGCACTAAAAGGTGACAAGCTTGTCTATGGAGAGTGTTGAGCAATTCCAAACCATCAATGTGGACCGTTGTACACCATTTAGTGTTGTTAGAAGTATAACTAAGTAGTTTAGCCTTCGAGCAACGTTTCGTAGGGTAAAGATGCGAATAGACCAAGTTATGTCTGAAATTGCACTGAAACGTGACAAGCTCGTCCATGGAGAGAGTTGAGCAATTCCAAAGCATCAATGTCGACATTTGTACTCTATTTAGTATTCTTAGAAGTCTAACTTGCTAGTTTAGCCTTCGAGCAGCGTTTCGTACGGTAAAGATGCGAATAGACCAAGCTATGTTTGAAATTGCACAAAAACGTGAAAAGCTCATCCATGGAGAGAGTTGAGCAATTCCAAAGCATCAATGTTGACCTTTGTACTCTATTTAGTATTCTTCGAAGTATAACTTGCTAGTTTGGCCTTCGTGCAACGTTTCGTAAGGTAAAGATGCAAATAGACCAAGTTATGTTTGAAATTGCACAAAAGCGTGAAAATCTCCTCTGTGGAAAGAGTTGAGCAATTCCAAAGTGTCAATGTGGACCGTTGTACTCCATTTAGTGTTCTTAGAAGTATAACTAACTAGTTTAGCGTTCAAGCAACGTTTCGTAGGGTAAAGATGCGAATAGACCAAGTTATGTCTGAAATTTCACTGAAACGTGACAAGCTCGTCCTTGGAGAGAGTTGAGCAATTCCAAAGCATCAATGTCGACATTTGTACTCTATTTAGTATTCTTAGAAGTCTAACTTGCTAGTTTAGCCTTCGAGCAACGTTTCGTAAGGTAAAGATGCGAATAGACCAAGTTATGTCTGAAATTGCATAAAGACGTGAAAAGCTCGTCCATGGAGAGAGTTGAACAATTCCAAAGCATCAACGTCGACCTTTGCACTCTATTTAATATTCTTCGAAGTATAACTTGCTAGTTTGGCCTTCGTGCAACGTTTCGTAAGGTAAAGATGCAAATAGACCAAGTTATGTCCGCAAATTGTCCTAAAAGGTGACAAGCTTGTCTATGGAGAGTGTTGAGCAATTCCAAACCATCAATGTGGACCGTTGTACTCCATTTAGTGTTGTTAGAAGTATAACTAAGTAGTTTAGCCTTCGAGCAACGTTTCGTAGGGTAAAGATGCGAATAGACCAAGTTATGTCTGAAATTGCACTGAAACGTGACAAGCTCGTCCATGGAGAGAGTTGAGCAATTCCAAAGCATCAATGTCGACATTTGTACTCTATTTAGTATTCTTAGAAGTCTAACTTGCTAGTTTAGCCTTCGAGCAACGTTTCGTATGGTAAAGATGCGAATAGACCAAGCTATGTTTGAAATTGCACAAAAACGTGAAAAGCTCATCCATGGAGAGAGTTGAGCAATTCCAAAGCATCAATGTCGACCTTTGTACTCTATTTAGTATTCTTCGAAGTATAACTTGCTAGTTTGGCCTTCGTGCAACGTTTCGTAAGGTAAAGATGCAAATAGACCAAGTTATGTTTGAAATTGCACAAAAGCGTGAAAAGCTCGTCTGTGGAAAGAGTTAAGCAATTCCAAAGCATCGATGTCGACCTTTGTACTCCATTTACTATTCTTAGAAGTTTAACTCGCTTGTTTAGCCTTCGTGCATCGTTTCGTAAGGTAAAGATACAAACAGACCAAGTTATGTCCGCAAATTGCCCTAAAAGGTGACAAGCTTGTCTATGGAGAGTGTTGAGCAATTCAAAACAATCAATGTGGACCGTTGTACTCCATTTAGTGTTGTTAGAAGTATAACTAAGTAGTTTGGCCTTCGAGCAACGTTTCGTAGGGTAAAGATGCGAATAGACCAAGTTATGTCTGAAATTGCACTGAAACGTGACAAGCTCGTCCATGGAGAGAGTTGAGCAATTCCAAAGCATCAATGTCGACATTTGTACTCTATTTAGTATTCTTAGAAGTCTAACTTGCTAGTTTAGCCTTCGAGCAACGTTTCGTACGGTAAAGATGCGAATAGACCAAGCTATGTTTGAAATTGCACAAAAACGTGAAAAGCTCATCCATGGAGAGAGTTGAGCAATTCCAAAGCATCAATGTCGACCTTTGTACTCTATTTAGTATTCTTAGAAGTCTAACTTGCTAGTTTATCCTTCGAGCAACGTTTCGTAAGGTAAAGATGCGAATAGACCAAGTTATGTATGAAATTGCGTAAAGACGTGAAAAGCTCATCCATGGAGAGAGTTGAACAATTCCAAAGCATCAACGTCGACCTTTGTACCCTATTTAGTATTCTTCGAAGTATAACTTGCTAGTTTGGCCTTCGTGCAACGTTTCGTAAGGTAAAGATGCAAATAGACCAAGTTATGTTTGAAATTGCACAAAAGCGTGAAAAGCTCCTCTATGGAAAGAGTTGAGCAATTCCAAAGTATCAATGTGGACCGTTGTACTTCATTTAGTGTTCTTAGAAGTATAACTAACTAGTTTAGCCTTCAAGCAACGTTTCGTAGGGTAAAGATGCGAATAGACCAAGTTATGTCTGAAATTGCACTGAAACGTGACAAGCTCGTCCATGGAGAGAGTTGAGCAATTCCACAGCATCAATGTCGACTTTTGTACTCTATTTAGTATTCTTAGAAGTCTAACTTGCTAGTTTAGCCTTCGAGCAACGTTTCATACGGTAAAGATGCGAATAGACCGAGTTATGTTTGAAATTGCACAAAAACGTGAAAAGCTTATCCATGGAGAGAGTTGAGCAATTCCAAAGCATCAATCTCGACCATTGTACTCTATTTAGTATTCTTGGAAGTCTAACTTGCTAGTTTAGCCTTCGAGCAACGTTTCGTAAGGTAAATATGCGAATAGACCAAGTTATGTTTGAAATTGCATAAAGAGGTAAAAGCTCGTCCATGGAGAGAGTTGAACAATTCCAAAGCATCAAGGTCGACCTTTGTACTCTATTTAGTGTTCTTCGAAGTATAACTTGCTAGTTTAGCCTTCGTGCAACGTTTCGTAAGGTAAAGATGCAAATACACCAAGTTATGTTTGAAATTGGACAAAAGCGTGAAAAGCTCGTCTGTGGAAAGAGTTGAGCAATTCCAAAGTATCAATGTGGACCGTTGTACTCTATTTAATATTGTTAGAAGTCTAAGTTGCTAGTTTAGCCTTCATACAACGTTTCGTGAGCTAAAGATACGAATAGAGCAAGTTATGTTTGGAATTACACAAAAACGTGAAAAACTCATCCACAGAGAGAGTTGAGAAATTCAAAAGCATCAATGTGGACCGTTGTACTCTATTTCGTATTGTTAGACGTCTAAGTTGCTAGTTTAGCCTTCATACAACGTTTCGTAAGCTAAAGATGCGAATAGACCAAGTTATGTTTCGAATTGCACAAAAACGTGAAAAGCTCGTCCCTAGATAGAGTTGAGCAATTCCAAAGCATCAATGTCGTCCTTTGTACTGTATTTAGTATTCTTAGAAGTCTAACTTGCTAGTTTAGCCTTCGAGCAACGTTTCGTAAGCCAAAGATGCGAATAGACAAAGTTATGTTTGAAATTGCACAAAAACGTGAAAAGCTCGTCCCTGGAGAGAGTTGAGCAATTCCAAAGCATCAATGTCGACCTTTGTACTCTATTTAGTATTCTTAGAAGTCTAACTTGCTAGTTTATCCTTCGAGCAACGTTTCGTAAGGTAAAGATGCGAATAGACCAAGTTATGTTTGAAATTGCGTAAAGACGTGAAAAGCTCATCCATTGAGAGAGTTGAACAATTCCAAAGCATCAACGTCGACCTTTGTACTATATTTAGTAGTCTTAGAAGTCTAACTTGCTAGTTTAGTCTTCGAGCAACGTTTCGTAAGCTAAAGATGCGAATAGACAAAGTTATGTCTGAAATTGCACAAAAACGTGAAAAGCTCGTCCCTGGAGAGAGTTGAGCAATTCCAAAGCATCAATGTCGACCTTTGTACTCTATTTAGTATTCTTCGAAGTCTAACTTGCTAGTTTATCCTTCGAGCAACGTTTCGTAAGGTAAAGATGCGAATAGACCAAGTTATGTTTGAAATTGCATAAAGACGTGAAAAGATCGTCCATGGAGAGAGTTGAACAATTCCAAAGCATCAACGTCGACCTTTGTACTCTATTTAGTATTCTTAGAAGTCTAACTTGCTATTTTAGCCTTCCAGCAACGTTTCGTAAGGTAAAGATGCGAATAGACCAAGTTATGTTTGAAATTGCATAAAGACATGAAAAGCTCATCCATGGAGAGAGTTGAACAATTCCAAAGCATCAACGTCGACCTTTGTACTCTATTTAGTATTCTTCGAAGTATAACTTGCTACTTTAGCCTTTGTGCAACGTTTCGTAAGGTAAAGATGCAAATAGATCAAGTTATGTTTGAAATTACACAAAAGCGTGAAAAGCTCGTCTGTGGAAAGAGTTGAGCAATTCCAAAGTATCAATGTGGACCGTTTGTAGTAACCGGATTTCGTCCGATCCGAAAAAAAGAAAAATAGAAAAAAGAACACAAAAAATGCAAAAGCTCATTTCTTTGACCTATAAGCCCATAGATATTCATAATCCCTTTCTTGGATCCTTAAATACTCAAATCTTGACCCAATAAGATCAAATCTTAGAAAATATCTAAAAATAAGAGAATTGTTTTAAAAAAAATGTCACATCTTTTTATGATTTTTGCTAGAAGAATGGAAAAGTAAAAAATAAGAAAGAAAAAGCCAAGAATAAAAAGAAGGAGACAAAGAGAGAAATGTGGCACAAATTGGGGAAAGAAAAAGAATAAAAGAAGGAGACAAAGAGAGAAATGTGGCACAAATTGGGGAAAGAAAAAGAATAAAAAGAAGGAGACAAAGAGAGAAATGTGGCACAAATTGGGGAAAGAAAAAGAATGAAAAGAAGGAGACAAAGAGAGAAATGTGGCACAAATTGGGGAAAGAAAAAGAATAAGAAGAGGGGAGAAGAGACTTTGGTTTTGAGGGAGAGGAAACAAAACAAAAAAAAGAAGAGAGGAAGAGAGGAGGCGTGAGAGAGAGGAAGAAAGGGAAAGGCTTTGGCTTTTGGTGAAGAAAAAACAAAAAAAGGAAGAAGAAAAAGAAAGGAGAAAAAGAAGAGAGGAAGAAGAGGTGTTCAACAATAAGAAGGAGAGGTAATGATTCTGTTTCCTGTTTATTCATTTATCTTCGTATTGATACCTGGAATTTGTCTGTTCACTGTGTTAAAATCTGGATTTGTTTGTGCTATGTTGAAATCTGAATTTGTGCTATGTTGATGCCTCTGTTCATGCTCAGTTTATATCTAATTCATACCCGATTATTCTCCGTTTATATCCGATTTAGATCTCCCTGCTTATTCTTTGTTTACTTGGCCATTGTTGTCCCGGTTATTCTTTGGATCTGATATCAGCTTGTGTTGATTCATATCAGACTCTAAATCTGACTCTGTTCGTATAGCTTTTATTAATTATTTGATATCATTGTGTATGTATATATATATATGTGGTGTGCGTATATATATCAGCGTGTGAGTATATATATATGTCTGTATGTGCGTGTCTGTATGTGTATATATATATATATATGTAGTGTACGTGTATATATATCAGCGTGTGTATATATATATGTTTGTATGTGCTGTCTATATATATATGGTGTGTATATGCTGCATATATAGGTGGTGTGCGTGTATATATATATACTCTGTGTGTGTTTATATATATTGTATATGTGTTTGCATATGAATGTATACCAGTTTGTATATTTGTATGTGTGTGTTTATATGTTTATGATGTATATGTACTTAATTTGATATTGAATTTTTATGGCATTTGAGTACACTTTACCCCCTTATCTTGTTTGTTTTGGATGTTGGACCGGGTTGGATGTTATTCGGGCCGGAACATATATTTGGAGATTGGATTGGGCTTAAGTAATGGACCGGGCTTAGTGGTCATATTTGTATTTGTATTATTTATCATTTGTTATTTGTATATATTTTTATCTTATTTTTGTTTGACATATATATCCTTGTAAATGTAAGTTATGTAATAGGATAGTGGAAAAATAATGAAAATAGTGTAGAGTAGTGTAATTTATATTTATGCATATTTAAATTGATTAGTACGCATGATAGGGTTGTTAGTTTAGAATGCATGTTTAGGATGTATATTAGAATTTTATGCATAGATCGTTTTCCACAAATCCGCCAATTCAACAACCACGTTTTTACCAAATTTCCACATAAACAATTAATAGATACTACATTAAAGTCAAATAGGAGGAGGACTTGATGACATTCAGCTCCTGCCTAGACTTTAATTGTGTTATCTTTATTTAAACGAAAAATAAATGAAATAAATTTATTAGATACCTAAATTAAAGTTAATTAGGAGGAGGACTTGATGACATTCAGCTCCTGCCTAGACTTTAATTATGTTATCTCTTTAAATTAAAGTATCACTTATATTCATTGAAATCATGGAAATTTAATACATAAATTAAAGTTAATTAGGAGGAGGACTTGATGACATTCAGCTCCTGCCTATGCTTTAATTATGTTCAAATTTAAGTATCATTTATACTCGTAAAAATAATGGTAACTGAATTGAAGTTAATTAGGAGGAGGACTTGATGACATTCAGCTCCTGCCTAGGCTTTAATTATGTTATCTCTACAAATTAAGATATCATTTGTACTCGAAAAATAATGGTAACTAAATTAAAGTTTATTAGGAGGAGGACTTGATGACATTCAGCTCCTGCTTATGCTTTAATTATGTTATCTTTTCAAATCAAAATATCATTTATATTGGCAAATAATTTTTCAAGAAAAAACACATAGATTAATCTAGGTAATCTTTTAGGGAGTTGTGGGGTGCCTAACACCTTCCCCACACTCAATAGACCCCCTTACCTATTCTCTGGTTTGTAGACCATTTTTAGTGTCCAATTGCACTTAAATCAATTGGTGGCGACTCTAAACATTTTTCATCCTTCCATCGCCGATCAGCGTCGTGACCCTGGTTGCGACAACTGGCGACTCTGCTGGGGACATTGGTTTTTATACCAAATGGGTCGAGCCTGTATGATTGATTTTTGTGCTTTTCTTATATAGTTTTTGTTAGTTCCAATTTGTGTTTGTATATTTGAGGAATTTGATAAATTTGTTCAATGTTGTAGATATCTTCATCAGATATGGGCCTTGTGAGATTTAAATATTAGAGATATTGGTTTGTATGCCCCCACACACACATTCACTTATCACTTCACACACATAACCCTATACCCGGGTTACTTAGTGATTAGTGAAGGTTGACCTACCACTTTCATGGGATTCACTTCCCTGTATGGGTGGAGGAAGACACCTTCCTGGATTGACGTCCTCTTATAACATTAAGGGATGGGCTTTTGTGATCCAATGGAGCAAAAGCCACCTGATCCAGAGACCTCACGATTAGTTAGTTAAACCACCCATATGCACTATAGATAAACCGTAGTCATGGTTCTAAACCTCCAGACATTTTTAGACGGATTACCCATCTTAGGAACAAAGGGGGCATTCCTATCCCTAACTATTTATTTCACATGCTTATACTATGTTATATTCCTGTACATTTATATATCATGTACATTCATCACTTATTTACGTACTCATATGTACTTGATGCATCAGTTAGATTACACTTGTATATACACATTTAGTAAACCACACATGTTCATATCCATACATATCCACATAGACGTGCACACTTGTCATTAGTTCATATATGTTCATATATACTTATACATTTGTTAATTATCCATACATGTCCATATATACTTGCATGAGTGTTAATTACCCATACATGTTCATACACATCTTATACTTAGCCTTTTAATACTCCCATACATTCACTAGACACATTCTTTGCATTTTGATAAACTAATAAGTTCATAGTCATGCATGAGAAACAGAGAGAAGAAACAGAAAAAATGAGCAAAAAAAAAAAAAACAAAAAAAAAAAGAAAAAATTCACTCACATCATCGCCATCCTTATTACACAAGATTACAGTTGTGAATTGCTAAAACAATGAAAAATGAGCAGCAAAAAATACTGGGGCAGTTTTTGAGGAAATTGACTCTTAATTTTCTTGTTGATCGAGTTGGAATGGATCATTCTTTGTCTGATTCTAAGGAGGTTCATGTTTTGGCTATCGATGAAAACCTTGTTGATAGAACGGTCATTGAAAGGTTGCTCAAGATTACTTCCTGTAAAGTGACTGCGGTGGATAGTGGAATAAGAGTACTTCAGTTTCTGGGATTACACGAGGAGAATAATTGTTCTGTTGGGTTTGATAGTTTGAAGATGGATTTGATTATCACCGACTACTGTATTCCTGGAATGACAAGATACAAGTTGCTGAAGAAAATCAAGGGATCGTCTGCCTTGAGAGAGATTCCAGTGGTAATCATGTCATCTGAGAACGTAGTGACTCGATCAACAGATGCTTGGGAGAAGAAGCAAAGGATTTTATTGTAAAGCCAGTGAAGTTGTCAGATGTGAAGCGCTTGAAAAGTTACATGACCAGAGACGGAAACCAAGAGAGATGCATCAACAACAAGAGAAAGCTTCCGGAGACTTGTGCATCATCACCGTCACCGTCATCCTCCACTCTTAGCTCTCCGCCCCCATCGCTGTCAGTTTCTCCTTCACTACCACCATCACCCTTAGAGCCATGTTCTCCACCACCGTTGGAATCTCTTATCAGACAGCTTAGAAGGTCCTGCTGGGATTAAATCCTGATCGTCTGTTATGTCCCCTGCCTCACTGTGCAAATATTCGTAATTTCTTGGGGAGTGTGAAATTTTTTTTTATTATTATTATTTTGTTTTATTTAAGTTGAAAGAAAAAAGAAAGAAAAAAGTTTGTCCTCAAGCGGGAAATGAACAGTTGAGTGTGACAGTTTTGTTTTTATTATTATCTAGTTGAAAAAAAGAAGGAAGAAAAGAGTTGTCCTCAAGCGGGGAAAATAACAGTGGAAGGTGACAGTAAAGTAAGTACTGATGTGACAGGCACCGTGAATGTCTTCGCATATGCAGAGCCATCTTCGTCTTCATCTCCATCTCAATCATTTCTAGCAAAAGCGTGTTTTCTCTCTGAGCCATCTTCATCTCCGTCTCCATCTTCATCTCCATTGGTTATGGTAAAAGTGTGTTTTCTCTCACAAAGATCAAGAGCTAAGCCGAGACGCTCACGCACCATCGCCTCAAGATTGCAATCCAGGCTTGCGTTGTCCAACGAAGCTGAAATTATTCCGGAGTGTAGAATTGATGAAACGGTACAGCGAGAAGCAATCAACAAATGGGCGATACACTGCTTGAGGGAGCATTCCTTGCTGTTTTTAGTAGATCCAGATCCAGAAAATGACTTACTGGTGTATCCTCAGATCGTTCGCTCCTTCTATCACACTCTCATCGAGCTACCACGAAGTGAGCGGACTAGGAATCAACTGGTTTATCAGGTCATTCTAGCTGGTGTGAAAGTTCAATTCACGACAGCAGATCTGTGTCGCTGCTTGGGATATCCACCAGTAGATGATAAGCCCATTGGATCTCAACAACCGATCTGTGCGTCAAAGCAGAAAATTGTTGATGATATGTGTGGAGGAAAAAAGAATAGGCTCAGCAACGCTACACGCCGTGCTTACTTGCCTTCGAAGATGTGGTTGCTGGATGATGCTGTCAGGAAAAATCTGTGCCCTATTGGTCATGAGCAAGAACGACGAGGAAAATTCTTGTCAGTCTTATACTCTATGTATAAAGGGCAGTGGTTTGATATTGGGAAGATCTATCTGGCCACGATCTTCAAAGCCAAGGATTTTGTCGAGAAGAAGCCAATAAAGGCGGGGAAGTTATTTTTCCCACGGCTTATCACAAGGTTGCTTTTGTTCAAAGGCATTCGACCTCCTCAGCCTCGAGCATCTTTGGGATATCAAGTCACCTTGCTGGAAAGAAGGACATGGCGTCAGAGCATCAGCCATTTGAAAACAACTGCTACTAGAAAGAAGCAGACCCAAGAAAGTCACTCAGCATCACCACCTGGTGATTCCTCATCAGCAATTGCAGCATCTCCACAATCAGATCGCATGCATGCAGCGATAGCCCGGCTAGAGATGGGGCTACAAACACTAGAAGATGGACAGCAAAGGCTGGAGCACATGTTGGTCGCAGTCATGGACATGATAAGGAAGTCCAAACACTAGAAATTTTGGGGAGTTATGTGAGTAGTTTGAGGGATTCCATGTTGCTATTATGGGGAATGATCAAAACTTTGCTGTTAAGCCTTGCCATGGCCTTCAGGTTTTAAGCTCAGTAACTGGACCAATTTGGAATTGTCAGATTCTGTCAGCAACCTTCAAGAGTAATATCCATGTGCACTACGATCTGGGATCCAGCTCACGACCATTGATTGGGTTTTAATAATGAGCATGTCTTTACTTTACTTTGATAAATTTCTCTAGTACAGCTTTTGCATGTTCAATATTTCCAATCCTCATGTTTTTGATGCCCTGTTACACTTATCATTCCCACATTTATTTGCCCAATTCCCGTGTTTTTGATGCCTTTGTTACATTCATCATTCCACATTTATTTGCCTTTATTTGTCCATTACTTGCAAATTCCAAATCTTGCAAATTCCATTTTGGCAGGATTGAAATTGATGATAATGAAAAGATGAACCGAAGGAACCAGATTTTGGGGCACCCATTAACAATGTCGAATTTGACTCGAACATTGAGGATAAATCTGAGATATAGTCAGAAATGTTGAGACAAGTTTAACCAAAAAGAAAAGGTAATTCAAATGGCTAAGGTTGTTAATTCGGAAGTTGAAGATCAGAAAGAAGAAGTTTGAATTGATGCAGCACTGGAAGAAAAGGATAGAAAGAGATTGATAAAGTGGTTGCGTGAACCAAGATGTTTTTGCATGATCATATCAGGGTATGCAGAACTTGATAAGAACATAGTGGTCCACAGATTGTCACTAAAGAGTTTATCCTCCATTGAAGTGTATGTGGATGACATGATTGCTAATTCCAAGCAAGAGGAAGATTACATGATTAACCTGGAAAAATTGTTCAAGAGGTTGAGAATGCCCTAGTTGAAGTTGAACCCCTCAAAATGCACATTCGGGATAATTTCAATGAAGTTGTTAAGTTTTATTGGTAGAAAAAAAAAAAAAAAAAAATTCCCGCCAGAGTGAAAACCCGAAAGGGTACTCTAGGCAAAATTAGGAATATATAAAAAAAAACCCCGCTAGAGTGAAAACCCGCAAGGGCGCTCTAGGCAAAAATTAGGGGCAAAAAAAAAAAAAAACAAAAAACAAAAAAGATAAAGAAGAAAAAGAGAATTCCGCTAAAGTGAAAAAAAAAACCCTTTTGGGCATTTTAGTTTGGGCTGCAAGATGGTTGGATCACGAATATGTTGAATTGATGAGTATTGCTTGAGTTGGCTGTTAACTTGTCTCACGTTGACATAGGTGGGAGTGCAGAATTAATTTCGTAATTGAAGGGTTGGAGATCAGTTAATTGGACATACACCCAAAACTGGGGCAGATTTTGGGGTGCTCTTGATACCATCAGATATTTTACCTTGCTAAGGTGTTAGTCTGTTACATAGAAGAAGAAGTTTGTTGGCAGAAATGGAAGGTTCAGAGATAGCCTCATACAAGTCAGATTTGATTATTGTTAATTGGGTGCACACCAAAACTAGGGCAATTTTGGTACAATCTTTGAATTATCACATATTTCATCTTGGGGAAGTTCGGTTTGTCCTTCTTGCCTTTGACCTCTCTACTTTCTTGTACATATTTCATTCTAAAATATTTTATTACCACCCATCCTTTTCAATAAAAATTGTGAGGAAATTCATTTCTTCAATTTTGTTGCTTGTTGTCTCCTTTCCCACATCCCAATTCAATTCTCATTTCATACTCCAAAAAATTTATCATTTGCTTTCAATAATTGACAAGCACGGCTGTACTTTTGAATTTATCACTGACAAAGTTTTGATAGGAAATATAATGAGTGCATCAGGACAATACTTTTGATAGGAAGTTGATGGATTTTGGCATCCTAAGCTGGAAAGGATCTGAGTGAAAAGCCTGAAGCTGAAGCAGGTGTTAGCAGGAAAAAGAAGCTCACATTCCTGAGCCGTGCAAAAAAAAAAAAAATAAAAAAGATTTGAATAAGGAAATTCAGATAAATGGGTAGCTTTGAATTCAGATGCGTACGAACATGTAAATTTCAGGGAAAATGAATTGATTATGGGAATGCACATTGGAAAAGGAAAAGAGATAGCTCAAGAGCTGGGATCCAGAACGGAAAAAGGCCTTCACTAATCAGATTAGAGAAGATACATTGAAAGCTCAGTGAGTCAGAAAGTCAACCCTGACAGAGAAACAAATTTGGTTTAGCAATTCGTAATTGTGCGCTTGTTGGAGGATGGCAAAACTATGAGAAAACATGCATCCATTCATTCATGAGACATTCATAATTGAGCAAAATAGGTCAGTGCATGCATCATCACTGCATAATTAAAAAATTTTCAGCCAAGCCGGGAATGGCTACAGTGATCCCGAGCACCTTTTTCTCAATAAAAAAAAATTCAAAAAATCAAAAAATCTTTTCCAGCCAAGTCGGGAATGGCTACAATGATCTCGAGCACCTTTTTCTCAAAAAATAAAAAAAAAAATCAAATCAAAAAAAAAAAATCAAATCAAAAAAAATCTTTTCCAGCCAAATCGGGAATGGCTACAATGATCCCGAGCACCTTTTTCACAATAAAAAAAAATCAAAAATCAAAAATTAGCCAAGCCGGGAATGGCTACAGTGATCCCGAGCACCTTTTCACCAAAAAAAAAAAAAAAAAAAAAGAAAGTCAAAGATTGAAAAAAAACATTGGCGAAGCCGGGAATGGCCTTGTGATCCCGTGCCCCTTTATTTTCCTGCACAAACATTGGCCAAGCCGGGAATGGCCTTGTGATCCCGTGCCCTTTATTTTCTTGCACAAACATTGGCCAAGCCGGGAATGGCCTTGTGATCCCGTGCCCCTTTATTTTCCTGCACAAACATTGGCCAAGCCGGGAATGGCCTTGTGATCCCGTGGCCCTTTATTTTCTTGCACAAACATTGGCCAAGCCGGGAATGGCCTTGTGATCCCGTGCCCTTTATTTTTCTGCACAAACATTGGCCAAGCCGGGAATGGCCTTGTGATCCCGTGCCCTTTATTTTTCTGCACAAACATTTGGCCAAGCCGGGAATGGCCTTGTGATCCCGTGCCCCTTTATTTTCTTGCACAAACAGTTGGCCAAGCCGGGAATGGCCTTGTGATCCCGTGCCCCTTATTTTCTTGCACAAACAGTTGGCCAAGCCGGGAATGGCCTTGTGATCCCGTGCCCTTTATTTTCTTGCACAAACAGTTGGCCAAGCCGGGAATGGCCTTGTGATCCCGTGCCCCTTTATTTTCTTGAACAAACAGTTGGCCAAGCCGGGAATGGCCTTGTGATCCCGTGCATCTTTATTTTCTTGAACAAACATTTGGCCAAGCCGGGAATGACCACAATGATCCCGTGCATTTCAATTCTCGTACGAAACTCGGTTGACTACGCCTTTGTTCGCCTTTTATTTCATAAAGGACATACAAAGGGGGGCAGCTGTAGTAACCGGATTTCGTCCGATCCGAAAAAAAGAAAAATAGAAAAAAGAACACAAAAAATGCAAAAGCTCATTTCTTTGACCTATAAGCCCATAGATATTCATAATCTCTTTCTTGGATCCTTAAATACTCAAATCTTGACCCAATAAGATCAAATCTTAGAAAATATCTAAAAATAAGAGAATTGTTTTAAAAAAAATGTCACATCTTTTTATGATTTTTGCTAGAAGAATGGAAAAGTAAAAAATAAGAAAGAAAAAGCCAAGAATAAAAAGAATGAGACAAAGAGAGAAATGTGGCACAAATTGGAGAAAGAAAAAGAATAAAAGAAGGAGACAAAGAGAGAAATGTGGCACAAATTGGGGAAAGAAAAAGAATAATTGGGGAAAGAAAAAGAATAAAAAGAAGGAGACAAAGAGAGAAATGTGACACAAATTGGGGAAAGAAAAAGAATGAAAAGAAGGAGACAAAGAGAGAAATGTGGCACAAATTGGGGAAAGAAAAAGAATAAGAAGAGGGGAGAAGAGACTTTGGTTTTGAGGGAGAGGAAACAAAACAAAAAAAAGAAGAGAGGAAGAGAGGAGGCGTGAGAGAGAGGAAGAAAGGGAGAGGCTTTGGCTTTTGGTGAAGAAAAAACAAAAAAAGGAAGAAGAAAAAGAAAGGAGAAAAAGAAGAGAGGAAGAAGAGGTGTTCAACAATAAGAAGGAGAGGTAATGATTCTGTTTCCTGTTTATTCATTTATCTTCGTATTGATACCTGGAATTTGTCTGTTCACTGTGTTAAAATCTGGATTTGTTTGTGCTATGTTGAAATCTGAATTTGTGCTATGTTGATGCCTCTGTTCATGCTCAGTTTATATCTAATTCATACCCGATTATTCTCCGTTTATATCCGATTTAGATCTCCCTGCTTATTCTTTGTTTACTTGGCCATTGTTGTCCCGGTTATTCTTTGGATCTGATATCAGCTTGTGTTGATTCGTATCAGACTCTAAATCTGACTCTGTTCGTATAGCTTTTATTAATTATTTGATATCATTGTGTATGTATATATATATATGTGGTGTGCGTATATATATCAGCGTGTGAGTATATATATATGTCTGTATGTGCGTGTCTGTATGTGTATATATATATATATATGTAGTGTACGTGTATATATATCAGCGTGTGTATATATATATGTTTGTATGTGCTGTCTATATATGTATGGTGTGTATATGCTGCATATATAGGTGGTGTGCGTGTATATATATATACTCTGTGTGTGTTTATATATATTGTATATGTGTTTGCATATGAATGTATACCAGTTTGTAAATTTGTATGTGTGTGTTTATATGTTTATGATGTACATGTACTTAATTTGATATTGAATTTTTATGGCATTTGAGTACACTTTACCCCCTTATCTTGTTTGTTTTGGATGTTGGACCGGGTTGGATGTTATTCGGGCCGGAACATATATTTGGAGATTGGATTGGGCTTAAGTAATGGACCGGGCTTAGTGGTCATATTTGTATTTGTATTATTTATCATTTGTTATTTGTATATATTTTTATCTTATTTTTGTTTGACATATATATCCTTGTAAATGTAAGTTATGTAATAGGATAGTGGAAAAATAATGAAAATAGTGTAGAGTAGTGTAATTTATATTTATGCATATTTAAATTGATTAGTACGCATGATAGGGGTTGTTAGTTTAGAATACATGTTTAGGATGTATATTAGAATTTTATGCATAGATCGTTTTCCACAAATCCGCCAATTCAACAACCACCTCTTTACCAAATTTCCACATAAACAATTAATAGATACTACATTAAAGTCAAATAGGAGGAGGACTTGATGACATTCAGCTCCTGCCTAGACTTTAATTGTGTTATCTTTATTTAAACGAAAAATAAATGAAATAAATTTATTAGATACCTAAATTAAAGTTAATTAGGAGGAGGACTTGATGACATTCAGCTCCTGCCTAGACTTTAATTATGTTATCTCTTTAAATTAAAGTATCACTTATATTCATTGAAATCATGGAAATTTAATACATAAATTAAAGTTAATTAGGAAGAGGACTTGATGACATTCAACTCCTGCCTATGCTTTAATTATGTTCAAATTTAAGTATCATTTATACTCGTAAAAATAATGATAACTGAATTGAAGTTAATTAGGAGGAGGACTTGATGACATTCAGCTCCTGCCTAGGCTTTAATTATGTTATCTCTACAAATTAAGATATCATTTGTACTCGAAAAATAATGGTAACTAAATTAAAGTTTATTAGGAGGAGGACTTGATGACATTCTGCTCCTGCCTATGCTTTAATTATGTTATCTTTTCAAATCAAAATATCATTTATATTGGCAAATAATTTTTCAAGAAAAAGCACATAGATTAATCTAGGTAATCTTTTAGGGAGTTGTGGGGTGCCTAACACCTTCCCCACACTCAATAGACCCCCTTACCTATTCTCTGGTTTGTAGACCATTTTTAGTGTCCAATTGCACTTAAATCAATTGGTGGCGACTCTAAACATTTTTCATCCTTCCATCGCCGGTCAGCGTCGTGACCCTGGTTGCGACACCGTTGTACTCTATTTAGTATTGTTAGAAGTCTAAGTTGCTAGTTTAGCCTTCATACAACGTTTCGTGAGCTAAAGATGCGAATAGACCAAGTTATGTTTGGAATTGCACAAAAACGTGAAAAGCTCATCCATCGAGAGAGTTGAGCAATTCGAAAGCATCAATGTGGACCGTTGTACTCTATTTCATATTGTTAGAAGTCTAAGTTGCTAGTTTAGCCTTCATACAACGTTTCGTAAGCTAAAGATGCGAATAGACCAAGTTATGTTTGGAATTGCACAAAAACGTGAAAAAGCTCATCCCTAGAGAGAGTTGAGCAATTCCAAAGCATCAATGTCTACCTTTGTACTCTATTTCGTATTCTTAGAAGTGTAACTTGCTAGTTTAGCCTTCGTGCAACGTTTCGTGAGGCAAAGATGCAAATAGACCAAGTTATGTTTGAATTTGCACAAAAGCGTGACAAGCTCGTCTGTGGTAAGAGTTGAGCAATTCCAGAGCGTCAATGAGGACCGTTGTACTATATTTAGTATTGTTGGAAGTCTAAGTTGCTAGGTTAGCATTCATACAACGTTTCATAAGCTAAAGATGCGAATAGACCAAGTTACATTTGAAATTGCACAAAAACGCGTAAAGCTCGTCCATGAAGAGAGTTGAGCAATTCCAAAGCATCAATGTGGACCGTTGTTCACCATTTAATGTTCTTAGAAGTATAACTTGCTAGTTTAGCCTTCGTGCAACGTTTCGTAAGGTAAAGTTGAGAATAGACCAAGTTATGTTTGAAATTACACAAAAACGTGAAAAGCTCGTCTGTGGAAAGAGTTGAGCAATTCCAAAGCATCAATGTGGGCCGTTGTACTCTATTTAGTCTTGTTAGAAGTCTAAGTTGCTAGTTGAGCCTTCCTGGAACGTTTCGTAGGCTAAAGATGCGAATAGACCAAGTTATGCCCGAAAATTGCACTAAAACATGACAAGCTGGTCTATGGAGAGTGTTGAGCAATTCTAAAGCATCAATGTGGACTGTTATACTCCATTTAGTGTTCTTAGAAGTATAACTTGCTATCTTAGCCTTCAAGCAACGTTACATAAGGTAAAGATGCGAATAGACCAAGTTATGTCTGAAATTGCACTAAAACGTGACAAGCTCGTCCATGGAGAGAGTTGAGTAATTCCAAAGGATCAATGTCGACCTTTGTACTCGATTTAGTATTCATAGAAATCTAACTTGCTAGTTTAGCCTTGAGCAACGTTTCGTAAGGTAAAGATGCGAATAGACCAAGTTATGTTTGAAATTGCCCAAAAGCGTGAAAAGCTCGCCAATGGAACGAATGGAGCAATTCCAAAGCATCAATGTGGACCATTGTACTCTATTTAGTATTGTTAGAACTCTAAGTTGCACGTTTTGCCTTCATACAATGTTTCGTAAGCTAAAGATGCGAATAGACCAAGTTACGTTTGAAATTGCACAAAAACGTGAAAATCTCTTCTGTGAAAAGAGTTGAGCAATTCCAAAGCATCAATATGGACCGTTGTACTGTATTTAGTATTGTTAGAAGTCTAAGTCGCTAGTTTAGCCTTCATACAACGTTTCGTAAGCTAAAGATGCGAATAGACCAAGTTATGTTTGGAATTACACAAAAACGTGAAAAGCTCGTCCATGGAGAGAGTTGAGCAATTCCAAAGCATCAATGTCGACCTTTCTACTCTATTTAGCATTCTTAGAAGTATAAATGCTAGGTTTAGCCTTCGTGCAACGTTTCGTAAGGTAAAGATGCAAATAGACCAAGTTATGTTTGAAATTGCATAAAAGCGTGCAAAGCTCGTCTGTGGAAAGAGTTGAGCAATTCCAAAGTATTATTTGGACCGTTGTACTCTATTTAGTATTGTGAGAAGTCTAAGTTGCACGTTTTGCCTTCATACAACGTTTCGTAAGCTAAAGATGCAAATAGACCAAGTTACGTTTGAAATTGCATAAAAACGTGAAAAGCTCGTCTGTGGAAAGATTTGAGCAATTCCAAGGCATCAATGTGGACCGTTGTACTGTATTAAGTATTGTTAGAAGTCTAAGTCGCTAGTTTAGCATTCATACAACGTTTCGTAAGGTAAAGATGCGAATAGACCAAGTTATGTCTGAAATTGCATTGAAACGTGACAAGCTCGTCCATGGAGAGAGTTGAGCAATTCCAAAGCATCAATGTCGACCTTTGTACTCTATTTAGTATTCTTAGAAGTCTAACTTGCTAGTTTAGCCTTCGCGCAACGTTTCGTAAGGTAAAGATCCGAATAGACCAAGTTATGTTTGAAATTGCACAAAAACATGAAAAGCTCGTCCATGGAGAGAGTTGAGCAATTCCAAAGCATCAATGTGGACCGTTGTTCCCATTTAGTGTTCTTAGAAGTATAACTTGTTAGTTTAGCCTTCGTGCAACGTTTCGTAAGCTAAAGATGAGAATAGACCAAGTTATGTTTGAAAATGCGCAAAAACGTGAAAAGCTCGTCCATGGAGAAAGTTGAGCAATTCCGAAGAATCTCTATCGACCTTTGAACTCTATTTAGTATTCTTAGAGGTATGACTTGCTAGTTTAGCATTCGTGCAACGTTTCGTAAGGTAAAGATGCGAATAGATCAACTTATGTCTGAAATTGCACTAAAACGTGACTAGCTCGTCCATGGAGAGTGTTTAGCAATTCCAAAGCGTCAATGTGGACCGTTGTACTCTATTTAGTATTGTTAGAAGTCTAAGTTGCTAGTTTAGCATTCCTACAACGTTTCGTGAGCTAAAGATGCGAATAGGCCAAGTTATGTTTGGAATTGCAAAAAACGTGAAAAGCTCGTCCATAGAGAGAGTTGAGCAATTCCAAAGCATCATCGAGGACCGTTGTACTCTCTTTAGTATTGTTAGAAGTCTGAGTTGCTAGTTTAGCCTTCATACAATGTTTCGTAAGCTAAAGATGCGAATAGACTAAGTTATGTTTGGAATTGTACAAAAACGTGAAAAGCTCGTCCATGGAGAGAGTTGAGCAATTCCAAAGCATCAATGTCGACCTTTGTACTCTATTAAGTATTCTTAGAAGTCTAACTTGCTAGTTTAGCCTTCGAGCAATATTTCGTAAGGTAAAGATGCGAATAGACCAAGTTATGTTTGAAATTGCACTGAAACGTGACAAGCTCGTCCATGGAGAGAGTTGAGCAATTCCAAAGCATCAATGTCGACCTTTGTACGCTATTTATTATTCTTAGAAGCCTAACTTGCTAGTTTAGCCTTCGAGCAATGTTTCGTAAGGTAAAGATGCGAATAGAACAAGTTATGTTTGAAATTGCACAAAAACGTGAAAAGCTCGTCCATGGAGAGAGTTGAGCAATTCCAAAGCATCAATGTCGACCTTTGTACTCTATTTATTATTCTTAGAAGTATAACTTGCTAGTTTAGCCTTCGCGCAACGTTTCGTAAGGTAAAGATCCAAATAGACCATGTTATGTTTGAAATTGCACAAAAGCGTGAAAAGCTCATCTATGGAAAGAGTTGAGTAATTCCAAAGTATCAATGTGGACCGTTGTTCACCATTTAATGTTCTTAGAAGTATAACTTGCTAGTTTAGCCTTCGTGCAACGTTTCGTAAGGTAAAGTTGAGAATAGACCAAGTTATGTTTGAAATTACACAAAAACGTGAAAAGCTCGTCTGTGGAAAGAGTTGAGCAATTCCAAAGCATCAATGTGGGCCGTTGTACTCTATTTAGTCTTGTTAGAAGTCTAAGTTGCTAGTTGAGCCTTCCTGGAACGTTTCGTAGGCTAAAGATGCGAATAGACCAAGTTATGCCCGAAAATTGCACTAAAACATGACAAGCTGGTCTATGGAGAGTGTTGAGCAATTCTAAAGCATCAATGTGGACTGTTATACTCCATTTAGTGTTCTTAGAAGTATAACTTGCTATCTTAGCCTTCAAGCAACGTTACATAAGGTAAAGATGCGAATAGACCAAGTTATGTCTGAAATTGCACTAAAACGTGACAAGCTCGTCCATGGAGAGAGTTGAGTAATTCCAAAGGATCAATGTCGACCTTTGTACTCGATTTAGTATTCATAGAAATCTAACTTGCTAGTTTAGCCTTGAGCAACGTTTCGTAAGGTAAAGATGCGAATAGACCAAGTTATGTTTGAAATTGCCCAAAAGCGTGAAAAGCTCGCCAATGGAACGAATGGAGCAATGCCAAAGCATCAATGTGGACCATTGTACTCTATTTAGTATAGTTAGAACTCTAAGTTGCACGTTTTGCCTTCATACAATGTTTCGTAAGCTAAAGATGCGAATAGACCAAGTTACGTTTGAAATTGCACAAAAACGTGAAAAGCTCTTCTGTGAAAAGAGTTGAGCAATTCCACATCAATATGGACCGTTGTACTGTATTTAGTATTGTTAGAAGTCTAAGTCGCTAGTTTAGCCTTCATACAACGTTTCGTAAGCTAAAGATGCGAATAGACCAAGTTATGTTTGGAATTACACAAAAACGTGAAAAGCTCATCCATGGAGAGAGTTGAGCAATTCCAAAGCATCAATGTCGACCTTTCTACTCTATTTAGCATTCTTAGAAGTATAACTGCTAGGTTTAGCCTTCGTGCAACGTTTCGTAAGGTAAAGATGCAAATAGACCAAGTTATGTTTGAAATTGCATAAAAGCGTGCAAAGCTCGTCTGTGGAAAGAGTTGAGCAATTCCAAAGTATTATTTGGACCGTTGTACTCTATTTAGTATTGTGAGAAGTCTAAGTTGCACGTTTTGCCTTCATACAACGTTTCGTAAGCTAAAGATGCAAATAGACCAAGTTACGTTTGAAATTGCATAAAAACGTGAAAAGCTCGTCTGTGGAAAGATTTGAGCAATTCCAAGGCATCAATGTGGACCGTTATACTGTATTAAGTATTGTTAGAAGTCTAAGTCGCTAGTTTAGCATTCATACAACGTTTCGTAAGGTAAAGATGCGAATAGACCAAGTTATGTCTGAAATTGCATTGAAACGTGACAAGCTCGTCCATGGAGAGAGTTGAGCAATTCCAAAGCATCAATGTCGACCTTTGTACTCTATTTAGTATTCTTAGAAGTCTAACTTGCTAGTTTAGCCTTTGAGCAACGTTTCGTAAGGTAAAGATTCGAATAGACCAAGTTATGTTTGAAATTGCACAAAAACATGAAAAGCTCGTCCATGGAGAGAGTTGAGCAATTCCAAAGCATCAATGTGGACCGTTGTTCCCATTTAGTGTTCTTAGAAGTATAACTTGTTAGTTTAGCCTTCGTGCAACGTTTCGTAAGCTAAAGATGAGAATAGACCAAGTTCTGTTTGAAAATGCGCAAAAACGTGAAAAGTTCATCCATGGAGAAAGTTGAGCAATTCCGAAGAATCTATGTCGACCTTTGAACTCTATTTAGTATTCTTAGAGGTATGACTTGCTAGTTTAGCATTCGTGCAACGTTTCGTAAGGTAAAGATGCGAATAGATCAACTTATGTCTGAAATTGCACTAAAACGTGACTAGCTCGTCCATGGAGAGAGTTTAGCAATTCCAAAGCGTCAATGTGGACCGTTGTACTCTATTTAGTATTGTTAGAAGTCTAAGTTGCTAGTTTAGCCTTCATACAACGTTTCGTGAGCTAAAGATGCGAATAGACCAAGTTATGTTTGGAATTGCAAAAAATGTGAAAAGCTCGTCCATAGAGAGAGTTGAGCAATTCCAAAGCATCATCGACGACCGTTGTACTCTCTTTAGTATTGTTAGAAGTCTGAGTTGCTAGTTTAGCCTTCATACAACGTTTCGTAAGCTAAAGATGCGAATAGACTAAGTTATGTTTGGAATTGTACAAAAACGTGAAAAGCTCGTCCATGGAGAGAGTTGAGCAATTCCAAAGCATCAATGTCGACCTTTGTACTCTATTAAGTATTCTTAGAAGTCTAACTTGCTAGTTTAGCCTTCGAGCAATATTTCGTAAGGTAAAGATGCGAATAGACCAAGTTATGTTTGAAATTGCACTGAAACGTGACAAGCTCGTCCATGGAGAGAGTTGAGCAATTCCAAAGCATTAATGTCGACCTTTGTACTCTATTTATTATTCTTAGAAGCCTAACTTGCTAGTTTAGCCTTCGAGCAATGTTTCGTAAGGTAAAGATGCGAATAGAACAAGTTATGTTTGAAATTGCACAAAAACGTGAAAAGCTCGTCCATGGAGAGAGTTGAGCAATTCCAAAGAATCAATGTCGACCTTTGTACTCTATTTATTATTCTTAGAAGTATAACTTGCTAGTTTAGCCTTCGCGCAACGTTTCGTAAGGTAAAGATCCAAATAGACCATGTTATGTTTGAAATTGCACAAAAGCGTGAAAAGCTCATCTATGGAAAGAGTTGAGTAATTCCAAAGTATCAATGTGGACCGTTGTACTCTATTTAGTATTGTTAGAAGTCTAAGGTTCTAGTTTAGCCTTCATACAACATTTCGTAAGCTAAAGATGCGAATAGACCAAGTTAAGTTTGGAATTGCACAAAAACGTGAAAAGCTCATCCATGGAGAGAGTTGAGCAATTCCAAAGCATCATTGTGGACCGTTGTACTCTATTTAGTATTGTTAGAAGTCTAAGTTGCTAGTTTAGCCTTCCTACAACGTTTCGTAAGCTAAAGATGCGAATAGACCAAGTTATGTTTGGAATTGCACAAAAACGTGAAAAGCTCGTCCATGGAAAGAGTTGAGCAATTCCAAAGCATCAAAGTCAACCTTTGTGCTCTATTTAGTATTCTTAGAATTATAACTTGCTAGTTTAGCCTTCGAGCAACGTTTCGTAAGGTAAAGACGTGAATAGAACAAGTTATGTTTGAAATTGCACTGAAACGTGACAAGCTCGTCCATGGAGAGAGTTGTGCAATTCCAAAGTATCAATGTCGACCTTTGTACTCTATTTATTATTCTTAGATGTCTAACTTGCTAGTTTAGCCTTCGAGCAATGTTTCGTAAGGTAAGGATGCGAATAGAACAAGTTATGTTTGAAATTGCACAAAAACGTGAAAAGCTCGACCATGGAGAGCGTTGAGCAATTCCAAAGCATCAATGTCGCCTTTGTACTCTATTTATTATTCTTAGAAGTATAACTTGCTAGTTTAGCCTTCGTGCAACGTTTCGTAAGGTAAAGATCCAAATACACCAAGTTATGTTTGAAATTGCACAAAAGCGTGAAAAGCTCGTCTATGGAAAGAGTTGAGCAATTCCAAAGTATCAATGTGGACCGTTTACTCTATTTAGTATTGTTAGAAGTCTAAGGTTCTAGTTTAGCCTTCATACAACGTTTCGTAAGCTAAAGATGCGAATAGACCAAGTTAAGTTTGGAATTGCACAAAAACGTGGAAAGCTCGTCCATAGAGAGAGTTGAGCAATTCCAAAGCATCATCGAGGACCGTTGTACTCTCTTTAGTATTGTTAGAAGTCTGAGTTGCTAGTTTAGCCTTCATACAACGTTTCGTAAGCTAAAGATGCGAATAAACTAAGCTATGTTTGGAATTGTACAAAAACGTGAAAAGCTCGTCCATGGAGAGAGTTGAGCAATTCCAAAGCATCAATGTCGACCTTTGTACTCTATTTAGTATTCTTAGAAGTCTAACTTGCTAGTTTAGCTTTCGAGCAATATTTCGTAAGGTAAAGATGCGAATAGACCAAGTTATGTCTGAAATTGCACTGAAACGTGACAAGCTCGTCCATGGAGAGAGTTGAGCAATTCCAAAGCATCAATGTCGACATTTGTACTCTATTTAGTATTCTTAGAAGTCTAACTTGCTAGTTTAGCCTTCGAGCAACGTTTCGTAAAGTAAAGATGCGAATAGACCATGTTATGTTTGAAATAACATAAAGACGTGAGAAGCTCATCCATGGAGAGAGTTGAACAATTCAAAAGCATCAACGTCGACCTTTGTACCCTATTTAGTATTCTTCGAAGTATAACTTGCTAGTTTGGCCTTCGTGCAACGTTTCGTAAGGTAAAGATGCAAATAGACCAAGTTATGTTTGAAATTGCAGAAAAAGCGTGAAAAGCTCGTCTATGGAAAGAGTTGAGCAATTCCAAAGTATCAATGTGGACCGTTTACTCTATTTAGGATTGTTAGAAGTCTAAGGTTCTAGTTTAGCCTTCATACAACGTTTCGTAAGCTAAAGATGCGAATAGACCAAGTTAAGTTTGGAATTGCACAAAAACGTGGAAAGCTCGTCCATAGAGAGAGTTGAGCAATTCCAAAGCATCATCGAGGACCGTTGTACTCTCTTTAGTATTGTTAGAAGTCTAAGTTGCTAGTTTAGCCTTCATACAACGTTTCTTAAGCTAAAGATGCGAATAAACTAAGCTATGTTTGGAATTGTACAAAAACGTGAAAAGCTCGTCCATGGAGAGAGTTGAGCAATTCCAAAGCATCAATGTCGACCTTTGTACTCTATTTAGTATTCTTAGAAGTCTAACTTGCTAGTTTAGCCTTCGAGCAATATTTCGTAAGGTAAAGATGCGAATAGACCAAGTTATGTCTGAAATTGCACTGAAACGTGACAAGCTCGTCCATGGAGAGAGTTGAGCAATTCCAAAGCATCAATGTCGACATTTGTACTCTATTTAGTATTCTTAGAAGTCTAACTTGCTAGTTTAGCCTTCGAGCAACGTTTCGTACGGTAAAGATGCGAATAGACCAAGCTATGTTTGAAATTGCACAAAAACGTGAAAAGCTCATCCATGGAGAGAGTTGAGCAATTCCAAAGCATCAATGTCGACCTTTGTACTCTATTTAGTATTCTTAGAAGTCTAACTTGCTAGTTTAGCCTTCGAGCAACGTTTTGTAAAGTAAAGATGCGAATAGACCATGTTATGTTTGAAATTACATAAAGACGTGAAAAGCTCATCCATGGAGAGAGTTGAACAATTCCAAAGCATCAACGTCGACCTTTGTACCCTATTTAGTATTCTTCGAAGTATAACTTGCTAGTTTGGCCTTCGTGCAACGTTTCGTAAGGTAAAGATGCAAATAGACCAAGTTATGTTTGAAATTGCACAAAAGCGTGAAAAGCTCCGCTGTGGAAAGAGTTGAGCAATTCCAAAGTATCAATGTGGACCGTTGTACTCCATTTAGTGTTCTTAGAAGTATAACTAACTAGTTTAGCCTTCAAGCAACGTTTCGTAGGGTAAAGATGCGAATAGACCAAGTTATGTCTGAAATTGCACTGAAACGTGACAAGCTCGTCCATGGAGAGAGTTGAGCAATTCCAAAGCATCAATGTCGACATTTGTACTCTATTTAGTATTCTTAGAAGTATAACTTGCTAGTTTAGCCTTCGAGCAACGTTTCGTACGGTAAAGATGCGAATAGACCAAGCTATGTTTGAAATTGCACAAAAACGTGAAAAGCTCATCCATGGAGAGAGTTGAGCAATTCCAAAGCATCAATGTCGACCTTTGTACTCTATTTAGTATTCTTAGAAGTCTAACTTGCTAGTTTAGCCTTCGAGCAACGTTTCGTAAAGTAAAGATGCGAATAGACCATGTTATGTTTGAAATTACATAAAGACGTGAAAAGCTCATCCATGGAGAGAGTTGAACAATTCCAAAGCATCAACGTCGACCTTTGTACCCTATTTAGTATTCTTCGAAGTATAACTTGCTAGTTTGGCCTTCGTGCAACGTTTCGTAAGGTAAAGATGCAAATTGACCAAGTTATGTTTGAAATTGCACAAAAGCGTGAAAAGCTCCTCTGTGGAAAGAGTTGAGCAATTCCAATGTGTCAATGTGGATCGTTGTACTCCATTTAGTGTTCGTAGAAGTATAACTAACTAGTTTAGCCTTCAAGCAACGTTTCGTAGGGTAAAGATGCGAATAGACCAAGTTATGTCTGAAATTGCACTTAAACGTGACAAGCTCGTCCATGGAGAGAGTTGAGCAATTCCACAGCATCAATGTCGACTTTTGTATTCTATTTAGTATTCTTAGAAGTCTAACTTGCTAGTTTAGCCTTCGAGCAACGTTTCGTACAGTAAAGATGCGAATAGACCGAGTTATGTTTGAAATTGCACAAAAACGTGAAAAGCTCATCCATGGAGAGAGTTGAGCAATTCCAAAGCATCAATCTCGACCATTGTACTCTATTTAGTATTCTTGGAAGTCTAACTTGCTAGTTTAGCCTTCGAGCAACGTTTCGTAAGGTAAATATGCGAATAGACCAAGTTATGTTTGAAATTGCATAAAGAGGTAAAAGCTCATCCATGGAGAGAGTTGAACAATTCCAAAGCATCAACGTCGACCTTTGTACTCTATTTAGTGTTCTTCGAAGTATAACTTGCTAGTTTAGCCTTCGTGCAACGTTTCGTAAGGTAAAGATGCAAATACACCAAGTTATGTTTGAAATTGCACAATTGTGTGAAAAGCTCGTCTGTGGAAAGAGTTGAGCAATTCCAAAGTATCAATGTAGACCGTTGTACTCTATTTAATATTGTTAGAAGTCTAAGTTGCTAGTATAGCCTTCATACAACGTTTCGTGAGCTAAAGATACGAATAGAGCAAGTTATGTTTGGAATTGCACAAAAACGTGAAAAACTCGTCCATAGAGAGAGTTGAGCAATTCAAAAGCATCAATGTGGACCGTTGTACTCTATTTCGTATTGTTAGACGTCTAAGTTGCTAGTTTAGCCTTCATACAACGTTTCGTAAGCTAAAGATGCGAATAGACCAAGTTATGTTTCGAATTGCACAAAAACGTGAAAAGCTCGTCCCTAGATAGAGTTGAGCAATTCCAAAGCATCAATGTCGTCCTTTGTACTTTATTTAGTATTCTTAGAAGTCTAACTTGCTAGTTTAGCCTTCAAGCAACGTTTCGTAAGCCAAAGATGCGAATAGACAAAGTTATGTTTGAAATTGCACAAAAACGTGAAAAGCTCGTCCCTGGAGAGAGTTGAGCAATTCCAAAGCATCAATGTCGACCTTTGTACTCTATTTAGTATTCCTAGAAGTCTAACTTGCTAGTTTATCCTTCGAGCAACGTTTCGTAAGGTAAAGATGCGAATAGACCAAGTTATGTTTGAAATTGCGTAAAGACGTGAAAAGCTCGTCCATGGAGAGAGATGAACAATTCCAAAGCATCAACGTCGACCTTTGTACTATATTTAGTAGTCTTAGAAGTCTAACTTGCTAGTTTAGTCTTCGAGCAACGTTTCGTAAGCTAAAGATGCGAATAGACAAAGTTATGTCTTAAATTGCACAAAAACGTGAAAAGCTCGTCCCGGGAGAGAGTTGAGCAATTCCAAAGCATCAATGTCGACCTTTGTACTCTATTTAGTATTCTTAGAAGTCTAACTTGCTAGTTTATCCTTCGAGCAACGTTTCGTAAGGTAAATATGCGAATAGACCAAGTTATGTTTGAAATTGCATAAAGACGTGAAAAGATCGTCCATGGAGAGAGTTGAACAATTCCAAAGCATCAACGTCGACCATTGTACTCTATTTAGTATTCTTAGAAGTCTAACTTGCTATTTTAGCCTTCCAGCAACGTTTCGTAAGGTAAAGATGCGAATAGATCAAGTTATGTTTGAAATTGCATAAAGACATGAAAAGCTCATCCATGGAGAGAGTTGAACAATTCCAAAGCATCAACGTCGACCTTTGTACTCTATTTAGTATTCTTCGAAGTATAACTTGCAACTTTAGCCTTTGTGCAACGTTTCGTAAGGTAAAGATGCAAATAGATCAAGTTATGTTTGAAATTACACAAAAGCGTGAAAAGCTCGTCTGTGGAAAGAGTTGAGCAATTCCAAAGTATCAATGTGGACCGTTGTACTCTATTTAGTATTGTTAGAAGTCTAAGTTGCTAGTTTAGCCTTCATACAACGTTTCGTGAGCTAAAGATGCGAATAGACCAAGTTATATTTGGAATTGCACAAAAAGTGAAAAGCTCATCCATCGAGAGAGTTGAGCAATTCGAAAGCATCAATGTGGACCGTTGTAGTCTATTTCATATTGTTAGAAGTCTAAGTTGCTAGTTTAGCCTTCATACAACGTTTCATAAGCTAAAGATGCGAATAGACCAAGTTATGTTTGGAATTGCACAAAAACGTGAAAAAGCTCATCCCTAGAGAGAGTTGAGCAATTCCAAAGCATCAATGTCTGCCTTTGTACTCTATTTCGTATTCTTAGAAGTGTAACTTGCTAGTTTAGCCTTCGTGCAACGTTTCGTGAGGCAAAGATGCAAATAGACCAAGTTATGTTTGAATTTGCACAAAAGCGTGAAAAGCTCGTCTGTGGTAAGAGTTGAGCAATTCCAGAGCGTCAATGAGGACCGTTGTACTATATTTAGTATTGTTGGAAGTCTAAGTTGCTAGGTTTGCATTCATACAACGTTTCATAAGCTAAAGATGCGAATAGACCAAGTTACATTTGAAATTGCACAAAAACGCGTAAAGCTCGTCCATGAAGAGAGTTGAGCAATTCCAAAGCATCAATGTGGACCGTTGTTCACCATTTAATGTTCTTAGAAGTATAACTTGCTAGTTTAGCCTTCGTGCAACGTTTCGTAAGGTAAAGTTGAGAATAGACCAAGTTATGTTTGAAATTACACAAAAACGTGAAAAGCTCGTCTGTGGAAAGAGTTGAGCAATTCCAAAGCATTAATGTGGGCCGTTGTACTCTATTTAGTCTTGTTAGAAGTCTAAGTTGCTAGTTGAGCCTTCCTGGAACGTTTCGTAGGCTAAAGATGCGAATAGACCAAGTTATGCCCGAAAATTGCACTAAAACATGACAAGCTGGTCTATGGAGAGTGTTGAGCAATTCTAAAGCATCAATGTGGACTGTTATACTCCAGTTAGTGTTCTTAGAAGTATAACTTGCTATCTTAGCCTTCAAGCAACGTTACATAAGGTAAAGATGCGAATAGACCAAGTTATGTCTGAAATTGCACTAAAACGTGACAAGCTCGTCCATGGAGAGAGTTGAGTAATTCCAAAGGATCAATGTCGACCTTTGTACTCGATTTAGTATTCATAGAAATCTAACTTGCTAGTTTAGCCTTGAGCAACGTTTCGTAAGGTAAAGATGCGAATAGACCAAGTTATGTTTGAAATTGCCCAAAAGCGTGAAAAGCTCGCCAATGGAACGAATGGAGCAATTCCAAAGCATCAATGTGGACCATTGTACTCTATTTAGTATTGTTAGAACTCTAAGTTGCACGTTTTGCCTTCATACAATGTTTCGTAAGCTAAAGATGTGAATAGACCAAGTTACGTTTGAAATTGCACAAAAACGTGAAAAGCTCTTCTGTGAAAAGAGTTGAGCAATTCCAAAGCATCAATATGGACCGTTGTACTGTATTTAGTATTGTTTGAAGTCTAAGTCGCTAGTTTAGCCTTCATACAACGTTTCGTAAGCTAAAGATGCGAATAGACCAAGTTATGTTTGGAATTACACAAAAACGTGAAAAGCTCGTCCATGGAGAGAGTTGAGCAATTCCAAAGCATCAATGTCGACCTTTCTACTCTATTTAGCATTCTTAGAAGTATAACTGCTAGGTTTAGCCTTCGTGCAACGTTTCGTAAGGTAAAGATGCAAATAGACCAAGTTATGTTTGAAATTGCATAAAAGCGTGCAAAGCTCGTCTGTGGAAAGAGTTGAGCAATTCCAAAGTATTATTTGGACCGTTGTACTCTATTTAGTATTGTGAGAAGTCTAAGTTGCACGTTTTGCCTTCATACAACGTTTCGTAAGCTAAAGATGCAAATAGACCAAGTTACGTTTGAAATTGCATAAAAACGTGAAAAGCTCGTCTGTGGAAAGATTTGAGCAATTCCAAGGCATCAATGTGGACCGTTGTACTGTATTAAGTATTGTTAGAAGTCTAAGTCGCTAGTTTAGCATTCATACAACGTTTCGTAAGGTAAAGATGCGAATAGACCAAGTTATGTCTGAAATTGCATTGAAACGTGACAAGCTCGTCCATGGAGAGAGTTGAGCAATTCCAAAGCATCAATGTCGACCTTTGTACTCTATTTAGTATTCTTAGAAGTCTAACTTGCTAGTTTAGCCTTTGAGCAACGTTTCGTAAGGTAAAGATTCGAACAGACCAAGTTATGTTTGAAATTGCACAAAAATATGAAAAGCTCGTCCATGGAGAGAGTTGAGCAATTCCAAAGCATCAATGTGGACCGTTGTTCTCCATTTAGTGTTCTTAGAAGTATAACTTGTGAGTTTAGCCTTCGTGCAACGTTTCGTAAGCTAAAGATGAGAATAGACCAAGTTATGTTTGAAAATACGCAAAAACGTGAAAAGCTCATCCATGGAGAAAGTTGAGCAATTCCGAAGAATCTATGTCGACCTTTGAACTCTATTTAGTATTCTTAGAGGTATGACTTGCTAGTTTAGCATTCGTGCAACGTTTCGTAAGGTAAAGATGCGAATAGATCAACTTATGTCTGAAATTGCACTAAAACGTGACTAGCTCGTCCATGGAGAGAGTTTAGCAATTCCAAAGCGTCAATGTGGACCGTTGTACTCTATTTAGTATTGTTAGAAGTCTAAGTTGCTAGTTTAGCCTTCATACAACGTTTCGTGAGCTAAAGATGCGAATAGACCAAGTTATGTTTGGAATTGCAAAAAACGTGAAAAGCTCGTCCATAGAGAGAGTTGAGCAATTCCAAAGCATCATCGAGGACCGTTGTACTCTCTTTAGTATTGTTTGAAGTCTGAGTTGCTAGTTTAGCCTTCATACAACGTTTCGTAAGCTAAAGATGCGAATAGACTAAGTTATGTTTGGAATTGTACAAAAACGTGAAAAGCTCGTCCATGGAGAGAGTTGAGCAATTCCAAAGCATCAATGTCAACCTTTGTACTCTATTAAGTATTCTTAGAAGTCTAACTTGCTAGTTTAGCCTTCGAGCAATATTTCGTAAGGTAAAGATGCGAATAGACCAAGTTATGTTTGAAATTGCACTGAAACGTGACAAGCTCGTCCATGGAGAGAGTTGAGCAATTCCAAAGCATCAATGTCGACCTTTGTACTCTATTTATTATTCTTAGAAGCCTAACTTGCTAGTTTAGCCTTCGAGCAATGTTTCGTAAGGTAAAGATGCGAATAGAACAAGTTATGTTTGAAATTGCACAAAAACGTGAAAAGCTCGTCCATGGAGAGAGTTGAGCAATTCCAAAGCATCAATGTCGACCTTTGTACTCTATTTATTATTCTTAGAAGTATAACTTGCTAGTTTAGCCTTCGCGCAACGTTTCGTAAGGTAAATATCCAAATAGACCATGTTATGTTTGAAATTGCACAAAAGCGTGAAAAGCTCATCTATGGAAAGAGTTGAGTAATTCCAAAGTATCAATGTGGACCGTTGTACTCTATTTAGTATTGTTAGAAGTCTAAGGTTCTAGTTTAGCCTTCATACAACATTTCGTAAGCTAAAGATGCGAATAGACCAAGTTAAGTTTGGAATTGCACAAAAACGTGAAAAGCTCATCCATGGAGAGAGTTGAGCAATTCCAAAGCATCAATGTGGACCGTTGTACTCTATTTAGTATTGTTAGAAGTCTAAGTTGCTAGTTTAGCCTTCATACAACGTTTCGTAAGCTAAAGATGCGAATAGACCAAGTCATGTTTGGAATTGCACAAAAACGTGAAAAGCTCGTCCATGGAAAGAGTTGAGCAATTCCAAAGCATCAAAGTCGACCTTTGTGCTCTATTTAGTATTCTTAGAATTCTAACTTGCTAGTTTAGCCTTCGAGCAACGTTTCGTAAGGTAAAGACGTGAATAGACCAAGTTATGATTGAAATTGCACTGAAACGTGACAAGCTCGTCCATGGAGAGAGTTGAGCAATTCCAAAGCATCAATGTCGACCTTTGTACTCTATTTATTATTCTTAGATGTCTAACTTGCTAGTTTAGCCTTCGAGCAATGTTTCGTAAGGTAAAGATGCGAATAGAACAAGTTATGTTTGAAATTGCACAAAAACGTGAAAAGCTCGTCCATGGAGAGAGTTGAGCAATTCCAAAGCATCAATGTCGACCTTTGTACTCTATTTATTATTCTTAGAAGTATAACTTGCTAGTTTAGCCTTCGCGCAACGTTTCGTAAGGTAAATATCCAAATAGACCATGTTATGTTTGAAATTGCACAAAAGCGTGAAAAGCTCATCTATGGAAAGAGTTGAGTAATTCCAAAGTATCAAAGTCGACCTTTGTGCTCTATTTAGTATTCTTAGAATTCTAACTTGCTAGTTTAGCCTTCGAGCAACGTTTCGTAAGGTAAAGACGCGAATAGACCAAGTTATGTTTGAAATTGCACTGAAACGTGACAAGCTCGTCCATGGAGAGAGTTGAGCAATTCCAAAGCATCAATGTGGACCGTTGTACTCTATTTAGTATTGTTAGAAGTCTAAGTTGCTAGTTTAGCCTTCATACAACGTTTCGTAAGCTAAAGATGCGAATAGACCAAGTCATGTTTGGAATTGCACAAAAACGTGAAAAGCTCGTCCATGGAAAGAGTTGAGCAATTCCAAAGCATCAAAGTCGACCTTTGTGCTCTATTTAGTATTCTTAGAATTCTAACTTGCTAGTTTAGCCTTCGAGCAACGTTTCGTAAGGTAAAGACGTGAATAGACCAAGTTATGTTTGAAATTGCACTGAAACGTGACAAGCTCGTCCATGGAGAGAGTTGAGCAATTCCAAAGCATCAATGTCGACCTTTGTACTCTATTTATTATTCTTAGATGTCTAACTTGCTAGTTTAGCCTTCGAGCAATGTTTCATAAGGTAAAGATGCGAATAGAACAAGTTATGTTTGAAATTACACAAAAACGTGAAAAGCTCGTCCATGGAGAGAGTTGAGCAATTCCAAAGCATCAATGTCGACCTTTGTACTCTATTTATTATTCTTAGAAGTATAACTTGCTAGTTTAGCTTTCGTGCAACGTTTCGTAAGGTAAAGATCCAAATAGACCATGTTATGTTTGAAATTGCACAAAAGCGTGAAAAGCTCATCTAAGGAAAGAGTTGAGTAATTCCAAAGTATCAATGTGGACCGTTTACTCTATTTAGTATTGTTAGAAGTCTAAGGTTCTAGTTTAGCCTTCATACAACGTTTCGTAAGCTAAAGATGCGAATAGACCAAGTTAAGTTTGGAATTGCACAAAAACGTGGAAGGCACGTCCATGGAGAGAGTTGAGCAATTCCAAAGTATCAATGTGGACCGTTGTACTCTATTTAGTATTGTTAGAAGTCTAAGTTGCTAGTCTAGCCTTCATACAACGTTTCGTCAGCTAAAGATGCGAATAGACCAAGTTATATTTGAAATTGCACAAAAACGTGAAAAGCTCGTCCATGGAGAGAGTTGAGCAATTCCAAAGCATCAAAGTCGACCTTTGTACTCTATTTAGTATTCTTAGAAGTCTAACTTGCTAGTTTAGCCTTCGAGCAACGTTTCGTAAGGTAAAGACGTGAATAGACCAAGTTATGTTTGAAATTGCACTGAAACGTCAAAAGCTCATCCATGGAGAGAGTTGAGCAATTCCAAAGCATCAATGTCAACCTTTGTACTCTATTTAGTATTCTTAGAAGTCTAACTTGCTAGTTTAGCCTTCGAGCAACGTTTCGTTAGGTAAAGATGCGAATAGACCAAGTTATGTTTAAAATTCCACAAAAACGTGAAAAGCTCGTCCATGGGGAGAGTTGAGCAATTCCAAAGTATCAATGTTGACCTTTGTACTCCATTTAGTATTCTTAGAAGTTTAACTTGCTAGTTTAGCCTTCGCGCAACGTTTCGTAAGGTAAAGATGCAAATAGACCAAGTTATGTTTGAAATTGCACAAAAGCGTGAAAAGCTCGTCTATCGAAAGAGTTGAGCAATTCCAAAGTATCAATGTGGACCGTTGTACTCTATTTAGTATTGTTAGAAGTCGAAGTTGCTAGTTTAGCCTTCATACAACGTTTCGTAAGCTAAAGATGCGAATAGACCAAGTTATGTTTGAAATTGCACAAAAACGTGAAAAGCTCGTCCATGGAGAGAGTTGAGCAATTCCAAAGCATCAATGTCGACCTTTGTACTCTATTTAGTATTCTTAGAAGTATAACTTGCTAGTTTAGCCTTCGTGCAACGTTTCGTAAGGTAAAGATGCAAATAGACCAATTTATGTTTGAAATTGCATAAAAGCGTGAAAAGCTCATCTATGGAAAGAGTTGAGCAATTCCAAAGTATCAATATGGACCGTTGTACTCTATTTAGTATTGTTAGAAGTCTAAGTTGCTAGTTTAGCCTTCATACAATGTTTCATGAGCTAAAGATGCGAATAGACCAAGTTATGTTTGGAATTGCACAAAAACGTGAAAAGCTCGTCCATAGAGAGAGTTGAGCAATTCCAAAGCATCAACGAGGACTGTTGTACTCTATATAGTATTGTTAGAAGTCTGAGTTGCTAGTTTAGCCTTCATACAACGTTTCGTAAGCTAAAGATGCGAATAGACTAAGTTATGTTTGGAATTGTACAAAAACGTGAAAAGCTCGTCCATGGAGAGAGTTGAGCAATTCCAAAGCATCAATGTCGACCTTTGTACTCTATTTAGTATTCTTAGAAGTCTAACTTGCTAGTTTAGCCTTCGAGCAATATTTCGTAAGGTAAAGATGCGAATAGACGAAGTTATGTTTGAAATTGCACTGAAACGTGACAAGCTCGTCCATGGAGAGAGTTGAGCAATTCCAAAGCATCAATGTCGACCTTTGTACTCTATTTATTATTCTTAGAAGTCTAACTTGCTAGTTTAGCCTTCGAGCAATGTTTCATAAGGTAAAGATGCGAATAGAACAAGTTATGTTTGAAATTGCACAAAAACGTGAAAAGCTCATCCATGGAGAGCGTTGAGCAATTCCAAAGCATCAATGTCGACCTTTGTACTCTATTTATTATTCTTAGAAGTATAACTTGCTAGTTTAGCCTTCGTGCAATGTTTCGTAAGGTAAAGATCCAAATAGACCATGTTATGTTTGAAATTGCACAAAAGCGTGAAAAGCTCATCTATGGAAAGCGTTGAGTAATTCCAAAGTATCAATGTGGACCGTTGTACTCTATTTAGTATTGTTAGAAGTCTAAGGTTCTAGTTTAGCCTTCATACAACATTTCGTAAGCTAAAGATGCGAATAGACCAAGTTAAGTTTGGAATTGCACAAAAACGTGAAAAGCTCATCCATGGAGAGAGTTGAGCAATTCCAAAGCAACAATGTGGACTGTTGTACTCTATTTAGTATTGTTAGAAGTCTAAGTTGCTAGTTTAGCCTTCATACAACATTTCGTCAGCTAAAGATGCGAATAGACCAAGTTATGTTTGAAATTGCACAAAAACGTGAAAAGCTCGTCCATGGAGAGAGTTGAGCAATTCCAAAGCATCAAAGTCGACCTTTGTGCTCTATTTAGTATTCTTAGAATTCTAACTTGCTAGTTTAGCCTTCGAGCAACGTTTCGTAAGGTAAAGACGCGAATAGACCAAGTTATGTTTGAAATTGCACTGAAACGTGACAAGCTCGTCCATGGAGAGAGTTGAGCAATTCCAAAGCATCAATGTCGACCTTTGTACTCTATTTATTATTCTTAGATGTCTAACTTGCTAGTTTAGCCTTCGAGCAATGTTTCGTAAGGTAAGGATGCAAATAGAACAAGTTATGTTTGAAATTACACAAAAACATGAAAAGCTCGTCCATGGAGAGCGTTGAGCAATTCCAAAGCAGCAATGTCGACCTTTGTACTCTATTTATTATTCTTAGAAGTCTAACTTGCTAGTTTAGCCTTCGAGCAATGTTTCATAAGGTAAAGATGCGAATAGAACAAGTTATGTTTGAAATTGCACAAAAACGTGAAAAGCTCGTCCATGGAGAGAGTTGAGCAATTCCAAAGCATCAATGTCGACCTTTGTACTATATTTATTATTCTTAGAAGTCTAACTTGCTAGTTTAGCCTTCGAGCAATGTTTCATAAGGTAAAGATGCGAATAGAACAAGTTATGTTTGAAATTGCACAAAAACGTGAAAAGCTCGTCCATGGAGAGAGTTGAGCAATTCCAAAGCATCAATGTCGACCTTTGTACTCTATTTATTATTCTTAGAAGTATAACTTGCTAGTTTAGCCTTCGTGCAACGTTTCGTAAGGTAAAGATCCAAATAGACCATGTTATGTTTGAAATTGCACAAAAGCGTGAAAAGCTCATCTATGGAAAGCGTTGAGTAATTCCAAAGTATCAATGTGGACCGTTGTACTCTATTTAGTATTGTTAGAAGTCTAAGGTTCTAGTTTAGCCTTCATACAACATTTCGTAAGCTAAAGATGCGAATAGACCAAGTTAAGTTTGGAATTGCACAAAAACGTGAAAAGCTCATCCATGGAGAGAGTTGAGCAATTCCAAAGCAACAATGTGGACTGTTGTACTCTATTTAGTATTGTTAGAAGTCTAAGTTGCTAGTTTAGCCTTCATACAACATTTCGTCAGCTAAAGATGCGAATAGACCAAGTTATGTTTGAAATTGCACAAAAACGTGAAAAGCTCGTCCATGGAGAGAGTTGAGCAATTCCAAAGCATCAAAGTCGACCTTTGTGCTCTATTTAGTGTTCTTAGAATTCTAACTTGCTAGTTTAGCCTTCGAGCAACGTTTCGTAAGGTAAAGACGCGAATAGACCAAGTTATGTTTGAAATTGCACTGAAACGTGACAAGCTCGTCCATGGAGAGAGTTGAGCAATTCCAAAGCATCAATGTCGACCTTTGTACTCTATTTATTATTCTTAGATGTCTAACTTGCTAGTTTAGCCTTCGAGCAATGTTTCGTAAGGTAAGGATGCAAATAGAACAAGTTATGTTTGAAATTACACAAAAACATGAAAAGCTCGTCCATGGAGAGCGTTGAGCAATTCCAAAGCAGCAATGTCGACCTTTGTACTCTATTTATTATTCTTAGAAGTCTAACTTGCTAGTTTAGCCTTCGAGCAATGTTTCATAAGGTAAAGATGCGAATAGAACAAGTTATGTTTGAAATTGCACAAAAACGTGAAAAGCTCGTCCATGGAGAGAGTTGAGCAATTCCAAAGCATCAATGTCGACCTTTGTACTCTATTTATTATTCTTAGAAGTCTAACTTGCTAGTTTAGCCTTCGAGCAATGTTTCATAAGGTAAAGATGCGAATAGAACAAGTTATGTTTGAAATTGCACAAAAACGTGAAAAGCTCGTCCATGGAGAGAGTTGAGCAATTCCAAAGCATCAATGTCGACCTTTGTACTCTATTTATTATTCTTAGAAGTATAACTTGCTAGTTTAGCCTTCGTGCAACGTTTCGTAAGGTAAAGATCCAAATAGACCATGTTATGTTTGAAATTGCACAAAAGCGTGAAAAGCTCATCTGTGGAAAGCGTTGAGTAATTCCAAAGTATCAATGTGGACCGTTGTACTCTATTTAGTATTGTTAGAAGTCTAAGGTTCTAGTTTAGCCTTCATACAACATTTCGTAACTAAAGATGCGAATAGACCAAGTTCAGTTTGGAATTGCACAAAAACGTGAAAAGCTCATCCATGGAGAGAGTTGAGCAATTCCAAAGCAACAATGTGGACTGTTGTACTCTATTTAGTATTGTTAGAAGTCTAAGTTGCTAGTTTAGCCTTCATACAACGTTTCGTCAGCTAAAGATGCGAATAGACCAAGTTATGTTTGAAATTGCACAAAAACGTGAAAAGCTCGTCCATGGAGAGAGTTGAGCAATTCCAAAGCATCAAAGTCGACCTTTGTGCTCTATTTAGTATTCTTAGAATTCTAACTTGCTAGTTTAGCCTTCGAGCAACGTTTCGTAAGGTAAAGACGCGAATAGACCAAGTTATGTTTGAAATTGCACTGAAACGTGACAAGCTCGTCCATGGAGAGAGTTGAGCAATTCCAAAGCATCAATGTCGACCTTTGTACTTTATTTATTATTCTTAGATGTCTAACTTGCTAGTTTAGCCTTCGAGCAATGTTTCGTAAGGTAAGGATGCAAATAGAACAAGTTATGTTTGAAATTACACAAAAACATGAAAAGCTCGTCCATGGAGAGCGTTGAGCAATTCCAAAGCAGCAATGTCGACCTTTGTACTCTATTTATTATTCTTAGAAGTATAACTTGCTGGTTTAGCCTTCGTGTAACGTTTCGTAAGCTAAAGATCCAAATAGACCAAGTTATGTTTGAAATTGCACAAAAGCGTGAAAAGCTCGTCCATGGAAAGAGTTGAGCAATTCCAAAGTATCAATGTGGACCGTTTACTCTATTTAGTATTGTTAGAAGTCTAAGGTTCTAGTTTAGCCTTCATACAACGTTTCATAAGCTAAAGATGCGAATAGACCAAGTTAAGTTTGGAATTGCACAAAAACATGAAAAGCTCATCCGTGGAGAGAGTTGAGCAATTCCAAAGCATCAATGTGGACCGTTGTACTCTATTTAGTATTGTTAGAAGTCTAAGTTTCTAGTTTAACCTTCATACAACATTTCGTAAGCTAAAGATGCGAATAGACCTAGTTATGTTTAGAATTGCCCAAAAACGTGAAAACTCATCCATGGGGAGAGTTGAGCAATTCCAAAGCATCAAAGTCGACCTTTGTACTCTATTTTGTATTCTTAGAAGTCTAACTTGCTAGTTTAGCCTTCGAGGAACGTTTCGTAAGGTAAAGACGTGAATAATCCAAATTATGTCTGAAATTGTACTGAAACTTGACAAGCTCGTCCATGGAGAGAGTTTAGCAATTCCAAAGCATCAATGTCGACCTTTGCACTCTATTTAGTATTCTTAGAAGTCTAACTTGCTAGTTTAGCCTTCGAGCAACGTTTCGTAAGGTAAAGATGCGAATAGACCAACTTATGTTTAAAATTGCACAAAAACGTGAAAAGCTCGTCCATGGGTAGAGTTGAGCAATTCAAAAGCAAAAATGTCGACCTTTGTACTCCATTTAGTATTCTTAGAAGTTTAACTTGCTAGTTTAGCCTTCGTGCAACGTTTCGTAAGGTAAAGATGCAAATAGACCAACTTATGTCCGAAAATTGCACTAAAATGTGACAAGCTTGTCTATGGAGAGTGTTGAGCAATTCCAAAGCATCAATATGGACCGTTGTACTCCATTTAGTGTTGTTAGAAGTATAACTAACTTGTTTAGCCTTCGACCAACGTTTCGTAGGGTCACGATGCGAATAGACCAAGTTATGTCTGAAATTGCACTGAAACATGACAAGCTCGTCCATGGAGAGAGTTGAGCAATTCCAAAGCATCAATGTCGACCTTTGTACTCTATTTAGTATTCTTAGAAGTCTAACTTGCTAGTTTATCCTTCGAGCAACGTTTCGTACGGTAAAGATGCGAATAGACCAAGTTATGTTTGAAATTGCACAAAAATGTGAAAAGGTCATCCATGGAGAGTTGAGCAATTCCGAAACATCAATGTCAACCTTTGTACTCTATTTAGTATTCTTAGAAGTCTAACTTGCTAGTTTAGCCTTCGAGCAACGTTTCGTACTGTAAAGATGCGAATAGACCAAGTTATGTTTGAAATTGGATAAAGACGTGAAAAGCTCATCCATGGAGAGAGTTGAACAATTCCGAAGCATCAATGTTGACCTTTGTACTCTATTTAGTATTCTTCGAAGTATAACTTGCTAGTTTAGCCTTCGTGCAACGTTTCGTCAGGTAAAGATGCAAATAGACCAAGTTATGTTTGAAATTACACAAAAGCGTGAAAAGCTCGTCTGTGGAAAGAGTTGAGCAATTCCAAAGTATCAATGTGGATCATTGTACTCTATTTAGTATTGTTAGAAGTCTAAGTTGCTAGTTTAGCCTTCATACAACGTTTCGTAAGCTAAAGACGCGAATAGACCAAGTTATGTTTGGAATTGCACAAAAACTTGAAAAGCTCGTCCATGGAGAAAGTTGAGCAATTCCAAAGCATCAATGTCGACCTTTGTACTCTATTTAGTATTCTTACCAGTCTAACTTGCTAGTTTAGCCTTCGAGCAACGTTTCGTAAGGTAAAGACGCGAATAGACCAAGTTATGTCTGAAATTGCACTGAAACGTGACAAGCTCGTCCATGGAGAGAGTTGAGCAATTCGAAAGCATCAATGTCGACCTTTGTACCCTATTTAGTATTCTTAGAAGTCTAACTTGCTAGTTTAGCCTTCGAGCAACGTTTCGTAAGGTAAAGATGCAAATAGACCAAGTTATGTTTGAAATTGCACAAAAGTGTGAAAAGCTCGTCTGTGGAAAGAGTTGACCAATTCCGGATCATCAATGTGGTCCGTTGTACTCTATTTAGTATTTTCAGAAGTCTAAGTTGCTAGTTTAGCCTTCATACAACGTTTCGTAAGCTAAAGGTGTGAATAAACCAAGTTATGTTTGAAATTGCATTAAAAGTTGAAAGCTCGTCTGTGGAAAGAGTTGAGCAATTTCAAAGCATCAATGTGGACCGTTGTGCTCTATTTAGTATTGTTAGAAGTCTATGTTGCTAGTTTAGACTTCATACAACGTTTCGTAAGATAAAAATGCAAATAGACCAAGTTATGTTTAAAATTGCACAAAAACATGAAAAGCTCGTCCCTGGAGAGAGTTGAGCAATTCCAACGCATCAATGTCGACCTTTGTACTCTATTTCATATTCTTAGAAGTATAACTTGCTAGTTTAGCCTTCGTGCAATGTTTCGTGAGGCAAAGATGCAAATAGACCAAGTTATGTTTAAAATTGCACAAAAGCGTGAAAAGCTCATCTGTGGTAAGAGTTGAGCAATTGAAAAGCGTCAATGGGGACCGTTGTACTATATTTAGTATTGTTGGAAGTCTAAGTTGGTAGGTTGGCCTTCATACAATGTTTCGTAAGCTAAAGATGCGAATAGACCAAGTTACGTTTGAAATTGCACAAAAACGTGAAAAGCTCGTCCATGGAGAGAGTTGAGCAATTCCAAAGCATCAATGTGGACCGTTGTTCTCCATTTAATGTTCTTAGAAGTATAACTTGCTAGGCTAGCCTTCGTGCAACGTTTCGTAAGGTAAAGTTGAGAATAGACCAAGTTTTGTTTGAAATTGCACAAAAACGTGAAAAGCTCGTCTGTGGAAAGAGTTGAGCAATTCCAAAGCATCAATGTTGGTTGTTGTACACTATTTAGTCTTGTTAGGAGTCTAAGTTGCTAGTTGAGCCTTCCTGGAACGTTTCGCAAGCTAAAGATGCGAATACACCAAGTTATGTCTTAAAATTGCACCAAAACGTGACCAGCTTGTCTATGGAGAGTGTTGAGCAATTCTAAAGCATCAATGTGGACCGTTATACTCTATTTAGTGTTCTTAGAAGTATAACTTGCTAGTTTAGCCTTCGAGCAACGTTTCGTAAGGTAAAGATGCGAATAGACCAAGTTATGTCTGAAATTACAGTAAAACGTGACAAGCTCGTCCATGGAGAGAGTTGAGCAATTCCAAAGCATCAATGTCGACCTTTGTACTCTATTTAGTATTCTGAGAAGTCTAACTTGCTAGTTTAGCCTTCGAGCAACGTTTAGTAAGGTAAAGATGCGAATAGGCCAAGTTATGTTCGAAATTGCACAAAAGCGTGAAAAGCTCGCCAGTGGAACGAATGGAGCAATTCCAGAGCATCAATGTGGACCGTTGTACTCTATTTAGTATTGCTAGAAGTCTAAGTTGCACGTTTTGCCTTCATACAATGTTTCGTAAGCTAAAGATGCGAATAGACCAAGTTACGTTTGAAATTGCACAAAAATGTGAAAAGCTCGTCTGTGGAGATAGTTGAGCAATTCCAAAGCATCAATGTCGACCTTTGTACTCTATTTAGCATTCTTAGAAGTATAACTTGCTAGTTTAGCCTTCGTGCAACGTTTCGTAAGGTAAAGATGTGAATAGACCAAGTTATGTTTGAAATTGCACAAAAGCGTGAAAAGCTCGTCTGTCGAAAGAGTTGAGCAATTCCAAAGTATTAATGTGGACCATCGTACTCTATTTAGTATTGTTAGAAGTCTAAGTTGCTAGTTTTGTCTTCATATAACGTTTCGCAAGCTAAAGATGCGAATCGACCAAGTTATGTTTGAAATTGCGCAAAAACGTGAAAAGCTCATCCATGGAGAGAGTTGAGCAATTCCAAAGCGTCAATGTCGACCTTTATACTCTATTTAGCATTCTTAGAAGTATAACTTGCTAGTTTAGCCTTCGAGCAACGTTTCGTAAGGTAAAGATGCGAATAGACCAAGTTATGTTTGAAATTGCACAAAAACGTGAAAAGCTCATCCATGGAGAGAGTTGAGCAATTCCAAAGCATCAATGTCGACCTTTGTACTCTATTTAGTATTCTTAGAAGGATCACTTACTAGTTTAGCCTTCGTGCAACGTTTCGTAAGGTAAAGATGCGAATAGACCAAGTTATGTTTGAAATTGCACAAATAAGTGAAAAGCTCGTCTATGGAAAGAGTTGAGCAATACGAAAGCATCAATGTGGACCGTTGTACTCTATTTAGTATTGTTAGAAGTCTAAGTTGCTAGTTTGGCCTTCATGCAACGTTTCGTAAGCTAAAGATGCGAATAGACCAAGTTATGTCTGAAAATTGCACGAAAACGTGGCAAGCTCGTCTATGGAGAGAGATGAGCAATTCCAAATCATTAATGTGGACCGTTGTACTCCATTTAGTGTTCTTATAAATCTAACTTTCTAGTTTAGCCTTCGAGGAACTTTTCGTAAGGTAAAGATGCAAATAGACCAAGCTATGTTTGAAATTGCACAAAAACGTGAAAAGCTCATCCCTCGAGAGCGTTGAGCAATTCCAAAGCATTAATGTCGACCTTTGTACTATATTTAGTATTCTTAGAAGTATAACTTGCTAGTTTAGCCTTTTGTGCAACGTTTCGTTAGGTAAAGATGCGAATAGACCAAGTTATGTTTGAAATTGCACAAAAACGTGAAAAGCTCGTCCATGGAGAGAGTTGAGCAATTCCAAAGCATCAATGTGGACCGTTGTACTCTATTTAGTATTGTTAGAAGTCTAAGTTGCTAGTTTAGCCTTCATACAACGTTTCGTAAGCTAAAGATACGAATGGACCAAGTTATGTTTGAAATTGCACAAAAAAGTGAAAAGCTCGTCCGTGGAGAGAGTTGAGCAATTCCAAAGCATCACTGTCGACCTTTGTACTCTATTTAGTATTCTTAGAAGTAAAACTTGCTAGTTTTGCCTTCGAGCAACGTTTCGTAAGGTAAAGATGCGAATAGACCAAGTTATGTTTGAAATTGCACAAAAACATGAAAAGCTCGTCTGCGGAAAGAGTTGAGCAATTCCAAAGCATCAATGTGGACCGTTGTACTCTATTTAGTATTGTTAGAAGTCTAAGTTGCTAGTTTAGCCTATGCAACGTTTCGTAAGCTAACGATGCGAATAGACCAAGTTATGGATGAAAATTGCACTAAAACGTGACAAGCTTGTCTATGGAGAGTATTGAGCAATTACAAAGCATAAATGTGGACCGTTGTACTCCATTTAGTGTTCTTAGAAGTATAACTTGCTAGTTTAGCCTTCGAGCACCGTTTCGTAAGGTAAAGATGTCAATAAACCAAGTTATGTCTGAAATTGCACGAAAACGTGACAAGCTCGTTTATGGAGAGAGTTGAGCATTTCCAAAGCATCAATGCGGGCCGTAGTACTCCATTTAGTGTTCATAGAAGTCTAACTTTCTAGTTTAGCATTCGAGCAACGTTTCGTAAGGTAAAGATGCGAATAGACCAAGTTATGTTTGAAATTACACAAAAACGTGAGAGGCTCGTCTTTGGAGAGAGTTGAGCAATTCCAAAACATCTATGTGGACCATTTTACTCTATTTAGTGTTCTTAGAAGTCTAAGCGGCTAGTTTAGCCTTCGTGCAACGTTTCGTAAGGTAAAGATGTGAATAGACCAAGTTATGTTTGAAATTGCACAGAAACGTGAAAAGCTCATCTGTGGAAAGAGTTAACCAATTCCAAAGCATCAATGTCGACCATTGTACTCTATTTAGTATTGTTAGAAGTCTAAGTAGCTAGTTTAGCCTTCATGCAACGTTTCGTAGGCCAAAGATGCAAATAGACCAGTTTATGGCTGAAAATTACACCAAAACGTGACAAGCTTGTCTAAGGAGAGTGTTGAGCAATTCCAAAGCATCAATGTGGAACGTTGTACTCCATTTAGTGTTCTTAGGAGTACAACTTGCTAGTTTAGGCTTCGAGCACCGTTTCGTAAGGTAAAGATGTGAATACCCCAAGTTATGTCTAAAATTGCACGAAAACGTGACAAGCTCGTCTATTGAGAGAGTTGAGCAATTCCAAAGCATCAATGTGGACCGTTGTAATCCATTTAGTGTTCTTAGAAGTCTAACTTACTTGTTTAGCCTTCGAGCAACGTTTCGTAAGGTAAAGATGCAAATAGACCAAGTTATGTTTGAAATTACACTAAAACGTGAGAGGCTCGTCTTTGCAGAGAGTTCACCAATTCCAAAACATCTATGTGGACCATTGTATTAGTGTTCTTAGAAGTCTAACCGGCTAGTTTAGCCTTCATGCAACGTTTCGTAAGGTAAAGATGTGTACTCTATTTAGTATTGTTAGAAGTCTAAGTTGCTACTTTAGCCTTCATGCAACGTTTCGTAAGCTAAAAATGCGAATAGACCAAGTTATGGCTGAAAATTACACTAAAACGTGACAAGCTTGTCTATGGAGAGTGTTGAGCAATTGCAAAGCATCAATGTGGACCGTTGTACTCCATTTTGTGTTCTTAGAAGTATAACTTGCTAGTTTAGCCTTCGAGCACCGTTTCGTAAGGTAAAGATGTGAATAGACCAAGTTATTCTGAAATTACACGAAAACGTGACAAGCTCGTCTATGGAGAGAGTTGAGCAATTTCCAAAGCATCAATGTGGACCGTTGTACTCCATTTAGTGTTCTTAGAAGTCTAACTTACTAGTTTAGCCTTCGAGCAACGTTTCGTAAGGTAAAGATGCGAATAGACCAAGTTATGTTTGAAATTACACTAAAACGTGAGAGGCTCGTCTAGGGAGAGAGTTGAGCAATTCGAAAACATCTATGTGGACCATTGTACTCTATTTAGTGTTCTTAGAAGTCTAACCGGCTAGTTTAGCCTTCGTGCAACGTTTCGTAAGGTAAAGATGTGAATAGACCAAGTTATGTTTGAAATTGCACAAAAACGTGAAAAGCTCGTCTGTGGAAAGAGTTGAGCAATTCCAAAGCATCAATGTGGACCATTGTGCTCTATTTTGTATTGTTAGAAGTCTAAGTTGCTAGTTTAGCCTTCATGCAACGTTTCGTAAGCTAAAGATGCGAATAGACCAAGTTATGTCTGAAAATTACACTAAAACGTGACAAGCTTGTCTATGGAGAGTGTTGAGCAATTGCAAAGCATCAATGTGGACCGTTGTACTCCATTTAGTATTCTTAAAAGTCTAACTTGCTAGTTTAGCCTTCGTGCAACGTTTCGTAAGGCAAAGATGCTAATAGACCAAGTTATGTCTAAAATTCCACGAAAACGTGACAAGCTCGTCAATGGAGAGAGTTGAGCAATTCCAAAGCATCAATGTGGACCGTTGTACTCCATTTACTGTTCTTAGATGTCTAACTATCTACTTTGGCCTTCGAGCAACGTTTCGTAAGGTAAAGATGCGAATAGACCAAGTTATGTTCGAAATTACACTAAAACGTGACAGGCTCGTCTATGGAGAGAGTTGAGCAATTCCAAAACATCAATGTGGACCATTGTACTCTATTTAGTGTTCTTGGAAGTCTAACCGGCTAGTTTAGCCTTCGTGCAACGTTTCACAAGGTAAAGATGTGAATAGACCAAGTTATGTTTGAAATTGCACAAAAACGTGATAAGCTCATCTGTGGAAGGAGTTGAGCAATTCCAAAGCACCAATGTGGACCGTTGTACTCTATTTACTATTGTTAGAAGTCTAAGTTGCTAGTTTAGCCTTCATACAACGTTTCGGAACTAAAGATGCGAATAGACTAAGTTATGTTTGAAATTGCACAAAAACGTGAAAAGCTCGTCCATGGAGAGAGTTGAGCAATTCCAAAGCATCAATGTGGACCGTTGTACTCCATTTACTGTTCTTAGATGTCTAACTTTCTACTTTGGCCTTCGAGCAACGTTTCGTAAGGTAAAGATGCGAATAGACCAAGTTATGTTCGAAATTACACTAAAACGTGACAGGCTCGTCTATGGAGAGAGTTGAGCAATTCCAAAACATCAATGTGGACCATTGTACTCTATTTAGTGTTCTTAGAAGTCTAACCGGCTAGTTTAGCCTTCGTGCAACGTTTCATAAGGTAAAAATGTGAATAGACCAAGTTATGTTTGAAATTGCACAAAAACGTGATAAGCTCGTCTGTGGAAGGAGTTGAGCAATTCCAAAGCACCAATGTGGACCGTTGTACTCAATTTAGTATTGTTAGAAGTCAAAGTTGCTAGTTTAGCCTTCATACAACGTTTCGGAACTAAAGATGTGAATAGACTAAGTTATGTTTGAAATTGCACAAAAACGTGAAAAGCTCGTCCATGGAGAGAGTTGAGCAATTCCAAAGCATCAATGTCGACCGTTGTACTCTATTTAGTATTCTTAGAAGTATAACTTGCTAGTTTAGCCTTCGTGCAACGTTTCGTAAGGTAAAGATGCAAATAGACCAAGTTATGTTCGAAATTGCATAAAAGCGTGAAAAGCTCGTCTATGGAAAGAGTTGAGCAATTCCAAAGTATCAATGTGGACCGTTATACTCTATTTAGTATTGTTAGAAGTCTAAGTTGCTAGTTTAGCCTTCATACAACGTTTCGTAAGCTAAAGATGCGAATAGACCAAGTTATGTTTGGAATTGCACAAAAACATGAAAAGCTCATCCGTGGAGAGAGTTGAGCAATTCCAAAGCATCAATGTCGACCGTTGTACTCTATTTAGTATTGTTAGAAGTCTAAGTTGCTAGTTTAACCTTCATACAACGTTTCGTAAGCTAAAGATGCGAATAGACCAAGTTATGTTTACAATTGCCCAAAATCGTGAAAACTCGTCCATGGAGAGAGTTGAGCAATTCCAAAGCATCAAAGTCGACCTTTGTACTCTATTTTGTATTCTTAGAAGTCTAACTTTCCAGTTTAGCCTTCAAGGAACGTTTCGTAAGGTAAAGACGCGAATAATCAAAATTATGTCTGAAATTGCACTGAAACTTGACAAGCTCGTCCATGGAGAGAGCTGAGCAATTCCAAAGCATCAATGTCGACCTTTGCACTCTATTTAGTATTCTTAGAAGTCTAACTTGCTAGTTTAGCCTTCGAGCAACGTTTCGTAAGGTAAAGATGCGAATAGACCAACTTATGTTTAAAATTGCACAAAAACGTGAAAAGCTCGTCCATGGGTAGAGTTGAGCAATTCAAAAGCAACAATGTCGACCTTTGTACTCCATTTAGTATTCTTAGAAGTTTAACTTGCTACTTTAGCCTTCGTGCAACGTTTCGTAAGGTAAAGATGCAAATAGACCAACTTATGTCCGAAATTTGCACTAAAATGTGACAAGCTTGTCTATGGAGAGTGTTGAGCAATTCCAAAGCATCAATATGGACCGTTGTACTCCATTTAGTGTTGTTAGAAGTATAACTAACTAGTTTAGCCTTCGACCAACGTTTCGTAGGGTCAAGATGCGAATAGACCAAGTTATGTCTGAAATTACACTGAAACATGACAAGCTAGTCCATGGAGAGAGTTGAGCAATTCCAAAGCATCAATGTCGACCATTGTACTCTATTTAGTATTGTTAGAAGTCTAAGCAGCTAGTTTAGCCTTCATGCAACGTTTCATAGGCTAAAGATGCGAATAGACCAGTTTATGGCTGAAAATTACACCAAAACGTGACAAGCTTGTCTAAGGAGAGTGTTGAGCAATTCCAAAGCATCAATGTGGAACGTTGTACTCCATTTAGTGTTCTTAGAAGTATAACTTGCTAGTTTAGCCTTCGAGCAACGTTTTGTAAGGTAAAGATGCGAATAGGCCAAGTTATGTTTGAAATTGCACAAAAGCGTGAAAAGCTCGCCAGTGGAACGAATGGAGCAATTCTAGAGCATCAATGTGGACCGTTGTACTCTATTTAGTATTGTAAGAAGTCTAAGTTGCACGTTTTGCCTTCATACAATGTTTCGTAAGCTAAAGATGCGAATAGACCAAGTTACGTTTGAAATTGCACAAAAATATGAAAAGCTCATCCATGGAGAGAGTTGAGCAATTCCAAAGCGTCAATGTCGACCTTTATACTCTATTTAATATTCTTAGAAGTATAACTTGCTAGTTTAGCCTTCGAGCAACGTTTCGTAAGGTAAAGATGCGAATAGACCAAGTTATGTTTGAAATTGCACAAAAACGTGAAAAGCTCGTCCATGGAGAGAGTTGAGCAATTCCAAAGCATCAATGTCGAACTTTGTACTCTATTTAGTATTCTTAGAAGGATCACTTACTAGTTTAGCCTTCGTGCAACGTTTCGTAAGGTAAAGATGCGAATAGACCAAGTTATGTTTGAAATTGCACAAATACGTGAAAAGCTCGTCTGTGGAAAGAGTTGAGCAATACCAAAGCATCAATGTGGACCGTTGTACTCTATTTAGTATTGTTAGAAGTCTAAGTTGCTAGTTTGGCCTTCATGCAACGTTTCGTAAGCTAAAGATGCGAATAGACCAAGTTATGTCTGAAAATTGCACAAAAAGTGGCAAGCTCGTCTATGGAGAGAGATGAGCAATTCCAAATCATTAATGTGGACCGTTGTACTCCATTTAGTGTTCTTATAAGTCTAACTTTCTAGTTTAGCCTTCGAGGAACTTTTCGTAAGGTAAAGATACAAATAGACCAAGCTATGTTTGAAATTGCACAAAAACATGAAAAGCTCATCCCTCGAGAGCGTTGAGCAATTCCAAAGCATTAATGTCGACCTTTGTACTATATTTAGTATTCTTAGAAGTATAACTTGCTAGTTTAGCCTTTTGTGCAATGTTTCGTTAGGTAAAGATGCGAATAGACCAAGTTATGTTTGAAATTACACAAAAACGTGAAAAGCTCATCCATGGAGAGAGTTGAGCAATTCCAAAGCATCAATGTGGACCGTTGTACTCTATTTAGTATTGTTAGAAGTCTAAGTTGCTAGTTTAGCCTTCATACAACGTTTCGTAAGCTAAAGATACGAATGGACCAAGTTATGTTTGAAATTGCACAAAAAAGTGAAAAGCTCGTCCATGGAGAGAGTTGAGCAATTCCAAAGCATCACTGTCGACCTTTGTACTCTATTTAGTATTCTTAGAAGTAAAACTTGCTAGTTTTGCCTTCGAGCAACGTTTCGTAAGGTAAAGATGCGAATAGACCAAGTTATGTTTGAAATTGCACAAAAACATGAAAAGCTCGTCTGCGGAAAGAGTTGAGCAATTCCAAAGCATCAATGTGGACCGTTGTACTCTATTTAGTATTGTTAGAAGTCTAAGTTGCTAGTTTAGCCTATGCAACGTTTCGTAAGCTAACGTTGCGAATAGACCAAGTTATGGGCGAAAACTGCACTAAAACGTGACAAGCTTGTCTATGGACAGTATTGAGCAATTCCAAAGCATAAATGTGGACCGCTGTACTCCGTTTAGTGTTCTTAGAAGTATAACTTGCTAGTTTAGCCTTCGTGCAACGTTTCGTAAGGTAAAGATGTGAATAGACCAAGTTATGTTTGAAATTACACAAAAACGTGAAAAGCTCATCTGTGGAAAGAGTTAACCAATTCCAAAGCATCAATGTCGACCATTGTACTCTATTTAGTATTGTTAGAAGTCTAAGTAGCTAGTTTAGCCTTCATGCAACGTTTCGTAGGCTAAAGATGCGAATAGACCAGTTTATGGCTGAAAATTACACCAAAACGTGACAAGCTTGTCTAAGGAGAGTGTTGAGCAATTCCAAAGCATCAATGTGGAACGTTGTACTCCATTTAGTGTTCTTAGAAGTATAACTTTCTAGTTTAGGCTTCGAGCACCGTTTCGTAAGGTAAAGATGTGAATACCCCAAGTTATGTCTGAAATTGCACGAAAACGTGACAAGCTCGTCTATTGAGAGAGTTGAGCAATTCCAAAGCATCAATGTGGACCGTTGTAATCCATTTAGTGTTCTTCGAAGTCTAACTTACTTGTTTAGCCTTCGAGCAACGTTTCGTAAGGTAAAGATGCAAATAGACCAAGTTATGTTTGAAATTACACTAAAACGTGAGAGGCTCGTCTATGCAGAGAGTTCACCAATTCCAAAACATCTATGTGGACCATTGTACTCTATTTAGTGTTCTTAGAAGTCTAACCGGCTAGTTTAGCCTTCATGCAACGTTTCGTAAGGTAAAGATGTGTACTCTATTTAGTATTGTTAGAAGTCTAAGTTGCTACTTTAGCCTTCATGCAACGTTTCGTAAGCTAAAGATGCGAATAGACGAAGTTATGGCAGAAAATTACACTAAAACGTGACAAGCTTGTCTATGGAGGGTGTTGAGCAATTGCAAAGCATCAATGTGGACCGTTGTACTCCATTTAGTGTTCTTAGAAGTATAACTTGCTAGTTTAACCGTCGAGCACCGTTTCGTAAGGTAAAGATGTGAATAGACCAAGTTATGTCAGAAATTACACGAAAACGTGACAAGCTCGTCTATGGAGAGAGTTGAGCAATTTCCAAAGCATCAATGTGGACCGTTGTACTCCATTTAGTGTTCTTAGAAGTCTAACTTACTAGTTTAGCCTTCGAGCAACGTTTCGTAAGGTAAAGATGCGAATAGACCAAGTTCTGTTTGAAATTACACTAAAACGTGAGAGGCTCGTCTAGGGAGAGAGTTGAGCAATTCGAAAACATCTATGTGGACCATTGTACTCTATTTAGTGTTCTTAGAAGTCTAACCGGCTAGTTTAGCCTTCGTGCAACGTTTCACAAGGTAACGATGTGAATAGACCAAGTTATGTTTGAAATTGCACAAAAACGTGATAAGCTCATCTGTGGAAGGAGTTGAGCAATTCCAAAGCACCAATGTGGACTGTTGTACTCTATTTAGTATTGTTAGAAGTCTAGGTTGCTAGTTTAGCCTTCATACAACGTTTCGGAACTAAAGATGCGAATAGACTAAGTTATGTTTGAAATTGCACAAAAACGTGAAAAGCTCATCCATGGAGAGAGTTGAGCAATTCCAAAGCATCAATGTGGACCGTTGTACTCCATTTACTGTTCTTAGATGTCTAACTTTCAACTTTGGCCTTCGAGCAACGTTTCGTAAGGTAAAGATGTGAATAGACCAAGTTATGTTCGAAATTACACTAAAACGTGACAGGCTCGTCTATGGATAGAGTTGAGCAATTCCAAAACATCAATGTGGACCATTGTACTCTATTTAGTGTTCTTAGAAGTCTAACCGGCTAGTTTAGCCTTCGTGCAACGTTTCATAAGGTAAAGATGTGAATAGACCAAGTTATGTTTGAAATTGCACAAAAACGTGATAAGCTCGTCTGTGGAAGGAGTTGAGCAATTCCAAAGCACCAATGTGGACCGTTGTACTCTATTTAGTATTGTTAGAAGTCTAAGTTGCTAGTTTAGCCTTCATACAACGTTTCGGAACAAAAGATGCGAATAGACTAAGTTATGTTTGAAATTGCACAAAAACGTGAAAAGCTCGTCCATGGAGAGAGTTGAGCAATTCCAAAGCATCAATGTCGACCGTTGTACTCTATTTAGTATTCTTAGAAGTATAACTTGCTAGTTTAGCCTTCGTGCAACGTTTCGTAAGGTAAAGATGCAAATAGACCAAGTTATGTTTGAAATTGCATAAAAGCGTGAAAAGCTCGTCCATGGAGAGAGTTGAGCAATTCCAAAGCATCAATGTCGACCGTTGTACTCTATTTAGTATTCTTAGAAGTATAACTTGCTAGTTTAGCCTTCGTGCAACGTTTCGTAAGGCAAAGATGCGAATAGACCAAGTTATGTTTGAAATTGCACAAAAATGTGAAAAACTCGTCCATGGAGAGAGTTGAGCAATTCCAAGGCATCAATATGGACCGTTGTTCTCCATTTAGAGTTCTTAGAAGTAAAACTTGCTAGTCTAGCCTTCGTGCAATGTTTTGTATGGTAAAGATGCGAATAGACCAAGCTATGTCTAAAAATTGCACTAAAACGTGACAAGCTCGTCTGTGGAAAGAGTTGAGCAATTCCGAAGCATCAATGTGGACCGTTGTACTCTATTTAGTATTGTTACAAGTCTAAGTTGCTAGTTTAGCCTTCGAGCAACGTTTCGTAAGGTAAAGATGCGAATAGACCAAGTTATGTCTGAAATTGCACTGAAACATGACATGCTCATCCATGGAGAGTGTTGAGCAATTCCAAAGCATCAATTGTCAGGACGTATGGCACCACAAGAGGGGGGGTGAATTGTGTCCTTAGTCAAATTTAGACTAGGTCACTCCTTTTTTCTGTTACAATGATTTCTATCAAACTTCACCCTAAGCGGAAGCTAAATACCAAATTGAGTACTAGTGTAGATGTATATGAGTCAAGTAGAACAATCAATTTGAGCAAATCATATATAAAATCCTAATATGATCGTATGGTCTCCTAATGGTAGATTTGAGCACAAAGCAATCAAATAAGCTCAAGCAAGTAGAAGCGCTCTTGAGATTAAATGTAGAATCGGTGTGAATGTTCAAGAGTGTGGAGATTAAGCTTTGCCTTGACTTGTGTATGTGAGGTCTCTCAAAGATCAAGTATGAATCAAGCAAGTATAAGAAAGATTAGGTTCAGAAAATGAAGAACAATTTGAGAGAACGCAAGTGTATTTTCGTTCAAGGTTTTATAAGCAAGAAACTAGGGTTTGCTTTTTGGTAAAAGTGAAGTGTTGTCTCATGATTTGTGAGCCATTGGATGAGATGAATAAATCTGGACCCTTGGATGATTATAGACGTTAGAGACACAAGAGAAAGAGACAAAATTTATCTTGAAAAGGTTGTCTCATGGCTGGAGTAAATCAGGGCCTTTGGATCAACAGAAGATTCACTTTTGGCCATCAGATGAAGTTGTAGAGAAAGTGGAGTGCAAGGTTCAATCTTTCACCAATGGATCAAGAAGGGATATTATGGTGTACAGAATTTGGACCATTGGATGTGGAGTGTCTTGGTGGGAAAGAGAAATGGTTTTGAAATAAAGTTTCTCACACATGTGAAGAGAGAAAGCTTGTCATAGTACTTGTTATACTTCTTGTCTCCTCTTTTCAAACCAACTTTTCCTTCTCCTCTTTTGGCTCCAAGTCTTCTAGTTAGGATGCAACAATGGTTAACTTGTCTTCTTTGCGATGTCATCAATGCCATGTCAGTTGCCATGTCACGTCGGTTGACTCTGACTTTGACCAGAAAGTCAACTTTACTTAAATTGATCCCAATTAAGCTCCAAGACATCTTTGACTTGTGTTGACCATGAATTTGACTTTCTTAATCATGTTTGACACTGATTAAGCCTTCACTAAAATTGGTCAAGGATGACATTAGGACCAAGTCAAGTTTTGGTCACCCTACACACAAATCAACCTCAAGATATGCTTTGTAAACCCTTTTAGGGTTTCTTGCAATTAGTCCATGTTAGTTCAATAATCAAATCATCAAATAAGCACAATTGAACTAGTTTAATACAAGTCTTGAATTCATAAACTAATCGGGTAGTTTCTCAACACAATCAATATATCAAAGTTCAAACAAGCATGCCTTTGTAATCACTCAAACATATATATTCAACATCAATGTGGACCGTTGTACTCTATTTAGTGTTCTTAGAAGTATAACTAACTAGTTTAGCCTTCGAGCAATGTTTTGTAAGGTAAAGATGCGAATGGACCAAGTTATGTCTGAAATTGCACTGAAACGTGACAACCTCGTCCACGGAGAGAGTTGAGCAATTCCAAAGCATCAATGTGGACCGTTGTACTCCATTTAGTGTTCTTAGAAGTATAACTAGCTAGTTTAGCCTTCGAGCACCGTTTCGTAAGGTAAAGATATCAATAGACCAAGTTATGTCTGAAATTGCACGAAAACGTGACAAGCTCGTTTATGGAGAGAGTTGAGCAATTCCAAAGCATCGATGTGGACCGTTGTACTCCATTTAGTGTTCTTAGAAGTCTGGCTTTCTAGTTTAGCCTTCGAGCAATGTTTAGTAAGGTAAAGATGCGATTAGACCAAGTTATGTTTGAAATTACACTAAAACATGAGAGGCTCGTCTATGGAGAGAGTTGAGCAATTCCAAAACATCTATGTGGACCATTGTACTCTATTTAGTGTTCTTAGAAGTCTAACCGGCTAGTTTAGCCTTCATGCAACGTTTCGTAATGTAAAGATGTGAATAGACCAAGTTATGTTTGAAATTGCACAAAAACGTGAAAAGCTCGTCTGTGGAGAGAGTTGAGCAATTCCAAAGCATCAATATGGACCATTGTACTCCATTTAGTGTTCTTAGAAGTATAACTAGCTAGTTTAGCCTTCGAGCAACGTTTCGTAAGGTAAAGATGCTAATAGACCAAGTTATGTTTGAAATTGCACAAAAAGTGAAAAGCTCATCCGTCGAAAGCGTTGAGCAATTCCAAAGCATTAATGTCAACCTTTGTATTCTATTTAGTATTCTTAGAAGTATAACTTGCTAGTTTAGCCTTTGTGCAACGTTTCGTCAGGTAAAGATGCGAATAGACCAAGTTATGTTTGAAATTGCACAAAAACGTGAAAAGCTCGTCCATGGAGAGAGTTGAGCAATTCCAAAGCATCAATGTGGACCGTTGTACTCTATTTAGTATTGTTAGAAGTCTAAGTTGCTAGTTTAGCCTTCATACAACGTTTCGTAAGGTAAAGATGCGAATAGACCAAGTTATGGCTGAAAATTACACTAAAACGTGACAAGCTTGTCTATGGAGATTGTTGAGCAATTGCAAATCATCAATGTGGACCGTTGTAATCCAGTTAGTGTTTTTAGAAGTATAACTTGCTAGTTTAGCCTTCGAGCACCGTTTCGTAAGGTAGAGATGTGAATAGACCAAGTTATGTCTGAAATTACACGAAAACGTGACAAGCTCATCTATGGAGAGAGTTGAGCAATTTCCAAAGCATCAATGTGGACCGTTGTACTCCATTTAGTGTTCTTAGAAGTCAAACTTACTAGTTTAGCCTTCGAGCAACGTTTCGTAAGGTAAAGATGCGAATAGACCAAGTTATGTTTGAAATTACACTAAAACGTGAGAGGCTCGTCTATGGAGAGAGTTGAGCAATTCGAAAACATCTATGTGGACCATTGTACTCTATTTAGTGTTCTTAGAAGTCTAACCGGCTAGTTTAGCCTTCGTGCAACGTTTCGTAAGGTAAAGATGTGAATAAACCAAGTTATGTTTGAAATTGCACAAAAACGTGAAAAGCTCGTGCATGGAGAGAGTTGAGCAATTCCAAAGCATCAATGTCGACCGTTGTACTCTATTTAGTATTCTTAGATGTATAACTTGCTAGTTTAGCCTTCGAGCAATGTTTCGTAAGGTAAAGATGCGAATAGATCAAGTTATGTTTGAAATTGCACAAAAACGTGAAAAGCTCGTCCATGGAGAGAGTTGAGCAATTCCAAAGCATCAATGTCGACCTTTGCACTCTATTTAGTATTCTTAGAAGTAGAAATTGCTAGTTTAGCCTTCATGCAACGTTTCGTAAGGTAAAGATGCGAATAGACCAAGTTATGTTTGAAATTGCACAAAAATGTGAAAAGCTCGTCTGTGGAAAGAGTAGAGAAATTCCAAAGCATCAATGTGGATCGTTGTACTCTATTTAGTATTCTTAGAAGTCTAACTTGCTAGTTTAGCCTTCGAGCAACGTTTCGTAAGGTAAAGATGCGAATAGACCAAGTTATGTTTGAAATTGCAGAAAAACGTGAAAAGCTCGTCCATGGAGAGAGTTGAGCAATTTCAAGGCATCAATATGGACCGTTGTTCTCCATTTAGAGTTCTTAGAAGTAAAACTTGCTAGTGTAGCCTTCGTGCAACGTTTTGTAAGGTAAAGATGCGAATAGACCAAGTTATGTCTGAAAATTGCACTAAAACGTGACAAGCTCGTCTGTGGAAAGAGTTGAGCAATTTCGAAGCATCAATGTGGACCGTTGTACTCTATTTAGTATTGTTAGAAGTCTAAGTTGCTAGTTTAGCCTTCGAGCAACGTTTCGTAAGGTAAAGATGCGAATAGACCAAGTTATGTTTGAAATTGCACTGAAACGTGACATGCTCATCCATGGAGACTGTTGAGCAATTCCAAAGCATCAATTGTTAGGACATATGGCACCACAAGAGGGGGGGTGAATTGTGTCCTTAGTCAAATTTAGACTAGTTCACTCCTTTTTTCTGTTACAATGATTTCTATCAAACTTCACCCTAAGCGGAAGCTAAATACCAAATTGAGTGCTAGTGTAGATGTATATGAGTCAAGTAGAACAATCAATTTGAGCAAATCATATATAAAATCCTAATATGATCGTATGGTCTCCTAATGGTAGATTTGAGCACAAAGCAATCAAATAAGCTCAAGCAAGTAGAAGCGCTCTTGAGATTAAATGTAGAATCGGTGTGAATGTTCAAGAGTGTAGAGATTAAGCTTTGCATTGACTTGTGTATGTGAGGTCTCTCAAAGATCAAGTATGAATCAAGCAAGTATAAGAAAGATTAGGTTCAGAAAATGAAGAACAATTTGAGAGAACGCAAGTGTATTTTCGTTCAAGGTTTTAGAAGCAAGAAACTAGGGTTTGCTTTTTGGTAAAAGTGAAGTGTTGTCTCATGATTTGTGAGCCATTGGATGAGATGAATAAATCTGGACCCTTGGATGATTATAGACGTTAGAGACACAAGAGAAAGAGACAAAATTTATCTTGAAAAGGTTGTCTCATGGCTGGAGTAAATCAGGGCCTTTGGATCAACAGAAGATTCACTTTTGGCCATCAGATGAAGTTGTAGAGAAAGTGGAGTGCAAGGTTCAATCTTTCACCAATGGATCAAGAAGGGATATTATGGTGTACAGAATTTGGACCATTGGATGTGGAGTGTCTTGGTGGGAAAGAGAAATGGTTTTGAAATAAAGTTTCTCACACATGTGAAGAGAGAAAGCTTGTCATAGTACTTGTTATACTTCTTGTCTCCTCTTTTCAAACCAACTTTTCCTTCTCCTCTTTTGGCTCCAAGTCTTCTAGTTAGGATGCAACAATGGTTAACTTGTCTTCTTTGCGATGTCATCAATGCCATGTCAGTTGCCATGTCACGTCGGTTGACTCTGACTTTGACCAGAAAGTCAACTTTACTTAAATTGATCCCAATTAAGCTCCAAGACATCTTTGACTTGTGTTGACCATGAATTTGACTTTCTTAATCATGTTTGACACTGATTAAGCCTTCACTAAAATTGGTCAAGGATGACATTAGGACCAAGTCAAGTTTTGGTCACCCTACACACAAATCAACCTCAAGATATGCTATGTAAACCCTTTTAGGGTTTCTTGCAATTAGTCCATGTTAGTTCAATAATCAAATCATCAAATAAGCACAATTGAACTAGTTTAATACAAGTCTTGAATTCATAAACTAATCGGGTAGTTTCTCAACACAATCAATATATCAAAGTTCAAACAAGCATGCCTTTGTAATCACTCAAACATATATATTCAACATCAATGTGGGCCGTTGTACTCCATTTAGTGTTCTTAGAAGTATAACTAACTAGTTTAGCCTTCGAGCAATGTTTTGTAAGGTAAAGATGCGAATGGACCAAGTTATGTCTGAAATTGCACTGAAACGTGACAACCTCGTCCACGGAGAGAGTTGAGCAATTCCAAAGCATCAATGTGGACCGTTGTACTCCATTTAGTGTTCTTAGAAGTATAACTAGCTAGTTTAGCCTTCGAGCACCGTTTCGTAAGGTAAAGATATCAATAGACCAAGTTATGTCTGAAATTGCACGAAAACGTGACAAGCTCGTTTATGGAGAGAGTTGAGCAATTCCAAAGCATCGATGTGGACCGTTGTACTCCATTTAGTGTTCTTAGAAGTCTGGCTTTCTAGTTTAGCCTTCGAGCAATGTTTAGTAAGGTAAAGATGCGATTAGACCAAGTTATGTTTGAAATTACACTAAAACATGAGAGGCTCGTCTATGGAGAGAGTTGAGCAATTCCAAAACATCTATGTGGACCATTGTACTCTATTTAGTGTTCTTAGAAGTCTAACCGGCTAGTTTAGCCTTCATGCAACGTTTCGTAATGTAAAGATGTGAATAGACCAAGTTATGTTTGAAATTGCACAAAAACGTGAAAAGCTCGTCTGTGGAGAGAGTTGAGCAATTCCAAAGCATCAATATGGACCATTGTACTCCATTTAGTGTTCTTAGAAGTATAACTAGCTAGTTTAGCCTTCGAGCAACGTTTCGTAAGGTAAAGATGCTAATAGACCAAGTTATGTTTGAAATTGCACAAAAAGTGAAAAGCTCATCCGTCGAGAGCGTTGAGCAATTCCAAAGCATTAATGTCAACCTTTGTATTCTATTTAGTATTCTTAGAAGTATAACTTGCTAGTTTAGCCTTTGTGCAACGTTTCGTCAGGTAAAGATGCGAATAGACCAAGTTATGTTTGAAATTGCACAAAAACGTGAAAAGCTCGTCCATGGAGAGAGTTGAGCAATTCCAAAGCATCAATGTGGACCGTTGTACTCTATTTAGTATTGTTAGAAGTCTAAGTTGCTAGTTTAGCCTTCATACAACGTTTCGTAAGGTAAAGATGCGAATAGACCAAGTTATGGCTGAAAATTACACTAAAACGTGACAAGCTTGTCTATGGAGATTGTTGAGCAATTGCAAATCATCAATGTGGACCGTTGTAATCCAGTTAGTGTTTTTAGAAGTATAACTTGCTAGTTTAGCCTTCGAGCACCGTTTCGTAAGGTAGAGATGTGAATAGACCAAGTTATGTCTGAAATTACACGAAAACGTGACAAGCTCATCTATGGAGAGAGTTGAGCAATTTCCAAAGCATCAATGTGGACCGTTGTACTCCATTTAGTGTTCTTAGAAGTCAAACTTAATAGTTTAGCCTTCGAGCAACGTTTCGTAAGGTAAAGATGCTAATAGACCAAGTTATGTTTGAAATTACACTAAAACGTGAGAGGCTCGTCTATGGAGAGAGTTGAGCAATTCGAAAACATCTATGTGGACCATTGTACTCTATTTAGTGTTCTTAGAAGTCTAACCGGCTAGTTTAGCCTTCGTGCAACGTTTCGTAAGGTAAAGATGTGAATAAACCAAGTTTGAAATTGCACAAAAACGTGAAAAGCTCGTGCATGGAGAGAGTTGAGCAATTCCAAAGCATCAATGTCGACCGTTGTACTCTATTTAGTATTCTTAGATGTATAACTTGCTAGTTTAGCCTTCGAGCAATGTTTCGTAAGGTAAAGATGCGAATAGATCAAGTTATGTTTGAAATTGCACAAAAACGTGAAAAGCTCGTCCATGGAGAGAGTTGAGCAATTCCAAAGCATCAATGTCGACCTTTGCACTCTATTTAGTATTCTTAGAAGTAGAAATTGCTAGTTTAGCCTTCATGCAACGTTTCGTAAGGTAAAGATGCGAATAGACCAAGTTATGTTTGAAATTGCACAAAAATGTGAAAAGCTCGTCTGTGGAAAGAGTAGAGAAATTCCAAAGCATCAATGTGGATCGTTGTACTCTATTTAGTATTCTTAGAAGTCTAACTTGCTAGTTTAGCCTTCGAGCAACGTTTCGTAAGGTAAAGATGCGAATAGACCAAGTTATGTTTGAAATTGCAGAAAAACGTGAAAAGCTCGTCCATGGAGAGAGTTGAGCAATTTCAAGGCATCAATATGGACCGTTGTTCTCCATTTAGAGTTCTTAGAAGTAAAACTTGCTAGTGTAGCCTTCGTGCAACGTTTTGTAAGGTAAAGATGCGAATAGACCAAGTTATGTCTGAAAATTGCACTAAAACGTGACAAGCTCGTCTGTGGAAAGAGTTGAGCAATTTCGAAGCATCAATGTGGACCGTTGTACTCTATTTAGTATTGTTAGAAGTCTAAGTTGCTAGTTTAGCCTTCGAGCAACGTTTCGTAAGGTAAAGATGCGAATAGACCAAGTTATGTCTGAAATTGCACTGAAACGTGACATGCTCATCCATGGAGACTGTTGAGCAATTCCAAAGCATCAATTGTTAGGACGTATGGCACCACAAGGGGGGGGGTGAATTGTGTCCTTAGTCAAATTTAGACTAGTTCACTCCTTTTTTCTGTTACAATGATTTCTATCAAACTTCACCCTAAGCGGAAGCTAAATACCAAATTGAGTGCTAGTGTAGATGTATATGAGTCAAGTAGAACAATCAATTTGAGCAAATCATATATAAAATCCTAATATGATCGTATGGTCTCCTAATGGTAGATTTGAGCACAAAGCAATCAAATAAGCTCAAGCAAGTAGAAGCGCTCTTGAGATTAAATGTAGAATCGGTGTGAATGTTCAAGAGTGTAGAGATTAAGCTTTGCATTGACTTGTGTATGTGAGGTCTCTCAAAGATCAAGTATGAATCAAGCAAGTATAAGAAAGATTAGGTTCAGAAAATGAAGAACAATTTGAGAGAACGCAAGTGTATTTTCGTTCAAGGTTTTAGAAGCAAGAAACTAGGGTTTGCTTTTTGGTAAAAGTGAAGTGTTGTCTCATGATTTGTGAGCCATTGGATGAGATGAATAAATCTGGACCCTTGGATGATTATAGACGTTAGAGACACAAGAGAAAGAGACAAAATTTATCTTGAAAAGGTTGTCTCATGGCTGGAGTAAATCAGGGCCTTTGGATCAACAGAAGATTCACTTTTGGCCATCAGATGAAGTTGTAGAGAAAGTGGAGTGCAAGGTTCAATCTTTCACCAATGGATCAAGAAGGGATATTATGGTGTACAGAATTTGGACCATTGGATGTGGAGTGTCTTGGTGGGAAAGAGAAATGGTTTTGAAATAAAGTTTCTCACACATGTGAAGAGAGAAAGCTTGTCATAGTACTTGTTATACTTCTTGTCTCCTCTTTTCAAACCAACTTTTCCTTCTCCTCTTTTGGCTCCAAGTCTTCTAGTTAGGATGCAACAATGGTTAACTTGTCTTCTTTGCGATGTCATCAATGCCATGTCAGTTGCCATGTCACGTCGGTTGACTCTGACTTTGACCAGAAAGTCAACTTTACTTAAATTGATCCCAATTAAGCTCCAAGACATCTTTGACTTGTGTTGACCATGAATTTGACTTTCTTAATCATGTTTGACACTGATTAAGCCTTCACTAAAATTGGTCAAGGATGACATTAGGACCAAGTCAAGTTTTGGTCACCCTACACACAAATCAACCTCAAGATATGCTATGTAAACCCTTTTAGGGTTTCTTGCAATTAGTCCATGTTAGTTCAATAATCAAATCATCAAATAAGCACAATTGAACTAGTTTAATACAAGTCTTGAATTCATAAACTAATCGGGTAGTTTCTCAACACAATCAATATATCAAAGTTCAAACAAGCATGCCTTTGTAATCACTCAAACATATATATTCAACATCAATGTGGACCGTTGTACTCCATTTAGTGTTCTTAGAAGTATAACTTGCTAGTTTAGCCTTCGAGCAACGTTTCGTAAGGTAAAGATGCGAATAGACCAAGTTATGTCTGAAATTACAGTAAAACGTGACAAGCTCGTCCATGAAGAGAGTTGAGCAATTCCAAAGCATCAATGTCGACCTTTGTACTCTATTTAGTATTCTTAGAAGTCTAACTTGCTAGTTTAGCCTTCGAGCAACGTTTTGTAAGGTAAAGATGCGAATAGGCCAAGTTATGTTTGAAATTGCACAAAAGCGTGAAAAGCTCGCCAGTGGAACGAATGGAGCAATTCCAGAGCATCAATGTGGACCGTTGTACTCTATTTAGTATTGTAAGAAGTCTAAGTTGCACGTTTTGCCTTCATACAATGTTTCGTAAGCTAAAGATGCGAATAGACCAAGTTACGTTTGAAATTGCACAAAAATGTGAAAAGCTCATCCATGGAGAGAGTTGAGCAATTCCAAAGCGTCAATGTCGACCTTTATACTCTATTTAATATTCTTAGAAGTATAACTTGCTAGTTTAGCCTTCGAGCAACGTTTCGTAAGGTAAAGATGCGAATAGACCAAGTTATGTTTGAAATTGCACAAAAACGTGAAAAGCTCATCCATGGAGAGAGTTGAGCAATTCCAAAGCATCAATGTGGACCGTTGTACTCTATTTAGTATTGTTAGAAGTCTAAGTTGCTAGTTTAGCCTTCATACAACGTTTCGTAAGCTAAAGATACGAATGGACCAAGTTATGTTTGAAATTGCACAAAAAAGTGAAAAGCTCGTCCATGGAGAGAGTTGAGCAATTCCAAAGCATCACTGTCGACCTTTGTACTCTATTTAGTATTCTTAGAAGTAAAACTTGCTAGTTTTGCCTTCGAGCAACGTTTCGTAAGGTAAAGATGCGAATAGACCAAGTTATGTTTGAAATTGCACAAAAACATGAAAAGCTCGTCTGCGGAAAGAGTTGAGCAATTCCAAAGCGTCAATGTGGACCGTTGTACTCTATTTAGTATTGTTAGAAGTCTAAGTTGCTAGTTTAGCCTATGCAACGTTTCGTAATTTAACGTTGCGAATAGAGCAAGTTATGGGCGAAAATTGCACTAAAACATGACAAGCTTGTCTATGGACAGTATTGAGCAATTCCAAAGCATAAATGTGGACCGCTGTACTCCGTTTAGTGTTCTTAGAAGTATAACTTGCTAGTTTAGCCTTCGTGCAACGTTTCGTAAGGTAAAGATGTGAATAGACCAAGTTATGTTTGAAATTACACAAAAACGTGAAAAGCTCATCTGTGGAAAGAGTTAACCAATTCCAAAGCATCAATGTCGACCATTGTACTCTATTTAGTATTGTTAGAAGTCTAAGTAGCTAGTTTAGCCTTCATGCAACGTTTCGTAGGCTAAAGATGCGAATAGACCAGTTTATGGCTGAAAATTACACCAAAACGTGACAAGCTTGTCTAAGGAGAGTGTTGAGCAATTCCAAAGCATCAATGTGGAACGTTGTACTCCATTTAGTGTTCTTAGAAGTATAACTTGCTAGTTTAGCCTTCGAGCAACGTTTTGTAAGGTAAAGATGCGAATAGGCCAAGTTATGTTTGAAATTGCACAAAAGCGTGAAAAGCTCGCCAGTGGAACGAATGGAGCAATTCCAGAGCATCAATGTGGACCGTTGTACTCTATTTAGTATTGTAACAAGTCTAAGTTGCACGTTTTGCCTTCATACAATGTTTCGTAAGCTAAAGATGCGAATAGACCAAGTTACGTTTGAAATTGCACAAAAATGTGAAAAGCTCATCCATGGAGAGAGTTGAGCAATTCCAAAGCGTCAATGTCGACCTTTATACTCTATTTAATATTCTTAGAAGTATAACTTGCTAGTTTAGCCTTCGAGCAACGTTTCGTAAGGTAAAGATGCGAATAGACCAAGTTATGTTTGAAATTGCACAAAAACGTGAAAAGCTCATCCATGGAGAGAGTTGAGCAATTCCAAAGCATCAATGTCGAACTTTGTACTCTATTTAGTATTCTTAGAAGGATCACTTACTAGTTTAGCCTTCGTGCAACGTTTCGTAAGGTAAAGATGCGAATAGACCAAGTTATGTTTGAAATTGCACAAATACGTGAAAAGCTCGTCTGTGGAAAGAGTTGAGCAATACCAAAGCATCAATGTGGACCGTTGTACTCTATTTAGTATTGTTAGAAGTCTAAGTTGCTAGTTTGGCCTTCATGCAACGTTTCGTAAGCTAAAGATGCGAATAGACCAAGTTATGTCTGAAAATTGCACAAAAACGTGGCAAGCTCGTCTATGGAGAGAGATGAGCAATTCCAAATCATTAATGTGGACCGTTGTACTCCATTTAGTGTTCTTATAAGTCTAACTTTCTAGTTTAGCCTTCGAGGAACTTTTCGTAAGGTAAAGATACAAATAGACCAAGCTATGTTTGAAATTGCACAAAAACATGAAAAGCTCATCCCTCGAGAGCGTTGAGCAATTCCAAAGCATTAATGTCGACCTTTGTACTATATTTAGTATTCTTAGAAGTATAACTTGCTAGTTTAGCCTTTTGTGCAATGTTTCGTTAGGTAAAGATGCGAATAGACCAAGTTATGTTTGAAATTACACAAAAACGTGAAAAGCTCATCCATGGAGAGAGTTGAGCAATTCCAAAGCATCAATGTGGACCGTTGTACTCTATTTAGTATTGTTAGAAGTCTAAGTTGCTAGTTTAGCCTTCATACAACGTTTCGTAAGCTAAAGATACGAATGGACCAAGTTATGTTTGAAATTGCACAAAAAAGTGAAAAGCTCGTCCATGGAGAGAGTTGAGCAATTCCAAAGCATCACTGTCGACCTTTGTACTCTATTTAGTATTCTTAGAAGTAAAACTTGCTAGTTTTGCCTTCGAGCAACGTTTCGTAAGGTAAAGATGCGAATAGACCAAGTTATGTTTGAAATTGCACAAAAACATGAAAAGCTCGTCTGCGGAAAGAGTTGAGCAATTCCAAAGCATCAATGTGGACCGTTGTACTCTATTTAGTATTGTTAGAAGTCTAAGTTGCTAGTTTAGCCTATGCAACGTTTCGTAAGCTAACGTTGCGAATAGACCAAGTTATGGGCGAAAACTGCACTAAAACGTGACAAGCTTGTCTATGGACAGTATTGAGCAATTCCAAAGCATAAATGTGGACCGCTGTACTCCGTTTAGTGTTCTTAGAAGTATAACTTGCTAGTTTAGCCTTCGTGCAACGTTTCGTAAGGTAAAGATGTGAATAGACCAAGTTATGTTTGAAATTACACAAAAACGTGAAAAGCTCATCTGTGGAAAGAGTTAACCAATTCCAAAGCATCAATGTCGACCATTGTACTCTATTTAGTATTGTTAGAAGTCTAAGTAGCTAGTTTAGCCTTCATGCAACGTTTCGTAGGCTAAAGATGCGAATAGACCAGTTTATGGCTGAAAATTACACCAAAACGTGACAAGCTTGTCTAAGGAGAGTGTTGAGCAATTCCAAAGCATCAATGTGGAACGTTGTACTCCATTTAGTGTTCTTAGAAGTATAACTTTCTAGTTTAGGCTTCGAGCACCGTTTCGTAAGGTAAAGATGTGAATACCCCAAGTTATGTCTGAAATTGCACGAAAACGTGACAAGCTCGTCTATTGAGAGAGTTGAACAATTCCAAAGCATCAATGTGGACCGTTGTAATCCATTTAGTGTTCTTCGAAGTCTAACTTACTTGTTTAGCCTTCGAGCAACGTTTCGTAAGGTAAAGATGCAAATAGACCAAGTTATGTTTGAAATTACACTAAAACGTGAGAGGCTCGTCTATGCAGAGAGTTCACCAATTCCAAAACATCTATGTGGACCATTGTACTCTATTTAGTGTTCTTAGAAGTCTAACCGGCTAGTTTAGCCTTCATGCAACGTTTCGTAAGGTAAAGATGTGTACTCTATTTAGTATTGTTAGAAGTCTAAGTTGCTACTTTAGCCTTCATGCAACGTTTCGTAAGCTAAAGATGCGAATAGACGAAGTTATGGCAGAAAATTACACTAAAACGTGACAAGCTTGTCTATGGAGAGTGTTGAGCAATTGCAAAGCATCAATGTGGACCGTTGTACTCCATTTAGTGTTCTTAGAAGTATAACTTGCTAGTTTAGCCGTCGAGCACCGTTTCGTAAGGTAAAGATGTGAATAGACCAAGTTATGTCTGAAATTACACGAAAACGTGACAAGCTCGTCTATGGAGAGAGTTGAGCAATTTCCAAAGCATCAATGTGGACCGTTGTACTCCATTTAGTGTTCTTAGAAGTCTAACTTACTAGTTTAGCCTTCGAGCAACGTTTCGTAAGGTAAAGATGCGAATAGACCAAGTTCTGTTTGAAATTACACTAAAACGTGAGAGGCTCGTCTAGGGAGAGAGTTGAGCAATTCGAAAACATCTATGTGGACCATTGTACTCTATTTAGTGTTCTTAGAAGTCTAACCGGCTAGTTTAGCCTTCGTGCAACGTTTCACAAGGTAACGATGTGAATAGACCAAGTTATGTTTGAAATTGCACAAAAACGTGATAAGCTCATCTGTGGAAGGAGTTGAGCAATTCCAAAGCACCAATGTGGACCGTTGTACTCTATTTAGTATTGTTAGAAGTCTAGGTTGCTAGTTTAGCCTTCATACAACGTTTCGGAACTAAAGATGCGAATAGACTAAGTTATGTTTGAAATTGCACAAAAACGTGAAAAGCTCGTCCATGGAGAGAGTTGAGCAATTCCAAAGCATCAATGTGGACCGTTGTACTCCATTTACTGTTCTTAGATGTCTAACTTTCTACTTTGGCCTTCGAGCAACGTTTCGTAAGGTAAAGATGTGAATAGACCAAGTTATGTTCGAAATTACACTAAAACGTGACAGGCTCGTCTATGGAGAGAGTTGAGCAATTCCAAAACATCAATGTGGACCATTGTACTCTATTTAGTGTTCTTAGAAGTCTAACCGGCTAGTTTAGCCTTCGTGCAACGTTTCATAAGGTAAAGATGTGAATAGACCAAGTTATGTTTGAAATTGCACAAAAACGTGATAAGCTCGTCTGTGGAAGGAGTTGAGCAATTCCAAAGCACCAATGTGGACCGTTGTACTCTATTTAGTATTGTTAGAAGTCTAAGTTGCTAGTTTAGCCTTCATACAACGTTTCGGAACAAAAGATGCGAATAGACTAAGTTATGTTTGAAATTGCACAAAAACGTGAAAAGCTCGTCCATGGAGAGAGTTGAGCAATTCCAAAGCATCAATGTCGACCGTTGTACTCTATTTAGTATTCTTAGAAGTATAACTTGCTAGTTTAGCCTTCGTGCAACGTTTCGTAAGGTAAAGATGCAAATAGACCAAGTTATGTTTGAAATTGCATAAAAGCGTGAAAAGCTCGTCCATGGAGAGAGTTGAGCAATTCCAAAGCATCAATGTCGACCGTTGTACTCTATTTAGTATTCTTAGAAGTATAACTTGCTAGTTTAGCCTTCGTGCAACGTTTCGTAAGGCAAAGATGCGAATAGACCAAGTTATGTTTGAAATTGCACAAAAATGTGAAAAACTCGTCCATGGAGAGAGTTGAGCAATTCCAAGGCATCAATATGGACCGTTGTTCTCCATTTAGAGTTCTTAGAAGTAAAACTTGCTAGTCTAGCCTTCGTGCAATGTTTTGTATGGTAAAGATGCGAATAGACCAAGCTATGTCTAAAAATTGCACTAAAACGTGACAAGCTCGTCTGTGGAAAGAGTTGAGCAATTCCGAAGCATCAATGTGGACCGTTGTACTCTATTTAGTATTGTTACAAGTCTAAGTTGCTAGTTTAGCCTTCGAGCAACGTTTCGTAAGGTAAAGATGCGAATAGACCAAGTTATGTCTGAAATTGCACTGAAACATGACATGCTCATCCATGGAGAGTGTTGAGCAATTCCAAAGCATCAATTGTTAGGACGTATGGCACCACAAGAGGGGGGGTGAATTGTGTCCTTAGTCAAATTTAGACTAGGTCACTCCTTTTTTCTGTTACAATGATTTCTATCAAACTTCACCCTAAGCGGAAGCTAAATACCAAATTGAGTACTAGTGTAGATGTATATGAGTCAAGTAGAACAATCAATTTGAGCAAATCATATATAAAATCCTAATATGATCGTATGGTCTCCTAATGGTATATTTGAGCACAAAGCAATCAAATAAGCTCAAGCAAGTAGAAGCGCTCTTGAGATTAAATGTAGAATTGGTGTGAATGTTCAAGAGTGTGGAGATTAAGCTTTGCCTTGACTTGTGTATGTGAGGTCTCTCAAAGATCAAGTATGAATCAAGCAAGTATAAGAAAGATTAGGTTCAGAAAATGAAGAACAATTTGAGAGAACGCAAGTGTATTTTCGTTCAAGGTTTTATAAGCAAGAAACTAGGGTTTGCTTTTTGGTAAAAGTGAAGTGTTGTCTCATGATTTGTGAGCCATTGGATGAGATGAATAAATCTGGACCCTTGGATGATTATAGACGTTAGAGACACAAGAGAAAGAGACAAAATTTATCTTGAAAAGGTTGTCTCATGGCTGGAGTAAATCAGGGCCTTTGGATCAACAGAAGATTCACTTTTGGCCATCAGATGAAGTTGTAGAGAAAGTGGAGTGCAAGGTTCAATCTTTCACCAATGGATCAAGAAGGGATATTATGGTGTACAGAATTTGGACCATTGGATGTGGAGTGTCTTGGTGGGAAAGAGAAATGGTTTTGAAATAAAGTTTCTCACACATGTGAAGAGAGAAAGCTTGTCATAGTACTTGTTATACTTCTTGTCTCCTCTTTTCAAACCAACTTTTCCTTCTCCTCTTTTGGCTCCAAGTCTTCTAGTTAGGATGCAACAATGGTTAACTTGTCTTCTTTGCGATGTCATCAATGCCATGTCAGTTGCCATGTCACGTCGGTTGACTCTGACTTTGACCAGAAAGTCAACTTTACTTAAATTGATCCCAATTAAGCTCCAAGACATCTTTGACTTGTGTTGACCATGAATTTGACTTTCTTAATCATGTTTGACACTGATTAAGCCTTCACTAAAATTGGTCAAGGATGACATTAGGACCAAGTCAAGTTTTGGTCACCCTACACACAAATCAACCTCAAGATATGCTATGTAAACCCTTTTAGGGTTTCTTGCAATTAGTCCATGTTAGTTCAATAATCAAATCATCAAATAAGCACAACTGAACTAGTTTAATACAAGTCTTGAATTCATAAACTAATCGGGTAGTTTCTCAACACAATCAATATATCAAAGTTCAAACAAGCATGCCTTTGTAATCACTCAAACATATATATTCAACATCAATGTGGACCGTTGTACTCCATTTAGTGTTCTTAGAAGTATAACTAACTAGTTTAGCCTTCGAGCAATGTTTTGTAAGGTAAAGATGCGAATGGACCAAGTTATGTCTGAAATTGCACTGAAACGTGACAACCTCGTCCACGGAGAGAGTTGAGCAATTCCAAAGCATCAATGTGGACCGTTGTACTCCATTTAGTGTTCTTAGAAGTATAACTAGCTAGTTTAGCCTTCGAGCACCGTTTCGTAAGGTAAAGATATCAATAGACCAAGTTATGTCTGAAATTGCACGAAAACGTGACAAGCTCGTTTATGGAGAGAGTTGAGCAATTCCAAAGCATCGATGTGGACCGTTGTACTCCATTTAGTGTTCTTAGAAGTCTGGCTTTCTAGTTTAGCCTTCGAGCAATGTTTAGTAAGGTAAAGATGCGATTAGACCAAGTTATGTTTGAAATTACACTAAAACATGAGAGGCTCGTCTATGGAGAGAGTTGAGCAATTCCAAAACATCTATGTGGACCATTGTACTCTATTTAGTGTTCTTAGAAGTCTAACCGGCTAGTTTAGCCTTCATGCAACGTTTCGTAATGTAAAGATGTGAATAGACCAAGTTATGTTTGAAATTGCACAAAAACGTGAAAAGCTCGTCTGTGGAGAGAGTTGAGCAATTCCAAAGCATCAATATGGACCATTGTACTCCATTTAGTGTTCTTAGAAGTATAACTAGCTAGTTTAGCCTTCGAGCAACGTTTCGTAAGGTAAAGATGCTAATAGACCAAGTTATGTTTGAAATTGCACAAAAAGTGAAAAGCTCATCCGTCGAGAGCGTTGAGCAATTCCAAAGCATTAATGTCAACCTTTGTATTCTATTTAGTATTCTTAGAAGTATAACTTGCTAGTTTAGCCTTTGTGCAATGTTTCGTCAGGTAAAGATGCGAATAGACCAAGTTATGTTTGAAATTGCACAAAAACGTGAAAAGCTCGTCCATGGAGAGAGTTGAGCAATTCCAAAGCATCAATGTGGACCGTTGTACTCTATTTAGTATTGTTAGAAGTCTAAGTTGCTAGTTTAGCCTTCATACAACGTTTCGTAAGGTAAAGATGCGAATAGACCAAGTTATGTCTGAAATTGCACTGAAACGTGACAACCTCGTCCACGGAGAGAGTTGAGCAATTCCAAAGCATCAATGTGGACCGTTGTACTCCATTTAGTGTTCTTAGAAGTATAACTAGCTAGTTTAGCCTTCGAGCACCGTTTCGTAAGGTAAAGATATCAACAGACCAAGTTATGTCTGAAAATTGCACGAAAACTTGACAAGCTCGTTTATGGAGAGAGTTGAGCAATTCCAAAGCATCAATGTGGACCGTTGTACTCCATTTAGTGTTCTTAGAAGTCTGGCTTTCTAGTTTAGCCTTCGAGCAATGTTTCGTAAGGTAAAGATGCGAATAGACCAAGTTATGTTTGAAATTACATTAAAACGTGAGAGGCTCGTCTATGGAGAGAGTTGAGCAATTCCAAAACATCTATGTGGACCATTGTACTCTATTTAGTGTTATTAGCAGTCTAACCGGCTAGTTTAGCCTTCATGCAATGTTTCGTAATGTAAAGATGTGAATAGACCAAGTTATGTTTGAAATTGCACAAAAACGTGAAAAGCTCGTCTGTGGAGAGAGTTGAGCAATTCCAAAGCATCAATATGGACCATTTTACTCCATTTAGTGTTCTTAGAAGTATAACTAACTAGTTTAGCCTTCGAGCAACGTTTCGTAAGGTAAAGATGCGAATAGACCAAGTTATGTCTGAAATTACACTAAAACGTGACAAGCTTGTCTATGGTGAGTGTTGAGAAATTCCAAAGCATCAATGTGCACCGTTGTATTCCATTTAGTGTTCTTAGAAGTATAACTTGCTAGTTTAGCCTTCGAGCACCGTTTCGTAAGGTAAAGATGTGAATAGACGAAGTTATGTCTGGAATTGCACGGAAACGTGACAAGCTCGTCTATGGAGAGAGTTGAGCAATTCCAAAGCATCAATGTGGACCGTTGTACTCCATTTAGTGTTCTTAGAAGTCTAACTTACTTGTTTAGCCTTCGAGCAACGTTTCGTAAGGTAAAGATGCGAATAGACCAAGTTATGTTTGAAATTACACTAAAATGTGAGAGGCTAGTCTATGGAGAGAGTTGAGCAATTCCAAAACATCTATGTGGACCATTGTACTTTATTTAGTGTTCTTAGAAGTCTAACCGGCTAGTTTAGCCTTCATGCAACATTTCGTAAGGTAAAGATGTGAATGGACCAAGTTATGTTTGAAATTGCACAAAAACGTGAAAAGCTCATCTGTGGAATGAGTTGAGCAATTCCATGGCATCAATGTGGACCATTGTACTCTATTTAGTATTATTAGAAGTCTAAGTTGCTAGTTTAGCCTATTCAACGTTTCGTAAGCTAAAGATGCGAATAGACCAAGTTATGGCTGAAAATTACACTAAAACGTGACAAGCTTGTCTATGGAGAGTATTGAGCAATTCCAAAGCATCAATGTGGACCGTTGTACTCCATTTAGTGTTCTTAGAAGTATAACTTGCTAGTTTAGCCTTCGAGCACCGTTTCGTAAGGTAAAGATGTCAATAGACCAAATTATGTCTGAAATTGCATGAAAACGTGACAAGGTCTTTTATGGAGAGAGTTGAGGAATTCCAAAGCATCAATGTGGACCGTTGTACTCCATTTAGTGTTCTTAGAAGTCTAACATTCTAGTTTAGCCTTCGAGCAACGTTTCGTAATGTAAAGATGCGAATAGACCAAGTTATGTTTGAAATTACACTAAAACGTGAGAGGCTCGTCTATGGAGAGAGTTGAGCAATTCTAAAACTTCTATGTGGACCATTGTACTCTATTTAGTGTTCCTAGAAGTCTAACCGGCTAGTTTAGCCTTCGTGCAACGTTTCGTAAGGTAAAGATGTGAATAGACCAAGTTATGTTTGAAATTGCATGAAAACGTGAAAAGCTCATCTATGGAGAGAGTTGAGCAATTCCAAAGCATCAATGTGGACCATTGTATTCTATTTAGTATTTTTAGAAGTCTAAGTTGCTAGATTAGCCTTCATGCAACGTTTCGTAAGCTAAAGATGCGAATAGACCAAGTTATGGCTGAAAATTACACTAAAACGTGACAAGCTTGTCTATGGAGAGTGTTGAGCAATTCCAAAGCATCAATGTGGACCGTTGTACTCCATTTAGTGTTCTTAGAAGTCTAACATTCTAGTTTAGCCTTCGAGCAACGTTTCGTAATGTAAAGATGCGAATAGACCAAGTTATGTTTGAAATTACACTAAAACGTGAGAGGCTCGTCTATGGAGAGAGTTGAGCAATTCTAAAACTTCTATGTGGACCATTGTACTCTATTTAGTGTTCCTAGAAGTCTAACCGGCTAGTTTAGCCTTCGTGCAACGTTTCGTAAGGTAAAGATGTGAATAGACCAAGTTATGTTTGAAATTGCATGAAAACGTGAAAAGCTCATCTATGGAGAGAGTTGAGCAATTCCAAAGCATCAATGTGGACCATTGTATTCTATTTAGTATTTTTAGAAGTCTAAGTTGCTAGATTAGCCTTCATGCAACGTTTCGTAAGCTAAAGATGCGAATAGACCAAGTTATGGCTGAAAATTACACTAAAACGTGACAAGCTTGTCTATGGAGAGTGTTGAGCAATTCCAAAGCATCAATGTGGACCGTTGTACTCCATTTAGTGTTCTTAGAAGTATAACTTGCTAGTTTAGCCTTCGAGCACCGTTTCGTAAGGTAAAGATGTGAATAGACCAAGTTATGTCTGAAATTGTACAAAAACTTGACTAGCTCGTCTATGGAGAGAGTTGAGCAATTCCAAAGCATCAATGTGGACCGTTGTACTCCATTTAGTGTTCTTAGAAGTCTAACTTACTTGTTTAGCTTTCGAGCAACGTTTCGTAAGGTAAAGATGCGAATAGACCAAGTTATGTTTAAAATTACTCTAAAACGTGAGGGGCTCATCTATGGAGAGAGTTGAGCAATTCCAAAACATCTATGTGGACCGTTGTACTCTATTTAGTGTTCTTAGAAGTCTAACCGGCTAGTTTAGCCTTTATGCAACATTTCGTAAGGTAAAGATGTGAATAGACCAAGTTATGTTTGAAATTACACAAAAACGTGAAAAGCTCATCTGTGGAATGAGTTGAGCAATTCCAAAGCATCAATGTGGACCATTGTACTCTATTTAGTATTGTTAGAAGTCTAAGTTGCTAGTTTAGCCTTCATACAACGTTTCGTAAGCTAAAGATGCAAATAGACCAAGTTATGGCTGAAAATTACACTAAAACGTGATAAGCTTGTCTATGGACAGTGTTGAGTAATTCCAAAGCATCAATGTGGACCGTCGTACTCGATTTAGTGTTCTTAGAAGTATAACTTGCTAGTTTAGCCTTCGAGCACCGTTTCGTAAGGTAAAGATGTGAATAGACCAAGTTATGTTTGAAATTGCACGAAAACTTGACAAGCCCGTCTATGGAGAGAGTTGAGCAATTCCAAAGCATCAATGTGGACCGTTGTACTCCATTTAGTGTTCTTAGAAGTCTAACTTGCTAGTTTAGCCTTCGAGCAACGTTTCGTAAGGTAAAGATGCGAATAGACCAAGTTATGTTTGAAATTACACTAAAACGTGAGAGGCTTGTCAACGGAGAGAGTTGAGCAATTCCAAAACATCTATGTGGACCATTGTACTCTATTTAGTGTTCTTAGAAGTCTAACCAGCTTGTTTAGCCTTCGTGCGACGTTTCGGAAGGTAAAGATGTGAATAGACCAAGTTATGTTTGAAATTGCACAAAAACGTGAAAAGCTCGTCTGTGGAGAGAGTTGAGTAATTCCAAAGCACTGTTGTAGACCGTTGTACTCTATTTATTATTCTTAGAAGTCTAACTTTGAAGTTTCGCTTTCGTACAACGTTTCATTTCGTAAAGATGCCAATAAAGCAATTTAGGTTACAAATTGTACAAAAACGTAAAAAGCTCGTCTATGGAGAGAGTTGAGCAATTTCAAAGAATTAAAGTGGACCATTCTACTCTATTTTGTGTTTTTAGAAGTGTATCTAGCTAGTTTAGCTTTCGAGCAACGTTTCATTGGGTAAAGATGTCGATACACCAAGTTATGTTTGACATTGCTCAAAAAGAAGAAAAGCTCGACTATGGAGAGAGTTGAGCAATTCCAATGTATCAAAGTGTACCACTGTACTCTATTAAGTGTTTTTAGAAGTCTAACCTATTGGTTTAGCGTTGGTACAATGTTTCGTTAGTTAAAGATGCCAACAGACCGGGTTATGTTTCAAAATTGAACAAAAATGTGGATAGCTCATCCATGGAAAGAGCTGAGCAATTCCAAAGGATCATTGTAGACCGTTGTACTCTATTTAGTGTTCTTAGAAGTCTAACTCGCTAGTTTAGCTTTCGTACAACGTTTCTTTGGGTAAAGTTGCCAATACACCAAGTTATGTTTGACATTGCTCAAAATGAAGAAAAGCTCGTCTAAGAAGAGAGTTGAGCAATTCCAATGAATCAAAGTTGATCATTGTACTCTGTTAAGTGTTCTTAGAAGTCTAACATAATGGTTTAGCGTTGGCAAAACGTTTCTTTAGCTGAAGATGCCAATAGACCGAGTTATGTTTTAAATTGAACAAAAACGTGGATTGCTCGTGTATGGAGAGAGTTGAGCAATTCCAAAGCATTATTGTAGAAGTTATACTCTATTTAGTGTTTTTAGAAGTGTAACTTACTAGTTTAGCTTTCGTACAATGTTTCATTTGGTAAAAATGGCAATAGACCAAGTTACGTTTGAAATTGCACAAAAACATGAAAAACTCGTCTATGGAAAGTGTTGATCAATTTCAAAGAATCAAAGTGGATCGTTTTACTCTACCGAGTGTTCTTAGAAGTCTAACTCGCTAGTTTAGCTTTCGTACAACGTTTTATCAGGTAATGATGCTAATACACCAAGTTATGTTTGACATTGCGTAAAAAGAAGAAAAGCTCGTCTATGGAGAGAGTTGAGTAATTCCGAAGAATCGAAGTAGACCATTGTACTCTATTGAGTGTTCTTAGAAGTTTAACTTGCTGGGTTAGCATTAGTACAACGTTTCGTTAGGTAAAGATCCCAATAGACCAAGTTATGTTTCAAATTGAACAACAACGTGGAAAGCTCGACTTTGGAGAGAGTTGAGCAATTCCAAAGCATCATTGTAGACCGTTGTACTCCATTTAGTGTTCTTAGAAGTCTAACTATCAAGTTTAGCTTTCGTACAACGTTTCATTTGGTAAAGATGCCAATAAACCAAGTTAGGTTTCAAATTGTACAAAAACGTAAAAAGCTCGTCTATGGAGAGAGTTGAGCAATTTCAAAGAATTAAAGTGGACCGTTCTACTCTATTTTGTGTTTTTAGAAGTGTATCTAGCTAGTTTAGCTTGGGTAAAGATGCCAATACACCAAGTTATGTTTGACATTGCTCAAAAAGAAGAAAAGCTCGACTATGGAGAGAGTTGAGCAATTCCAATGTATCAAAGTGTACCACTGTACTCTATTAAGTGTTTTTAGAAGTCGAACCTATTGGTTTAGCGTTGGTACAATGTTTCGTTAGTTAAAGATGCCAACAGACCGGGTTATGTTTCAAAATTGAACAAAAATGTGGATAGCTCATCCATAGAAAGAGTTTAGCAATTCCAAAGGATCATTGTAGACCGTTGTGGTCTATTTAGTGTTCTTAGAAGTCTAACTTACTAGTTTAGCATTCGTACAACGTTTCACTTGGTAAAGATGACAATAGACCAAGTTACGTTTGAAATTGCACAAAAAAGTGAAAAGCTCGTCTATGGAAAGTGTTCAGCAATTTCAAAGAATCAAAGTGGACCGGTATACTCTATTGAGTGTTCTTAGAAGTCTAACTCACTAGTTTAGCTTTCGTACAACGTTTCGTCAAGTAAAGATGCCAATACACCATGTTAAGTTTGACATTGCGCAAAAAGAAGAAAAGCTCATCTATGGAGAGAGCTGAGCAATTCCAAGGAATCAACGTGGACTATTGTACTCTATTGAGTGTTCTTAGAAGTTTAACTTGCTAGTTTAGCGTTAGTACAACGTTTCGTTGGGTAAAGATGCCAATAGACCAATTTATGTTTGAAATTGAACAAAAACGTGAAAAGCTCGGCTCGGAGAGAGTTGAGCAATTCCAAAGCATCATTGTAGACCGTTGTACTCTATTTAGTGTTCTTAGAAGTCTAACTTTCAAGTTTAGCTTTCGTACGACGTTTCATTTAGTAATGATGCCAATAAACCTAGTTAGGTTTCAAATTGTACAAAAACGTAAAAAGCTCGTCTATGGAGAGAGTTGAGCAATTTCAAAGAATTAAAGTGGACCATTCTACTCTATTTTGTGTTTTTGGAAGTGTATCTAGCTAGTTTAGCTTTCGAGCAACGTTTCATTGGGTAAAGATGCCGATACACCAAGTTATGTTTGACATTGCTCAAAAAGAAGAAAAGCTCGACTATGGAGAGAGTTGAGCAATTCCAATGTATCAAAGTGTACCACTGTACTCTATTAAGTGTTTTTAGAAGTCTAACCTATTGGTTTAGCGTTGGAACAATGTTTCGTTAGTTAAAGATGCCAACAGACCGGGTTATGTTTCAAAATTGAACAAAAATGTGGATAGCTCATCCATGGAAAGAGCTGAGCAATTCCAAAGGATCATTGTAGACCGTTGTACTCTATTTAGTGTTCTTAGAAGTCTAACTCGCTAGTTTAGCTTTCGTACAACGTTTCTTTGGGTAAAGTTGCCAATACACCAAGTTATGTTTGACATTGCTCAAAATGAAGAAAAGCTCGTCTAAGAAGAGAGTTGAGCAATTCCAATGAATCAAAGTTGATCATTGTACTCTGTTAAGTGTTCTTAGAAGTCTAACATAATGGTTTAGCGTTGGCAAAACGTTTCTTTAGCTGAAGATGCCAATAGACCGAGTTATGTTTTAAATTGAACAAAAACGTGGATTGCTCGTGTATGGAGAGAGTTGAGCAATTCCAAAGCATTATTGTAGAAGTTATACTCTATTTAGTGTTTTTAGAAGTGTAACTTACTAGTTTAGCTTTCGTACAATGTTTCATTTGGTAAAAATGGCAATAGACCAAGTTACGTTTGAAATTGCACAAAAACATGAAAAACTCGTCTATGGAAAGTGTTGATCAATTTCAAAGAATCAAAGTGGATCGTTTTACTCTACCGAGTGTTCATAGAAGTCTAACTCGCTAGTTTAGCTTTCGTACAACGTTTTATCAGGTAATGATGCTAATACACCAAGTTATGTTTGACATTGCGTAAAAAGAAGAAAAGCTCGTCTATGGAGAGAGTTGAGTAATTCCGAAGAATCGAAGTAGACCATTGTACTCTATTGAGTGTTCTTAGAAGTTTAACTTGCTGGGTTAGCATTAGTACAACGTTTCGTTAGGTAAAGATCCCAATAGACCAAGTTATGTTTCAAATTGAACAACAACGTGGAAAGCTCGACTTTGGAGAGAGTTGAGCAATTCCAAAGCATCATTGTAGACCGTTGTACTCCATTTAGTGTTCTTAGAAGTCTAACTATCAAGTTTAGCTTTCGTACAACGTTTCATTTGGTAAAGATGCCAATAAACCAAGTTAGGTTTCAAATTGTACAAAAACGTAAAAAGCTCGTCTATGGAGAGAGTTGAGCAATTTCAAAGAATTAAAGTGGACCGTTCTACTCTATTTTGTGTTTTTAGAAGTGTATCTAGCTAGTTTAGCTTGGGTAAAGATGCCAATACACCAAGTTATGTTTGACATTGCTCAAAAAGAAGAAAAGCTCGACTATGGAGAGAGTTGAGCAATTCCAATGTATCAAAGTGTACCACTGTACTCTATTAAGTGTTTTTAGAAGTCGAACCTATTGGTTTAGCGTTGGTACAATGTTTCGTTAGTTAAAGATGCCAACAGACCGGGTTATGTTTCAAAATTGAACAAAAATCTGGATAGCTCATCCATAGAAAGAGTTTAGCAATTCCAAAGGATCATTGTAGACCGTTGTGGTCTATTTAGTGTTCTTAGAAGTCTAACTTACTAGTTTAGCATTCGTACAACGTTTCACTTGGTAAAGATGACAATAGACCAAGTTACGTTTGAAATTGCACAAAAAAGTGAAAAGCTCGTCTATGGAAAGTGTTCAGCAATTTCAAAGAATCAAAGTGGACCGGTATACTCTATTGAGTGTTCCTAGAAGTCTAACTCACTAGTTTAGATTTCGTACAACGTTTCGTCAAGTAAAGATGCCAATACACCATGTTAAGTTTGACATTGCGCAAAAAGAAGAAAAGCTCATCTATGGAGAGAGCTGAGCAATTCCAAGGAATCAACGTGGACTATTGTACTCTATTGAGTGTTCTTAGAAGTTTAACTTGCTAGTTTAGCGTTAGTACAACGTTTCGTTGGGTAAAGATGCCAATAGACCAATTTATGTTTGAAATTGAACAAAAACGTGAAAAGCTCGGCTCGGAGAGAGTTGAGCAATTCCAAAGCATCATTGTAGACCGTTGTACTCTATTTAGTGTTCTTAGAAGTCTAACTTTCAAGTTTAGCTTTCGTACGACGTTTCATTTAGTAATGAGGCCAATAAACCTAGTTAGGTTTCAAATTGTACAAAAACGTAAAAAGCTCGTCGATGGAGAGAGTTGAGCAATTTCAAAGAATTAAAGTGGACCATTCTACTCTATTTTGTGTTTTTAGAAGTGTATCTAGCTAGTTTAGCTTTCGAGCAACGTTTCATTGGGTAAAGATGCCGATACACCAAGTTATGTTTGACATTGCTCAAAAAGAAGAAAAGCTCGACTATGGAGAGAGTTGAGCAATTCCAATGTATCAAAGTGTACCACTGTACTCTATTAAGTGTTTTTAGAAGTCTAACCTATTGGTTTAGCGTTGGTACAATGTTTCGTTAGTTAAAGATGCCAACAGACCGGGTTATGTTTCAAAATTGAACAAAAATGTGGATAGCTCATCCATGGAAAGAGCTGAGCAATTCCAAAGGATCATTGTAGACCGTTGTACTCTATTTAGTGTTCTTAGAAGTCTAACTCGCTAGTTTAGCTTTCGTACAACGTTTCTTTGGGTAAAGTTGCCAATACACCAAGTTATGTTTGACATTGCTCAAAATGAAGAAAAGCTCGTCTAAGAAGAGAGTTGAGCAATTCCAATGAATCAAATTGATCATTGTACTCTGTTAAGTGTTCTTAGAAGTCTAACATAATGGTTTAGCGTTGGCAAAACGTTTCTTTAGCTGAAGATGCCAATAGACCGAGTTATGTTTTAAATTGAACAAAAACGTGGATTGCTCGTGTATGGAGAGAGTTGAGCAATTCCAAAGCATTATTGTAGAAGTTATACTCTATTTAGTGTTTTTAGAAGTGTAACTTACTAGTTTAGCTTTCGTACAATGTTTCATTTGGTAAAAATGGCAATAGACCAAGTTACGTTTGAAATTGCACAAAAACATGAAAAACTCGTCTATGGAAAGTGTTGATCAATTTCAAAGAATCAAAGTGGATCGTTTTACTCTACCGAGTGTTCTTAGAAGTCTAACTCGCTAGTTTAGCTTTCGTACAACGTTTTATCAGGTAATGATGCTAATACACCAAGTTATGTTTGACATTGCGTAAAAAGAAGAAAAGCTCATCTATGGAGAGAGTTGAGCAATTCCGAAGAATCGAAGTAGACCATTGTACTCTATTGAGTGTTCTTAGAAGTTTAACTTGCTGGGTTAGCATTAGTACAACGTTTCGTTAGGTAAAGATCTCAATAGACCAAGTTATGTTTCAAATTGAACAACAACGTGGAAAGCTCGACTTTGGAGAGAGTTGAGCAATTCCAAAGCATCATTGTAGACCGTTGTACTCCATTTAGTGTTCTTAGAAGTCTAACTATCAAGTTTAGCTTTCGTACAACGTTTCATTTGGTAAAGATGCCAATAAACCAAGTTAGGTTTCAAATTGTACAAAAACGTAAAAAGCTCGTCTATGGAGAGAGTTGAGCAATTTCAAAGAATTAAAGTGGACCGTTCTACTCTATTTTGTGTTTTTAGAAGTGTATCTAGCTAGTTTAGCTTTCGAGCAACGTTTCATTGGGTAAAGATGCCAATACACCAAGTTATGTTTGACATTGCTCAAAAAGAAGAAAAGCTCGACTATGGAGAGAGTTGAGCAATTCCAATGTATCAAAGTGTACCACTGTACTCTATTAAGTGTTTTTAGAAGTCTAACCTATTGGTTTAGCGTTGGTACAATGTTTCGTTAGTTAAAGATGCCAACAGACCGGGTTATGTTTCAAAATTGAACAAAAATGTGGATAGCTCATCCATGGAAAGAGTTGAGCAATTCCAAAGGATCATTGTAGACCGTTGTACTCTATTTAGTGTTCTTAGAAGTCTAACTCGCTAGTTTAGCTTTCGTACAACGTTTCTTTGGGTAAAGTTGCCAATACACCAAGTTATGTTTGACATTGCTCAAAATGAAGAAAAGCTCGTCTAAGAAGAGAGTTGAGCAATTCCAATGAATCAAAGTTGACCATTGTACTCTGTTAAGTGTTCTTAGAAGTCTAACATAATGGTTTAGCGTTGGCAAAACGTTTCATTAGCTGAAGATGCCAATAGACCGAGTTATGTTTTAAAATTGAACAAAAACGTGGATTGCTCGTGTATGGAGAGAGTTGAGCAATTCCAAAGCATTATTGTAGAAGTTATACTCTATTTAGTGTTTTTAGAAGTGTAACTTACTAGTTTAGCTTTCGTACAATGTTTCATTTGGTAAAGATGGCAATAGACCAAGTTACGTTTGAAATTGCACAAAAACATGAAAAACTCGTCTATGGAAAGTGTTGATCAATTTCAAAGAATCAAAGTGGATCGTTTTACTCTACCGAGTGTTCTTAGAAGTCTAACTCGCTAGTTTAGCTTTCGTACAACGTTTTATAAGGTAATGATGCTAATACACCATGTTATGTTTGACATTGCGTAAAAAGAAGAAAAGCTCGTCTATGGAGAGAGTTGAGCAATTCCGAAGAATCGAAGTAGACCATTGTACTCTATTGAGTGTTCTTAGAAGTTTAACTTGCTGGGTTAGCATTAGTACAACGTTTCGTTAGGTAAAGATCCCAATAGACCAAGTTTTGTTTCAAATTGAACAACAACGTGGAAAGCTCGACTTTGGAGAGAGTTGAGCAATTCCAAAGCATCATTGTAGACCGTTGTACTCCATTTAGTGTTCTTAGAAGTCTAACTATCAAGTTTAGCTTTCGTACAACGTTTCATTTGGTAAAGATGCCAATAAACCAAGTTAGGTTTCAAATTGTACAAAAACGTAAAAAGCTCGTCTATGGAGAGAGTTGAGCAATTTCAAAGAATTAAAGTGGACCGTTCTACTCTATTTTGTGTTTTTAGAAGTGTATCTAGCTAGTTTAGCTTTCGAGCAACGTTTCATTGGGTAAAGATGCCAATACACCAAGTTATGTTTGACATTGCTCAAAAAGAAGAAAAGCTCGACTATGGAGAGAGTTGAGCAATTCCAATGTATCAAAGTGTACCACTGTACTCTATTAAGTGTTTTTAGAAGTCTAACCTATTGGTTTAGCGTTGGTACAATGTTTCGTTAGTTAAAGATGCCAACAGACCGGGTTATGTTTCAAAATTGAACAAAAATGTGGATAGCTCATCCATGGAAAGAGTTGAGCAATTCCAAAGGATCATTGTAGACCGTTGTACTCTATTTAGTGTTCTTAGAAGTCTAACTCGCTAGTTTAGCTTTCGTACAACGTTTCTTTGGGTAAAGTTGCCAATACACCAAGTTATGTTTGACATTGCTCAAAATGAAGAAAAGCTCGTCTAAGAAGAGAGTTGAGCAATTCCAATGAATCAAAGTTGACCATTGTACTCTGTTAAGTGTTCTTAGAAGTCTAACATAATGGTTTAGCGTTGGCAAAACGTTTCATTAGCTGAAGATGCCAATAGACCGAGTTATGTTTTAAAATTGAACAAAAACGTGGATTGCTCGTGTATGGAGAGAGTTGAGCAATTCCAAAGCATTATTGTAGAAGTTATACTCTATTTAGTGTTTTTAGAAGTGTAACTTACTAGTTTAGCTTTCGTACAATGTTTCATTTGGTAAAGATGGCAATAGACCAAGTTACGTTTGAAATTGCACAAAAACATGAAAAACTCGTCTATGGAAAGTGTTGATCAATTTCAAAGAATCAAAGTGGATCGTTTTACTCTACCGAGTGTTCTTAGAAGTCTAACTCGCTAGTTTAGCTTTCGTACAACGTTTTATAAGGTAATGATGCTAATACACCATGTTATGTTTGACATTGCGTAAAAAGAAGAAAAGCTCGTCTATGGAGAGAGTTGAGCAATTCCGAAGAATCGAAGTAGACCATTGTACTCTATTGAGTGTTCTTAGAAGTTTAACTTGCTGGGTTAGCATTAGTACAACGTTTCGTTAGGTAAAGATCCCAATAGACCAAGTTTTGTTTCAAATTGAACAACAACGTGGAAAGCTCGACTTTGGAGAGAGTTGAGCAATTCCAAAGCATCATTGTAGACCGTTGTACTCCATTTAGTGTTCTTAGAAGTCTAACTATCAAGTTTAGCTTTCGTACAACGTTTCATTTGGTAAAGATGCCAATAAACCAAGTTAGGTTTCAAATTGTACAAAAACGTAAAAAGCTCGTCTATGGAGAGAGTTGAGCAATTTCAAAGAATTAAAGTGGACCGTTCTACTCTATTTTGTGTTTTTAGAAGTGTATCTAGCTAGTTTAGCTTTCGAGCAACGTTTCATTGGGTAAAGATGCCAATACACCAAGTTATGTTTGACATTGCTCAAAAAGAAGAAAAGCTCGACTATGGAGAGAGTTGAGCAATTCCAATGTATCAAAGTGTACCACTGTACTCTATTAAGTGTTTTTAGAAGTCTAACCTATTGGTTTAGCGTTGGTACAATGTTTCGTTAGTTAAAGATGCCAACAGACCGGGTTATGTTTCAAAATTGAACAAAAATGTGGATAGCTCATCCATGGAAAGAGTTGAGCAATTCCAAAGGATCATTGTAGACCGTTGTACTCTATTTAGTGTTCTTAGAAGTCTAACTCGCTAGTTTAGCTTTCGTACAACGTTTCTTTGGGTAAAGTTGCCAATACACCAAGTTATGTTTGACATTGCTCAAAATGAAGAAAAGCTCGTCTAAGAAGAGAGTTGAGCAATTCCAATGAATCAAAGTTGACCATTGTACTCTGTTAAGTGTTCTTAGAAGTCTAACATAATGGTTTAGCGTTGGCAAAACGTTTCATTAGCTGAAGATGCCAATAGACCGAGTTATGTTTTAAAATTGAACAAAAACGTGGATTGCTCGTGTATGGAGAGAGTTGAGCAATTCCAAAGCATTATTGTAGAAGTTATACTCTATTTAGTGTTTTTAGAAGTGTAACTTACTAGTTTAGCTTTCGTACAATGTTTCATTTGGTAAAGATGGCAATAGACCAAGTTACGTTTGAAATTGCACAAAAACATGAAAAACTCGTCTATGGAAAGTGTTGATCAATTTCAAAGAATCAAAGTGGATCGTTTTACTCTACCGAGTGTTCTTAGAAGTCTAACTCGCTAGTTTAGCTTTCGTACAACGTTTTATAAGGTAATGATGCTAATACACCATGTTATGTTTGACATTGCGTAAAAAGAAGAAAAGCTCGTCTATGGAGAGAGTTGAGCAATTCCGAAGAATCGAAGTAGACCATTGTACTCTATTGAGTGTTCTTAGAAGTTTAACTTGCTGGGTTAGCATTAGTACAACGATTCGTTAGGTAAAGATCCCAATAGACCAAGTTTTGTTTCAAATTGAACAACAACGTGGAAAGCTCGACTTTGGAGAGAGTTGAGCAATTCCAAAGCATCATTGTAGACCGTTGTACTCCATTTAGTGTTCTTAGAAGTCTAACTATCAAGTTTAGCTTTCGTACAACGTTTCATTTGGTAAAGATGCCAATAAACCAAGTTAGGTTTCAAATTGTACAAAAACGTAAAAAGCTCGTCTATGGAGAGAGTTGAGCAATTTCAAAGAATTAAAGTGGACCGTTCTACTCTATTTTGTGTTTTTAGAAGTGTATCTAGCTAGTTTAGCTTTCGAGCAACGTTTCATTGGGTAAAGATGCCAATACACCAAGTTATGTTTGACATTGCTCAAAAAGAAGAAAAGCTCGACTATGGAGAGAGTTGAGCAATTCCAATGTATCAAAGTGTACCACTGTACTCTATTAAGTGTTTTTAGAAGTCTAACCTATTGGTTTAGCGTTGGTACAATGTTTCGTTAGTTAAAGATGCCAACAGACCAGGTTATGTTTCAAAATTGAACAAAAATGTGGATAGCTCATCCATGGAAAGAGTTGAGCAATTCCAAAGGATCATTGTAGACCGTTGTACTCTATTTAGTGTTCTTAGAAGTCTAACTTTCAAGTTTAGCTTTCGTACGACGTTTCATTTAGTAATGATGCCAATAAACCAAGTTAGGTTTCAAATTGTACAAAAACGTAAAAAGCTCGTCTATGGAGAGAGTTGAGCAATTTCAAAGAATTAAAGTGGACCATTCTACTCTATTTTGTGATCTTAGAAGTGTAACTTACTAGTTTAGCTTTCGTACAATGTTTCATTTGGTAAAGATGACAATAGACCAAGTTACGTTTGAAATTACACAAAAACGTGAAAAGCTCGTCTATGGAAAGTGTTGAGCAATTTCAAAGAATCAAAGTGGATCGTTATACTCAATTGAGTGTTCTTAGAAGTCTAACTCGCTAGTTTAGCTTTCGTACAATGTTTTAGCAGGTAAAGATGCCAATACACCAAGTTATGTTTGACATTGCGCAAAAAGAAGAAAAGCTCGTCTATGGAGAGAGTTGAGCAATTCCAAAGAATCAAAGTAGACCGTTGTACTCTATTGAGTGTTCTTAGAAGTTTAACTTGCTAGTTTTAGCATTAGTACAACATTTCATTAGGTAAAGATGTCAATAGACCAAGTTATGTGTCAAATTGAACAACAACGTGGAAAGCTTGGCTCTGGAGAGAGTTGAGCAATTCCAAAGCATCATTGTAGACCGTTGTATTCTATTTCTATTTAGTGTTCTTAGAATTCTAACTTTCAATGTTAGCTTTCGTACAGCATTTCACTAGGTAAAGACGTCAATAAACCAAGTTAGGTTTCAAATTGTTAAAAAACATAAAAAGCTCATCTATAGAGAGAGTTGAGCAATTTCAAAGAATTAAAGTGGACCGTTGTACTTTATTTTGTGTTCTTAGAAGTGTAACTTGCTAGTTTAGCTTTCGTACAACATTTCATTGGGTAAAGATGTCAATACGCCAAGTTATGTTTGACATTGCTCAAAAGAAGAAAAGCTCGTCTATGGACAGAGTTGAGCAATTCCAATGAATCAAAGTAGACCACTGTACTCTATTAAGTGTTCTTAGAAGTCTAACATACTGGTTTAGCGTTGGTACAACGTTTCGTTAGTTAAACATGCCGACAGACGGAGTTATGTTTCAAAATTGAACAAAAACTTGGATAGCTCGTCTATGGAGAGAGTTGAGCAATCCCAAAGCATCAATGTAGACCATTGTACTCTATTTAGTGTTCTTAGAAGTCTAACTTACTAGATTAGCTTTCGTATAACGTTTCATTTGGTAAAGATGACAATAGACCACGTTACGTTTGAAATTGCAAAAAAAGGTGAAAACGTCGTCTATGGAAAGTGTTGAGCAATTTCAAAGAATTAAAGTGGACTGTTATACTCTATTGAGTGTTCTTAGAAGTCTAACTCACTAGTTTAGCTTTCGTACAACGTTTCATCCGGTAAAGATGCCAATACACCAAGTTATGTTTGTTATTGTGCAAAAAGAAGAAAAGCTCGTCTATGGAGAGCGTTGAGCAATTCCAAAGAATCAAAGTAGAATGTTGTACTCTATTGAGTGTTCTTAGAAGTTTAACTTGCTAGTTTAGCGTTCGTACAACGTTTCGTAAGGTTAAGATGCCAATAGACCAAGTTATGTTTCAAATTGAACAAAAACGTGGAAAGCTCAGCTATGGAGAGAGGTGAGCAATTCCAAAGCATCATTGTAGACCGTTGTACTCTATTTGAAGTTTAGCATTCGTCAAGTAAAGATGCCAATACACTAAGTTAAGTTTGACATTGCACAAAAAGAAGAAAAGCTCGTCTATGGAGAGAGTTGAGCAATTCCAAAGAAACAAAGTGGATTGTCGTACTCTATTGAGTGTTCTTAGAAGTTTAACTTGCTAGTTTAGCGTTAGTACAACGTTTCGATAAATAAAGATGCCTATAGACCAAGTTATGTTTGAAATTACACAAAAACATGAAAGCTCGTCTTTGGAGAGAGTTGAGCAATTCCAAAGAATCAAAGTGGACCGTTGCACTCTATTTAGTGTTCTTAGAAGTCTAACTTTCAAGCTTATCTTTCGTACAACGTTTCATTAGGTAAAGATGTCAATACACCAAGTTAGATTTCAAATTGTACAAAAACGTAAAAAGCTTGCCTATGCAGAGAGTTGAGCAATTTCAAAGATTTAAAGTTGACCGTTGTACTCTATTTTGTGTTCTTAGAGGTGTAACTCGCTAGTTTAGCTTTTGTACAATGTTTTATTGGGTAAAGATGCCAATACACCAAGTTATGTTTGACATCGCTGAAAAAGAATAAAAGCTCGTCCATGGAGAGAGTTGATCAATTCCAATAAATCCAAGTTGACCATTGTACTCTATTCAGTGTTCTTAGAAGTCTAACTTAATGGTTTAGCGTTGGTACAACGTTTTGTTAGTTAAAGATGCCAATAGACCGAGTTATGTTTCAAAATTGAACAAAAACGTGGATAGCTCGTATATGGAGAGAGTTGAGCAATTTCAAAGCATCATTATAGATCGTTGTACTCTAGTTACTGTTCTTAGAAGTCTAAATTACTAGTTTAGCCTTCGCACAATGTTTCATTTGGTAAAGATGACAATAGACCAAGTTACGTTTGACATTGCACAAAAATGTGAAAAGCTCGTCTATGGAAAGTGTTGAGCAATTTCAAAGAATCAAAGTGGATCGTTATACTCTATTGAGTGTTCTTAGAAGTCTAACTCGCTGGTTTAGCTTTCGTACAATGTTTCATCAGGTAAAGATGCCAATACAGCAAGCAATGTTTGACATTGCGTAAAAAGAAGAAGAGCTCGTCTATGGAGAGAGTTGAGCAATTCCATAGAATCAAAGTAGATTGTTGTACTCTATTGAGTGTTCTTAGAAGTTTAACTTGCTATTTTAGCATTAGTACAACATTTGTTAGGTAAAGATGCCAATAGACCATGTTATGTTTCAAATTGAACAAAAACGTGGAAAGCTCGGCTCTGGAGAGAGTTGAGCAATTCCAAAGCATCATTGTAGACCATTGTACTCTATTTCTATTTAGTGTTCTTGGAAGTCTAACTTTCAAGTTTATCTTTCGTACAACGATTCACTAGATAAAAATGCCAATAAACCAAGTTAGGTTTCAAATTGTACAAATACATATAAAGCTCGTCTATGGAGAGAGTTGAGCAATTTCAAAGAATTAAAGTGGACCATTGTACTCTATTTTGTGTTCTTAGAAGTGTAACTCGCTAGTTTAGGTTTTGTACAACGTTTCATTGGGTAAAGATGTCAATACACCAAGTTATGTTTGACATTGCTCAAAAAGAAGAAAAGCTCATCTATGGACAGAGTTGAGCAATTTCAATGAATCAAAGTGGACCACTGTACTCTATTAAGTGTTCTTAGAAGTCTACCTTACTGGTTTAGCGTTGGTACAATGTTTCGTTAGTTAAAGATGCCGACAGACCGAGTTATGTTTCAAAATTGAACAAAAACGTGGATACCTCGGCTATGGAGAGAGTTGAGCAATTCCAAAGCATCATTGTAGACCATTGTACTCTATTTAGTGTTTTTAGAAGTCTAACTTTCAAGTTTAGCTTTCATACAACATTTCATTAGGTAAAGATGCCAATAAACCAAGTTAGATTTGAAGTCGTACAAAAACGTAAAAAGCTCGTCTATGGAGAGAGTTGAGTAATTCCAAAGCATCATTGTAGACTGTTGTACTCTATTTAGTGTTCTTAGAAGTCTAACTTACTAGTTTAGCTTTCGTACAACATTTCAGTTGGTAAAGATGACAATAGACCAAGTTACGCTTGAAATTACACAAAAACGTGAAAAGCTCATCCATGGAAAGTGTTGAGCAATTTCAAAGAATCAAAGTGGACCGTTATGCTCTATTGAGTGTTCTTAGAAGTCTAACTTACTAGTTTAGCTTTGGTACAACATTTCGTCAAGTAAAGTTGCCATTACACCAAGTTATGTTTGACATTGCGCATAAAGAAGAAAAGCTCGTCTATGGAGAGAGTCGAGCAATTCCAAAGAATCAAAGTAGACCGTTGTACTCTATTGAGTGTTTTTAGAAGTTTAACTTGCTAGTTTACCATTAGTACAACGTTTCGTTAGGTAAAGAGGCCAATAGACCCAATTATGTTTTAAATTGAACAAAAACGTGGAAAGCTCATCTATGGAGAGATTTGAGGAATTCCAAAGCATCATTGTAGACTGTTGTACTCTATTTAGTGTTATTAGAAGTCTAACTTTCAAGTTCAGCTTTCGTACAAAGTTTCATTAGGTAAAGATGCCAATAAACCAAGTTAGGTTTCAAATTGTACAAAAACGTAAAAAGCTCGTCTATGGAGAGAGTTGAACAATTTCAAAATTTAAAGTGGACCGTTGTACTCTATTTTGTGTTCTTAGAAGTCTAGCTCGCTAGTTTCACCTTCATACAACATTTCGTCAGGTATAGATGCCGATAAACTAAGTTCAATTTGGCGTTGCGCAAAAAGAAGAAAAGCTCGTCAATCGAGAGAGTTGAACAATTCCAAAGAATCAAAGTGGATTGTTGTGCTCTATTGAGTGTTCATAGAAGTTTAACTTGCTAGTGTAGCGTTAGTACAACGTTTCGTTAAATAAAGATGCCTATAGACCAAGTTATGTTTGAAATTGCACAAAAACATGAAAGCTCGTCTAGCAATTTCAAAGAATCAAAGTGGACTGTTGTACTCTATTTAGTGTTCTTAGAAGTCTAACATGCTAGTTAACGTTTCGTACAATGTTTTGTTTTATAAAGATGCCTATAGACCAAGTTAGGTTTGAAATTGCACAAAAACGTGACAAGCTCTTCTATGGAGAGAATTGAGCAATTTCAAAGAATTAAAGTGGACCGATGTACTCTATTTTGTGTTCTTAGAAGTGTAACTCGCTAGTTTAGCTTTCATACAATGTTTCATTGGGTAAAGATGCCAATACACCAAGTTATGTTTTACATTGCTCAAAATGAAGAAAAGCTTGTCTATGGAGAGAGTTGAGTAATTCCAATAAATCAAAGTGGACCATTGTACTCTATTAAGTGTTCTTAGAGGTCTAACTTACTTGTTTAGCATTGGTACAACGTTTCGTTAGTTAAAGATGCCAATAGACCGAGTTATGTTTCAAAATTGAACAAAAACGTGGATAGCTCATCTATGGAGAGAGTTGAGCAATTCCAAAGCACCATTGTAGACCGTTGTACTCTATTTACTGTTCTTAGAAGTCTAACTTACTAGTTTAGCTTTTGTACAACGTTTCATTTGGTAAAGATGACAATAGACCAAGTTACGTTGGAAATCGCACAAAAAGGTGAAAAGCTCGTCTACGGAGAGAGTTAAGCAATTTCAAAGAATTAAAGTGGACCGTTGTACTCTATTTTGTGTTCTTAGAAGTGTAACTTGCTAGTTTAGCTTTCGTATAATGTTTCATTGGGTAAAGATGCCAATACACCAAGTTATGTTTGACATTGCTCAAAAAGAAGAAAAGCTCGTCTATGGAGAGAGTTGAGCAATTCCAATGAATCAAAGTGGACCATTGTACTCCATTAAGTGTTCTTAGAAGTCTAACTTAATGGTTTAGCGTTGGTACAATGTTTCGTTAGTCAAAGATGCCAACATACCGAGTTATGTTTCAAAATTGAACAAAAACGTGGATAGCTCGTATATAGAGAGAGTTGAGCAATTCCAAAGCATCATTATAGATCATTGTACTCTATTTACTGTTCTTAGAAGTCTAACTTACTAGTTTAGCTTTCATACAATGTTTCATTTGGTAAAGATGCCAATAGACGAAGTTACGTTTGAAATTGCACAAAAACATTAAAAGCTCGTCTATGGAAAGCGTTGAGCAATTTCAAAGAATCAATGTGGATCGTTATACTCTATTGAGCGTTCTTAGAAGTCTAACTCGCTGGTTTAGCTTTCGTACAACGTTTCATTAGGTAAAGATGCCAATACAGCAAGCAATGTTTGACATTGCGCTAAAAGAATAAAAGCTCGTGCATGGAGAGAGTTGAGCAATTCCAAAGAATCAAAGTAGACCACTGTACTGTAATGAGTGTTCTTGGAAGTTTAACTTGCTAGTTTAGCATTAGCACAACATTTGTTAGGTAAAGATGCCAATAGACCAAGTTATGTTTGAAATTGAACAAAAAGTGGAAAGCTCGGCTCTGGAGAGAGTTGAGCAATTCCAAAGCATCATTGTAGACCGTTGTACTCTATTTCTAGTTAGTGTTCTTAGAAGTCTAACTTTCAAGTTTATCTTTCGTACAACGATTCACTAGGTAAAGATGCCAATAAACCAAGTTAGGTTTCAAATTGTACAAATACGTAAAAAGCTCGTCTATGGAGAGAATTGAGCAATTTCAATGAATTAGAGTGGACTGTTGTACTCTATTTTGTGTTCTTAGAAGTGTAACTCGCTAGTCTAGATTTCGTACAACGTTTCATTGGGTAAAGATGCCAATACACCAAGTTATGTTTGACATTGCTCAAAAGGAAGAAAAGCTCGTCTATGGACAGAGTTGAGCAATTTCAATGAATCAAAGTGTTCTTAGAAGTCTAACTTACTGGTTTAGTGTTCTTAGAAGTCTAACTTACTGGTTTAGTGTTCTTAGAAGTCTAACTTACTGGTTTAGTGTTGGTACAACGTTTCGTTAGTTAAAGATGCTGATAGACCGAGTTATGTTTCAAAATTGAACAAAAACATGGATAGCTCGTCTATGGAGAGAGTTGAGCAATTCCAAAGCATCATTGTAGACCATTGTATTCTATTTAGTGTTTTTAGAATTCTAACTTTCAAGTTTAGGTTTCGTACAACATTTCATTAGGTAAAGATGCCAATAAACCAAGTTAGGTTTCAAATTGTACAAAAACGTAAAAAGCTCGTCTATGGAGAGAGTTGAGTAATTCCGAAGCATCAATGTAGACTGTTGTACTCTATTTAGTGTTCTTAGAAGTCTAACTTACTAGTTTAGCTTTCGTACAACGTTTTAGTTGGTAAAAATGACAACAGACCAAGTTACGTTCGAAATTGCACAAAAACGTGAAAAGCTCGTCTATGGAAAGTGTTGAGCAATTACAAAGAATCAAAGTGGACCGTTATACTCTATTGAGTGTTCTTAGAAGTCTAACTCACTAGTTTAGCTTTCGTACAATGTTTCATCAGGTAAAGATGCCAACAGACTGAGTTATGTTTCAAAATTGAACAAAAACATGGATAGTTCATCTATGGAGAGAGTTGAGCAATTCCAAGGCATCATTGTAGACCATTGTACTCTATTTACTGTTCTTAGAAGTCTAACTTACTAGTTTAGCATTCGTACAACGTTTCGTTTGGTTAAGATGCCAATAGACCAAGCTAAGTTTGAAATTGCACAAAAACGTGAAAAGCTCATCTACGGAAAGTGTTGTGCAATTTCAAAGAATCGAAGTGGATCGTTATACGCTATTGAGTGTTCTTAGAAGTCTAACTCGCCAGCTCATCTTTCGTACAACGTTTCATCTGGTAAAGATGCCAATACACCAAGTTATGCTTGTTATTGTGCAAAAAGAAGAAAAGCTCGTCTATGGAGGGAGTTGAGAAATTCCAAAGAATCAAAGTAGTCGTTGTACTCTATTGAGTATTCTTAGAAGTTTCACTTGCTAGTTTAGCGTTCGTACAACGTTTCGTTAGGTTAATATGCCAATAGACCAAATTATGTTTCAAATTGAACAAAAACGTGGAAAGCTCGGATATGGAGAGAGTGGAGCAATTCCAAAGCATCATTGTAGACCGTTGTACTCTATTTCTATTTAGTGTTCTTAGAAGTCTAACTTTCAAATTTAGCTTTCGTGCAACGTTTCATTTGGTAAAGATGCCAATAAAACAAGTTGTACAATTTGAAACCTAACTTGGTTTATTTCCATCTTTACCAAATCAAACGTTGTACGAAAGCGAAACCTGAAAGTTAGACTTCTAAGAACACTAAATAGAGTACAGCGGTCTACTATTATGCTTTGGAATTGCTCAAATCTCTCCATAGACGAGCTGTCCACGTTTTTGTTCAATTTCAAACATAAATGGGTCTATTGGCATCTTCACCTAGCGAAACGTTGTACTAATGCTAAACTGGCAAGTTAAACTTCTAAGAACACTCAATAGAGTACAACGGTCTACTTTGATTCTTTGGCATTGCTCAACTCTCTCCATAGATGAGCTTTTCTTCCTTTTGCGTAATTTCAAACATAACTTGGTGTATTGGCATCTTTACCTGATGAACAATGTACGAGAGCTAAACTAGCGAATTAGACTTCTAAGAATTCTCAATAAAGTATAACGATCCACTTTGATTCTTTGAAATTGCTCAACAATTTCCATAGACGACTTTTCACGTTTTTGTGCAACTTCATCCGTAACTTGGTCCATTGTCATCTTTATCAAATGAAACATTGTACGAAAGCTAAACTAGTAAGTTAGACTTCTAAGAACAGTAAATAGAGTACAACGGTCTACAATGATGCTTTGGAATTGCTCAACTCTCTCCACAGACGAGCTATCCACATTTTCGTTCAATTTTGAAACATAAGTCGGTCTGTTAGCATCTTTAACTAACGAGACGTTGTACCAATGCTAAACCAGTAACTTAGACTTCTAAGAACACTTATTGGAGTACAATGGTCCACTTTGATTCATTGGAATTGCTTAACTCTCTCCATGGACGAGCTTTTTTTCCTTTTGAGCAGTGTCAAACATAACCTGGCGTATTGGCAACTTTACCCAATGAAACGTTATACGAAACCTAAAGTAGCGAATTACACTTCTAAGAACACAAAATAGAGTACAACTGTCCACTTTAATTCTTTGAAATTGTCAACTCTCTCCATGGATGAGCTTTTTACGTTTTTGTACAATTTGAAACCTAACTAGGTTTATTGGCATCTTTACCGAATGAAACGTTGTACGAAAGCTAAACTTGAAAGTTAAACTTCTAAGAACACTAAATAGAGTACAACGGTCAACAATGATGCTTTGGAATTGCTCAAATCTCTCCATAGATGAGCTTTCTACGTTTTTGTTCAATTTCAAACATAATTGGGTCTATTGGCATCTTTACCTAACGAAATGTTGTACTAACGCTAAACTGGCAAGCTAAACTTCTAAGAACACTCAATAGAGTACAACGGTCTACTTTGATTCTTTGGAATTGCTCAACTCTCTCCATAGACGAGCTTTTCTTCCTTTTGCGCAATTTCAAACATAACTTGGTGTATTGGCATCTTTACCTGATGAAACGTTGTACGAGAACTAAACTAGCGAGCTAGACTTCTAATAACTCTCTATAGAGTATAACGGTCCACTTTGATTCTTTGAAATTGCTCAACACTTTCCATAGACGAGCTTTTCACGTTTTTGTACAACTTCAAACGTAACTTGGTCTATTGTCATTTTTATCAAATCAAACGTTGTACGAAAGCTAAACTAGTAAGTTAGACTTCTAAGAAAAGTAAATAGAGTACAACAGTCTACAACGGTGCTTTGGAATTGCTCAACTCTCTCCATACACGAGCTATCCACATTTTTGTTCAATTTTGAAACATAAGTCGGCCTGTTGGCATCTTTAACTAACGAGACATTGTACCAACACTAAACCAGTAAGTTAGACTTCTAAGAACACTTAATGGAGTACAATGGTCCACTTTGATTCATTGCAATTACTCAACTCTTTCCATGGACTAGCTTTTTTTCTTTTTGTGCAATGTCAAACATAACCTAGCGTATTGACATCTTTACCCAATGAAACGTTGTATGAAAGCTAAAGTAGCGACTTACACTTCTAAGAACACAAAATAGAGTACAACTGTCCACTTTAATTCTTTGAAATTGCTCAACTCTCTCCATAGATGAGCTTCTTACGTTTTTGTACAATTTGAAACCTAACTTGGTTTATTGGCATCTTTACCAAATGAAACGTTCTACGAAAGCTAAACTTGAAAGTTAGAATTCTGAGAACACTAAATAGAGTACAACGGTCTGCAATAATGCTTTGGAATTGCTCAAATCTCTCCATAAACGAGCTTTCCAAATTTTTGTTCAATTTCAAACATCACTGGGTCTATTGGCATCTTCACCTAACGAAACGTCGTACTAACGCTGAACTGGCAAGTTAAACTTCGAAGAACACTCAATAGGGTACAACGGTCTACTTTGACTATTTGGAATTGCTCAACTCTCTCCATAGACGAGTTTTCTTCCTTTTGCGCAATTTGAAACATAACTTTGTGTATTGGCATCTTTACCTGATGAAATGTTGTACGAGAGCTAAACTAGCGAGTTAGGCTTCTAAGAACACTCAATAGAGTATAACAGTCCGCATTGATTCTTTGAAATTGCTCAACACTTTCCATAGACGAGCTTTTAACGTTTTTGTGCAACTTCAAACTTAACTTGGTCTATTATCATCTTTATCAAATGAAACGTTGTACGAAAGCTAAACTAGTAAGTTAGACTTCTAAGAACAGTAAATATAGTACAAAGGTCTACAATGATACTTTCGAATTGCTCAACTCTCCATAGACGAGCTAGCCACATTTTTGTTCAATTTTGAAACATAACTCGGTCTGTTGGCATCTTTAACTAACGAGAGGTTGTACCAACGCTAAACAAGTAAGTTAGACTTCTAAGAACACTTAATTGAGTACAATGGTCCACTTTGATTCATTGGAATTGCTCAACTCTCTCCATGGACGAGCTTTTTTTCTTTTTGTGCAATGTCAAACATAACCTGGCGTATTGGCATCTTTACCCAATGAAACGTTGTACGAAAGCTAAAGTAGCGACTTACACTTCTAAGAACACAAAATAGAGTACAACTGTCCACTTTAATTCTTTGAAATTGCTCAACTCTCTCCATAGATGAGCTTCTTACGTTTTTGTACAATTTGAAACCTAACTTGGTTTATTGGCATCTTTACCAAATGAAACGTTCTACGAAAGCTAAACTTGAAAGTTAGACTTCTGAGAACACTAAATAGAGTACAACGTCTACAATAATGCTTTGGAATTGCTCAAATCTCTCCATAGACGAGCTTTCCACATTTTTGTTCAATTTCAAACATCACTGGGTCTATTGGCATCTTCACCTAACGAAACGTTGTACTAACGCTAAACTAGCAAGTTAAACTTCGAAGAACACTCAATAGAGTACAACTGTCTACTTTGATTATTTGGAATTGCTCAACTCTCTCCATAGACGAGCTTTTCTTCCTTTTGCGCAATTTCAAACATAACTTTGTGTATTGGCATCTTTACCAGATGAAACGTTGTACGAGAGCTAAACTAGCGAGTTAGGCTTCTAATAACACTCAATAGAGTATAACAGTCCGCATTGATTCTTTGAAATTGCTCAACACTTTCCATAGACGAGCTTTTCACGTTTTTGTGCAACTTCAAACGTAACTTGGTCTATTGTCATCTTTATCAAATGAAACGTTGTACGAAAGCTAAACTAGTAAGTTAGACTTCTAAGAACAGTAAATATAGTACAAAGGTCTACAATGATGCTTTCGAATTGCTCAACTCTCCTTAGACGAGCTATCCACATTTTTGTTCAATTTTGAAACATAACTCGGTCTGTTGGCATCTTTAACTATCGAGACGTTGTACCAATGCTAAACCAGTAAGTTAGACTTCTAAGAACACTTAATTGAGTACAATGGTCCACTTTGATTCATTGGAATTGCTCAACTCTCTCCATGGACGAGCTTTTTTTCTTTTTGAGCAATGTCGAACATAACCTGGCGTATTGGCATCTTTACCCAATGAAACATTGTACGAAAGCTAAAGTAGCGAGTTACACTTCTAAGAACACAAAACAGAGTACAACTGTCCACTTTAATTCTTTGAAATTGCTCAACTGTCTCCATACACGAGCTTTTTACGTTTTTGTACAATTTGAAACCTAACTTGGTTTATTGGCATCTTTACCAAATGAAACATTGTACGAAAGCTAAACTTAAAAGTTAGACTTCTAAGAACACTAAATAGAGTGCAATGATCTACAATGATGCTTTGGAATTGCTCAAATCTCTCCATAGACGAGCTTTCCACATTTTTGTTCAATTTCAAACATCACTGGGTCTATTGGCATCTTCACCTAACGAAACGTTGTACTAACGCTAAACTGGCAAGTTAAACTTTGAAGAACACTCAATAGAGTACAACTGTCTACTTTGATTATTTGGAATTGCTCAACTCTCTCCATAGACGAGCTTTTTTTCATTTTGCGCAATTTCAAACATAACTTTGTGTACTGGCATCTTTACCTGATGAAACGTTGTACGAGAGCTAAACTAGCGAGTTAGGCTTCTAAGAACACTCAATATAGTATAACGGTCCGCATTGATTCTTTGAAATTGTTCAACACTTTCCATAGACGAGCTTTTCACGTTTTTGTGCAACTTCAAACGTAACTTGGCCTATTGTCATCTTTATCAAATGAAACGTTGTACGAAAGCTAAACTAGTAAGTTAGACTTCTAAGAACAGTAAATATAGTACAAAGGTCTACAATGATGCTTTCGAATTGCTCAACTCTCCATAGACGAGCTATCCACATTTTTGTTCAATTTTGAAACATAACTCGGTCTGTTGGCATCTTTAACTAACGAGACGTTGTACAAATGTTAAACCAGGAACTTAGACTTCTAAGAACACTTAATTGAGTACAATGGTCCACTTTGATTCATTGGAATTGCTCAACTCTCTCCATGGACGAGCTTTTTTCCTTTTTGAGCAATGTCGAACATAACCTGGCGTATTGGCATCTTTACCCAATGAAACATTGTACGAAAACTAAAGTAGCGAGTTACACTTCTAAGAACACAAAATAGAGTACAACTGTCCACTTTAATTCTTTGAAATTGCTCAACTGTCTCCATAGACGAGCTTTTTACGTTTTTGTACAATTTGAAACCTAACTTGGTTTATTGGCATCTTTACCAAATGAAACATTGTACGAAAGCTAAACTTGAAAGTTAGACTTCTAAGAACACTAAATAGAGTGCAACGATCTACAATGATGCTTTGGAATTGCTCAAATCTCTCCATAGATGAGCTTTCCACATTTTTGTTCAATTTCAAACATAACTGGGTCTATTGGCATCTTTACTTAACGAAACATTGTACTAACGCTAAACTGGCAAGTTAAACTTCTAAGAACACTTAATAGAGTACAACGGTCTACTTTGATTCTTTGGAATTGCTCAACTCTGTCCATAGACGAGCTTTTCTTCCTTTTGCGCAATTTCAAACATAAGTTGGTGTATTGGCATCTTTACCTGATGAAATGTTGTACGAGAGCTAAACTAGCGAGTTAGACTTCTAAGAACACTCAATAGAGTAAAACGGTGCACTTTGATTCTTTGAAATTGCTCAACACTTTCCATAGGCGAGCTTTTCACGTTTTTGTGCAACTTCAAACGTAACTTGGTCTATTGTCAGCTTTATCAAATGAAACGTTGTGCGAAAGCTAAACTAGTAAGTTAGACTTCTGTGAATAGTAAATAGAGTACAACGGTCTACAATGATGCTTTGGAATTGCTCAACTCTCTCCGTAGACGAGCTATCCACATTTTTGTTCAATTTTGAAACATAAGTAGGTCTGTTGGCATCTTTAGCTAACGAGACGTTGTACCAATGCTAAACCAGTAAGTTAGACTTCTAAGAACACTTAATGGAGTACAATGGTCCACTTTGATTCATTAGAATTGCTCAACTCTCTCCATGGATGAGCTTGTTTTCTTTTTGAGCAATGTCAAACATAACCTGGCACATTGGCATCTTTACCCAATGAAGCGTTGTATGAAAGCTAAAGTAGCGAGTTACACTTCTAAGAACACAAAATTGAGTACAACTGTCCACTTTAATTCTTTGAAATTGCTCAACTCTCTCCATAGACGAGCTGTTTACGTTTTTGTACAATTCGAAACCTAACTTGGTTTATTGGCATCTTTGCCAAATGAAACCTTGTACGAAAGCTAAACTTGAAAGTTAGACTTCTAAGAACACTAAATAGAGTAGAACGTTCTACAATGATGCTTTGGAATTACTCAAATCTCTCCATAGACAAGCTTTCGACGTTTTGTTCAATTTCAAACATAACTGGGTCTATTGGCATCTTTACCTGATGAAACGTTGTATGAGAGCTAAACTAGCGAGTTAGACTTCTAAGAACACTCAATAGAATATAACGGTCCACTTTGATTCTTTGAAATTGGTCAATACTTTCCATGGACTAGCTTTTCACGTTTTTGTGTAATTCCAAACGTAACTTGGTCTATTGTCATCTTAACCAAATGAAACGTTATACGAAAGCTAAACTAGTAAGTTAGACTTCTAAGAACAGTAAATAGAGTACAACGGTCTACAATGATGCTTTGTAATTGCTCAACTCTTTCCATAGACGAGCTTTCCACGTTTTTGTTCAATTTCAAACATAACATGAGCTGTTGGCGTCTTTAACTAACGAAACGTTGTACCAATGCTAAACTAGTAAGTTAGACTTCTAAGAACTCTTAGTAGAGTACAATGGTCAACATTGATTCATTGGAATTACTCAACTCTCTCCATAGATGAGCTTTTCTTCTTTTTGAGCAATGTCAAACCTAACTTGGTGTATTGACATTTTTACCCAATGAAACGTTGTACGAAAGCTAAACTAGCGAGTTACACATCTAAGAACACACAATAGAATACAACGGTCCACCTTAATTTTTTGAAATCGCTCAAGTCTCTCCATAGACAAGCTTTCCACGTTCTTGTTCAATTTCAAATATAATTTGGTCTATTGGCTTCTTTACCTAACGAAACATTGTACCAATGCTAAACTAGCAAGCTATGCTTCTAAGAACACTTAATAAAGTACAATGGTCCACTTGAGGCATTGGAATTACTCAATTCTCTCCATAGACGAGCTTTTTTTCTTTTGGAGCAATGTCAAACATAACTTGGCGTATTGGCATCTTTACCCGATGAAATGTTGTACACTTCTAAGAACACACAGTAGAGTACAACGGTCCACTTTAATTCTTTGAAATTGCTCAACTCTCTCCATGGATGGGTTTTCACGTTTTTGTAAAATTTGATACCTAACTTGGTCTATTGGCATCTTTACCGAATGAAACATTGTACGAAAGCTAATCTTGAAAGTTAGACTTCTAAGAACACTAAATCGAGTACAACGGTCTACAATGATACTTTGGAATTGCTCAACTCTTCCAAAGATGAGTTTTTCACGTTTTTGTCCAATTTCAAACATAACATGGTTTATTGGCCTCTTTACCTAATGAAACGTTGTACAAACACTAAAGAAGCAAGTTATGCTTCTAAGAACATTATATAGAGTACAACCGTCTACTTTGATACTTTGGAATTGCTCAACTCTCTCTATAGACAAGCTTTTCACGTATTTGTTCAATTTCAAACCTAACTTGGTCTATTGGCATCTTTATCTAAAGAAACATTATACAAAAGCTAACCTAGAAACGTAGACTTCTAACAACACTCAACAGAGTACAACGGGCCACTTTGATTCTTTGCAATTGATCAACTCTCTCCAAAGATGAGCTTTCATGTTTATATGCAATTTCAAACATAAATTGGTCTATTGGCATCTTTACCTAACAAAACATTGTATGAAAGCTTAACTAGCAAGTTAGACTTCTAAGCACACTAAATCGAGTACAACAATCCACTTTGATTATTTGAAATTGCTCAACTCTCTCCATAGACGAGCTTTTCACTTTTTTGGGCAATTTCAAACATAACTTGGTCTTTTGGCATCTTTACCTAATGAAACGTTGTACCAACGCTAAACTAGCAAGTTACACTTCAAAGAACAGTCAATAGAGTACAACGGTCCACTTTGATTCTTTGGAATTGCTAAACTCCCTTCATGGATGAGCTTTTCTTCTTTTTGCGCAATGTCAAACATAACTTGGTGTATTGACATCTTTACCTAATGAAATGTTGTACGAAAGCTAAACTTGTGAGTTAGACTTCTCTACAAACATCAATAGAGTACAACGGTCCACTTTGATTCTTTGAAATTGCTCAAGCCTCTCCATAGATGAGTTTCTTACGTTTTTGTGCAATTTCAACGTAACTTGGTCTATTGGCATCTTACAAAATGAAACGTTGTAAGAAATGTTAACTACCAAGTTAGACTTCTAAGAACACTAAATAGAGTACAACGGTCCACTTTGATTCTTTGAAATTGCTGAAATCGCTCCATAGACGAGCTTTTCAAGTTTTTGGGTAATTTCAAGCATAACTAGGTCTATTGACATCTTTACCTAACGAAACGTTGTACCAACGATAAACTGGCAAGTTAGACTTCTAAGAACACTCAATAGAGTACAACGATCCACTTTGATTCTTTGCAATTGCTCAACTCTCTCCATAGACGAGCTTTGCTTCTTTTTGCGCAATGTCAAACATAACTTGGTGTATTGGCATCTTTACATAATGAAATTTTGTACGTAAGCTAAACTAGTGAGTTAGACTTCTAAGAACATCAATAGAGTACAACGACCACTTTTATTCTTTGAAATTACTCAACTCTCTCTATAGACGAGCTTTTCATGTTTTTGTGCAATTTCAAACCTAACTTGGTCTATTGTCATCTTTACCAAATGAAACGTTGTATGAAAGCGAAACGTTGTATGAAAGCTAAACTAGTATGTTAGAACTCTAAGAACACTAAATAGGGTACAACGGTCTACAATGATGCTTTGGAATTGCTCAACTCTCTCCATAGACGAGCTTTCCACGTTTTTGTTCAATTTCAAACATAATTTGGGCTATTCGCATCTTTAACTAACGAAACGTTGTACCAATGAAACGTTGTACACTTCTAAGAACACACAGTGGAGTACAATGGTCCACTTTAATTCTTTGAAATTGCTCAACTCTCTCCATAGATGGGTTTTCACATTTTTGTAAAATTTGAAACCTAACTTGATCTATTGGCATCTTTACCTAATGAAACGTTGTACGAAAGCTAATCTTGAAAGTTAGACTTCTAATAACACTAAATAGAGTACAATGGTCTACAATGATGCTTTGGAATTGCTCAACTCTTTCCAAGGATTGGCTTTTCAAATTTTTGTGCAATTTCAATCATAACATGGTCTATTGGCCTCTTTACCTGATGAAACATTGTACAAACACTAAACTAGCAAGTTATGCTTCTAAGAACATTAAATAGAGTATAACAGTCTACTTTGATACTTTGGAATTGCTCAACTCTCTCCATAGACGAGCTTTTCACATTTTTGTTCAATTTCAAACCTAATTTGGTCTATTGGCATCTTTATCTAAAGAAACATTGTACAAAAGCTAACCTACAAAGTTAGACTTCTAACAACACTCAATAGAGTACAACGGGACACTTTGATTCTTTGGAATTGATCAACTCTCCCCAAAGACGAGCTTTTCCTATTGAGTGTTCCTAGTAGTCAAACTTGTCAGTTTAGCTTTCGTACAATGTTTCGCCACCATAAGATCTCAATACACTAAGTTATGTTTGAAATTGCGCAAAAAAGAGAAAAGCTCGTCTATGGAGAGAGTTGAGCAATTCCAAAGAATCAAAGTGGACTATTGTACTCTATTAAGAGTTCTTAGAAGTCTAACTTGTTAGTTTAGCTTTTAGACAACGTTTCGTTCAAAAAAGATGTCAATAGACCAAGTTATGTTTGAAATTGCATAAAAACATGAAAAGCTCTTCTGTAGAGAGAGTTGAGCAATTCCAAAGCCTCAAAATGTTCCGTTGTACTCTATTAAGTGTTCTTAGAAGTCGAACGTGCTAATTTGTAAGCTTTTGTACAAGGTTTCCTTAGGTAAATATGCCCATAGACCAAGTTATGTTTGAAATTGCAAAAAAAATCAAAACCTCGTCTTTGGAGAGAGTTGAGGAATTCCAAAGCATCAAAGTTGATTGTTGTACTCTACTTAGTGTTCTAAGAAGTCTAACTTGCAATTTTAGCTTTCATACAACTTTTCGCAACCAAAAGATACCAATACACTAAATTATGTTTGAAATTGCGCAAAAAAGAGAAAAGGTCGTCTATGGAGAGTTTTGAGCAACTCCAAATAATCAAAGTGGACCATTGTACTCTATTGAGTGTTTTTAGAAGTTTAACTTGCTAGTTTAGCTTTCGTATAACGTTTCGACACCAAAAGATGTCAATGCACCAAGTTATATTTGACATTGCATGAAAAGGAGAAAAGCTCGTCTATTGAGAGAGTTGAGCAATTCCAAAGTATAAAAGTGGACCCTTGTACTGAATTGATTGTTCTTAGACGTCTAACTTGCTAGTTAAACTTTTGTACAACATTTCGTTTGGTAAAGATGTGAATAGACCAAGTTATGTTTGAAATTGCATAAAAATGTGAAAAAATCATGTATGGAGAGAGTTGAGCAATTACAAAGAATCAAAGTGGACCATTGTACTCTATTTAGTGTTCTTAGAAGTCTAACTCGCTAGTTAAGCTTTCGTACAACGTTTTGTTAGGTAAACATGCGAACAGACTGAGTTATGTTTGAAAATGTATAAAAATGTGAAAAGCTCGTGTATGGAGAGAGTTGAGCAATTCCAAAGCATCAAAGTATACCGTTGTACACTATTTAGTGTTCTTAGAAGTCTAACTTGCTAGTTTCTATTTCGTACAACGTTTTGCCATCATAAGATGCCAATACACCAAGTTATGTTTGAAATTGCGCAAAAAAGAGAAAAGCTCGTCTATTGAGGGAGTTGAGCAAATCCAAAGCATGAAAGTGGACCCTTGTACTCTATTGAGTGTTCTTAGAAGTCTAACTTGCTAGTTAAGCTTTTGTGCAACATTTTGTTAGGTAAAATACGAATAGACCAAGTTATGTTTGAAATTGCACAAAAAAGGTGAAAAGCTTGTGTTTGGAGACAATTAAGCAATTTCAAAGAATCAAAGTGAACCGTTGTACTCTATTTAGTGTTCTTAGAAGTCTAGCTTTCTAGTTTAGCTTTCGTAGAACGTTTTGTTAGGTATAGATGCCAATAAACCAATTTAGGTTTGAAATTGCACAAAAACGTGAAAAGTTCATCTATGGAGAGTTTTGAGCAATTCCAAAGAATCAAAGTGAACCGTTGTACTCTATTTAGTGTTCTTCGAAGTCTAACTTGCTAGTTTATAAGCTTTCTTACAACGTTTCCTTAGGTAAAAATACGAATAGACCAAGTTATTTGAAATTGCACAAAAAAGGTGAAAAGCTCGCGTTTGGAGACAGTTAAGCAATTCCAAAGAATCAAAGTGGACCGTTGTACTCTATTTAGTATTCTTAGAAGTCTAACTTTCTAGTTTAGCTTTCGTAGAACGTTTTGTTAGGTAAAAATACGAATAGACCAAGCTATGTTAAACAATGCACAAAAACGTAATAACTCATCTACGGAGAGAGTTTAGCAATTCCAAAGCATCAAAGTGGACCGTTGTACTCTATTTGGTGTTCTTAGAAGTCTAACTTGGTAGTTTACCTTTCATACAACGTTTCGTAAGGTTAAGATGTGAATATACCAAGTTATGTTTAAAATTACAAAAAAAATGAAAAGCTCATCTATGGAGAACGTTAAGCAATTCCAAAGCATCAAAGTGGACTGTTGTACTGTATTTAGTATTCTTAAAAGCCTAACTTGCTAGTTTATCTTTCGTACAACATTTCGTAAGGTAAAGATGCTAATAGACTGAGTGATGTTCAAAATTCCACAAAAACTATCACTCATTTATGGAAAGAGTTGAGCAATTCCAAAGCATCAAATTGGACCATTGTACTCTATTTAGAGTTCTTGAAGTCTAACTTGCTAGTTTCGCTTTCATGCAACATTTTGTAAGGTAAAAATGCCTATAGACCAAGTTTTGTTCAAAATTGCACAAAAACATGAACAGCTCATCCATGGAGAAAGTTGAGTAATTCCAAAGAATCAAAGTGGACTGTTGTACTCTACTTAGTGTTATTAGAAGTCTAACTTACAGTTTAGCTTGCGTACAATATTCATGACCAAAAGATGCAAAAAGACCAAATTATGTGTGAAATTGCACAAAAATTTGAAAAGCTCGTCTATGGAGAGAGTTGAACAATTCCAAACCATCAATGTGGACTGTTGTACGCTATTTAGCGTTCTTAGAAGTCTAACTTCCGTTTAGCTTTCGTACAACATTTCGTAACCAAAAGATGCCAATAGACCAAGTTATGTTCAAATATGCAGAAAACCATAAAAAAGCTCATCTACGGAGAGAGTTGTGCAATTCAAAAGCATCAATGTGGACCGTTTTAATATATTCAGTGATCATAAAAGTCGAACTTGCTAGTTTATCTTTCTAACAACATTTTGCAGACAAAAGATGCTAATAGACCAAGTTATGTTCAAAATTACACAAAAACGTGAAAAGTTCTTCTGTGCAGAGAGTTGAACAATTCCAAATCGTCAAAGTGCACTGTTGTACTCTATTTAGTGTTCTTGGAAGTCTAACTTACTAGTTTAGCTTTCATACAACATTTCATAAGCAAATGATGCCAATAGACCAAGTTATGTCTGAAATTACTCAAAAACGTGAAAAGCTCGTCCATGGAGAGCGTTGAAAAATTCCAAAGTAACAAAGAGGGATGTTCTACTATATTTAAAAGTCTAACTTGCTAGTTTAGCTTCCGTACAACATTTTGCAACCAACAGATGCCGATAGACCATGTTATGTTCAAAATTACACAAAAACATGAAAAGCACGTCTGCGGAGAGAGTTGAGCAATTCCAAAGTCTCAAAGTGGATCGTTGTACTCTATTTAGTGTTCTTAGAAGTCTAACTTGCTAGTTTAGCTTTCCTACAATGTTTCTCAAGGTGAAGATGTCAATAGACCAAGTTATGTTTGAAATAGCAGAAAATCATGAAAAGCTCATTTATATAGAGAGTTAGACAATTCCAAAGCATCAAAGTTGACTGTTGTACTCTATTTAGTGTTCTTAGAAGTCTAACTAATCAGTTCAGATTTTGTACAATGTTTCATATGGTAAAGATACGAATGGAAAAAGTTATGTCTGAAATTGCAAAAAAAAACATGAAAAACTTGTCTATGTAGAGAGTTGAGCAATTTCAAAGCGTCAAAGTGCACTGTTGTACTCTTTTACTAGTGTTCTTAGAAGTCTAACTTACTAGTTTAGCTTTCATACAACATTTCATAAACAAAATATGCCAATAGACCAAGTTATGTTTGAAATTACACAAAAACTTGAAAAGCTCGTCTACGGAGAGCGTTGAGCAATTCCAAAGCATCGAAGGCATCAAAGTGGACCATTATACTCTATTTACTGTTCTTAAAAGTCTAACTTGCTAGTTTAGCTTTTATACAACATTTCGCAAGGTAAAGATGCCAACAAACCAAGTTATGTTCAATATTGCACAAAACCGTGATAACTCATCTATGGAGAGACTTTAGCTATTCTAAAACATAAAAGTGAACTGTTGTACTCTATTTAGTGTTTTTAGAACTCTAACTTGCTAGTTTAGCTTTCGTTCAATGTTTCGTAAGGTAAAGATGCCAATAGACCAAGTTATGTTGAAAATTACACAAAGAGGGGAAACGCTCGTCTATGGAGAGAGTTGAGCAATTTCAAAGTATCAAAGTGGACTGTTGTACTCTATTTAATATTCTAAGAAGTCTAACTTGCTAGTTTTGCTTTCATAAATTGTTTCATAATGAATAGACCAAGTTACGTTTGAAATTGCACAAAAATATGAAAAGCTCATCTATGGAGAGGTTGAAAAATTCCAAAGCATCAGAGTGGACTGTTTTACTCTATTTAGTGTGTTTAGAATTATAACTCACTATTTTTTCTGTCGTACAACATTTCGTAATGAAAAGATGCCAATAGATTAAGTTATGTTTGAAATTACACAAAAACGTGAAAAGCTCGTCTATGGAGAGAGTTGAGCAATATCAAAGCATCAAAGTGGACCGTTGTACTCTATTTAATATTCCAAAATATCAGAGTGGACTGTTGTACTCTATTTAGTGTTTTTAGAATTATAACTCACTAGTTTTTCTGTCGTACAACATTTCGTAATGAAAAGATGCCAATAGACCAAGTTAAGTTTGAAATTGCACAAAAACGTGAAAAGCTCATCTATGGAGAGAGTTGAGCAATTTCCGTACAATTTTTCGCAAGGTAAAGATGTCAATAGAACAAGTTATGTTCCAAATTGCACGAAAACGTGATAACTCATCTATTGAGAGAGTTGAGCAATTCCAAAGCATAAAATTAGATTGTGTTACTCTATTTAGTGTTCTTATAAGTCTAACTTACTAGTTTAGCTTTCGTACAATATTTCGTAACCAAAAGATGCCAATAGACCATGTGATGTTTGAAATTACACAAAACATGAAAAATTTGTCTATGGAAAGAGTTGAGCAAGTCCAAAGTATCAAAGTGGATGTTGTACTCTGTTTAGTGTTCTTTGAAGTCTAACTTGCTAGTTTCACTTTCGTGCAACATTTCGTAAGGTAAAGATGCCTATAGACCAAGTTATGTTCAAATTACACAAAAACGCGAAAAACTCATCTATGGAGAGAGTTGAGCAACTCTAGAGTATCAAATTGGACCATTGTATTCTATTTATTGTTCTAAGCAGTCTAACTTGCTAGTTTAGCTTTCGTAGAATGTTTCATATGGTAAAGATGTGAATAGACCAATTTATGCTTGAAATTACACAAAAACATGAAAAGCTCTTCTATAAGAGAGTTTGAACAATTTCAAAGTATCAAAGTGGACCATTGTACTCTATTTATTATTCTAAGAAGTCGAACTTGCTAGTTTAGCTTTTGTACAATGTTTCGTAAGATAAAGATGCAAAGAGACCAAGTTACGTTTCAAATTCTATAAACACATGAAAAGCTTGTGTATGGAGAAAGTTGAGCAATTCTAAAGCATCAAAGTGGACCGTTGAACGCTATTTAGTGTTGTCAGAAGTATAACTAGCTATTTTAGCTTTCGTACAACCTTTCGTAAGGTAAAGATGCGAATAGACCAACTTATGTTTTAAATTGCACAAAAACGTGAAAAACTCATCTATAGAGAGCGTTGAGCAATAGACAAGTCTAACAGACTGGTTGAAGAAGCCTACAAATTCGCTGCTCCAGCGGCTTCCAATAAAGAGTTTATCTACCCGTTTATCCAAATTACTTCCAAACAAATAGTTTATGTGGAGGTAAATCATATGAATCTTAACCCTCTTGAAATAGCCCAGCTTTATCTCTTTCGGGATATGCATCCTGCAAATCATCCCAAAGATGTGTTTTTCTACCAACAAGTTCTAATAGAATATGGTTCTGTTATCTTTGAACCTACTGTTAAAGGTGCTGAATGGGCTTATTCAAAATTAATTATCAAGAAAATCTTGACTCTTGAAGATTGGGGTTTAGCAAGCCCTTTGTCTTTCAGGCAACTACACCACTTTGGTTACTTACCAAAGCAATACAATTACTTTGATTATATCGAGGCCTGGAACAATGCTTTACATTACAATAATAAAGTTAGAAAATTTAGCTGGTGGAGACAATTTAGTTGGAAAAGGATCCGACTCATTATAAATTCCCAAATTGGTTTTATCTCTGGTTTTGGGATTGGGGTTTAATTCCTTTATGTCTGCCCCAGAACGTTTCTCAAGTGCAAGAAAAATTATGTAAGTTTAATCAAGGTATAAATAACCTTAACCTCCTTTTTGTGGCCCGCTACCAGATCCCTTGGATTGTGAAATGGGATTACGATGTGTATCCCTACTCTCTCAAAAAATTTCATCAAGAAGAATCTTTTACTTATCTTAACCGTAGAATATATGTCAAATGGTGGGATAAGTATCAGTTTTTTGATCAAAAAGGTATCTATGAAGCTAGGAGTGTAATTACTCTACCTGAAGTACTACTTCTGTTAACCATGAAAAGAATAGTAATCTAATAGATTTGTTCAAAGATCTCCTAAAAGGAAATTCTCGTGAAGAGCTTAAAAGGCAATTGTTTGAAGTTTTGGACTCTTCTAGCTCATCAACATCATCTCCTATCAAGATTCTATCAGATGATCCAGAACATGTCGACAATATTGGCTCCGATACCAAAACTAACCAGGATACAGAAATTAAGTAAACAGAACTTAAATAAGAAAAGATTAACTTAACCGTGTGATAGTACTTCCAGACGATCTGCTAGATCTTGCCATTCATACCAAAGAGCATCTATTCTATCATCTACTGCATCAAGTCGTGCTCTTAAACCTAGATAAGTTAGTGGTGTACTAAGAGCGATTAAATCTTCTAATCTTTCAAACATTCTTTCATATCTCCTAATTTGTCTTTCTAATATATTTTGACGACGCCTTAATTCTCTAGCTAATGGTATAGACATTCAAGCAATAAATCATGAAAGAAGATAAGCATAAACAAACATCTATCATTAATAAGAAAGTATCTTACATGAGTGAGTGATACAGTTGAAGTTGGAAAACCAGTTCCAGACGAGGACTGTATACCAGGAGGAGGAGAGATACACACAGAGTAATTTTCTTACAAAATGTTTACAATAATCTTTCAACACCCAGAGATGCACCTTATAAAGAAAATACAAGGATAAAAGGGTAATTGCGGGTACTCTTCGGGCCCCATCTCCAAATTACAACAAAATCCTCCAAGTTTATCCGAAGTACTAAACTTTAACGAAATTTCTATCGGCAGACAAAAGTGACTGTTCCAGCATCTTCACTTTTAGGAAAGTTATGTCGGCAGACAAAAAGAACTGTACACAGATTGTTTGTTTGGCAATGATTACCCTTCACGTCCTAGTAAAGGGTCCACATCGTAGTCGGAGTCAATATTATGTTGAAAATCCACGATACCAAAAATCTCCTTTATACACATCGTAGTCGTAGTCGGAGTCAATATTATAGTAAAGTGGTTTGTTTTCATCGTAGCCGGAGCATCAAAGATGGCAAGATCAAGCAGATCGTCTGGAAGTACTATCACGCGGTTAAGTTAATCATTTCTTATTTAAGTTCTGTTTACTTAATTTCTGTATCCTGGTTAGTTTTGGTATCGGAGCCAAGTTGCTTTTTTCTGTTGGGAAGGAGAGTGGTGTCAATAGAGAGTCGTAACTGAGTAATCCCTAGTCGCGTGGCCCGTGGAAGCCGTGGATAGGCGTTGTTGTGGCATAAATCATTGACAGAAAGGTTATTGACATACCTAGAGATATTATGAACCTTCTTAGTAGGAATAGGGCGTCTAGCTCGAGTACTAATGCTAACAAGAATAAAGAAATAATTAGATATGATAATATAGAAGAAAAACTGCAGAATTGGAGTTTACCTCTAGTCTCTGCACAAAAAATATATAAGTGTATTGGGTCTTTTATATTTAAGTGTGATTATATAGTAAAAACTGCAGAAGAAACCATCTCTTTGAAGGAAGGAGATGATACTTTCCAACTATTATCAGAAACTCTGATAAATGAGCACAAAGAGGCTTATAAATATGTCTATTTGGGGATGGTGCAAATTGCACTAAAGCCTTTAACCTGACTAGGGTTAAATACTTCTGCACTAATATGTGTAAGGGATAAAAGACATAATAAATTTCAAGATTTCTTACTGGGATGTGTATAAACTACACTATGTGATGGCCCGGCATACTTTGCATATTTTTCAAATTTCAATGTATCATTAACCGATACAAATATACTGAAATCCTTGGAACTGAATATCCAGCTAAATGGACTGGATATGCAAGTAGGATCTGAGCCTGTGGCTCTGATCTACAGGGTGTGTTACAAATCTATGAACATTATAGCACCTCAGGTGAGGCCATTAACAAACACTCTCTCTAATAGAAAGGGTGAAACCACTTTGTTCATAACTGATGTAGCAAAATCCAATAAGGTTGTTCCAAAAACAATTTCATGGAGCGAAGTAAAACTTCCTGACACTTGGAAATTAGAATCTGCGGTGGCACCTCCTAAAAAGGAGAACGAAATTCTAGAAAAAATAAAAGAAAATGACGATGGAAGCGTGGAGATAAAATTCTCTAAAAATCGGTCTGTTAAGTTAAATCTGGGAAATCTTAAAAAAGAATTCCTAGATTCAAGACCATCAACATCATCTATGGTAAGAACTCCTAAAATAAAGGGAGTGGTGACATCTGAAGAAAACATTAGTCACCCTACATATAAGCGGGTTTCTTCTCCAACTCCATCTGACATGGGGTATATTGATGAAAATAGCTTGAATGTGATTGAAAAGGGAGAATCTTCGAAAGAAGTTCTTGAAGAAATTCCAATATTTGGTCCTCCGCTAACACATGAGGAAAAGGTCCAAATTGGACAAAACCTTATTGGGGTTTACAAATATTGAAATTGTGATATTACAGTATTCTTTTAAAAAGAATATGTATGCCCAACACTGGTTTTTTCATCGTACGCCTGAAAGGATACGAAGGGAATGGTTAAGTATGTATATTGCGTTGATATATAGGCACAAATTAAGAGGATTAAATCCTCCGACCTTTTTGATGTTTTATCGGGAAGTTCATAAGAAGGTAGGTTTTCGTGAAAGTGAAGAAATCATACCACGGTGGCCTGAACTGACATATTCTCCAAAGACTCTTGAGCCATTCTCAACGTCACCTTTGGATGAAGAAAATTTCTGAGAAGTAATGGTCATAGAGACAAAATTTGTCACTACCCAAGGTAGAGAAATGGTGGCGGTACATCCACCCCCAATAAATTTAGTAATAAAAAAGGATACTCGGGATATTCCTGCAACTCCGTTTAAATTAGATGGAGATATAAAAAGTGTTTTGAATCAAAACAATTATACAAATTATTTTCTACAAACTGTAGGAAAACAATTGACTAGAATAGAAAGATCTATACAAAGAGATAAAGATCAAGTAATACTTGAATCAACCTCTAAAGGAACTCAAGTACCTCAGATAAGATCTGACTACCAGATAAAACTTGAACCATATAAGGATCTGATTGAGGAAATAATGAGTAATATTAAGAGCAGGGATGAAGGCAGCTCTTCATCTAAAAAGCCTGAGATAGCGGTGTTGAGTTCAGTTACATCCGAAACATCCGGAACGGATGAAGCAATAAAAGATGTTGAAAACATGATCCAAAATTTGGAAATCAATAAGATCGAAAAGGGATCAAGTTCAAAACCATATCACCCTCGTCCCTCGCCGATGGACCTGCTACATGAAGAACCACTAAAGGATCAGGTAACCTTTGATGGGAATTCAGTAGTGGAATGGAATATTGATGGGTTATCAGAATATCAAATTTTGACTAAGATCCATCATATGACAATGTTCGCCGCAGCAGCACATGCCAGGAGGTTAACTGACGAAGATATCAATAAAGCAATAATTCTAGGATTTTCTGGCCAACTAAAAGGTTGGTGGGATTTTTGCATATCTGATGCAGGAAAAGCAGAAATTATGGCTGCCAAGAAAGAAGACGGGTCTGCAGATTGTATAAATACTTTGCTTTATACAATCTTAAATCACTTTTTAGGAGACTCTTGGTTACACCAAGACAGAACGAGTGAGACCCTTATGAATTTAAGGTGTCCAGATCTTTCACATTACAAATGGTATAAAGATACCTTTTTTACAAGGGTCATGCAAAGAGGAGACTGTAACTCTGACTTTTGGAAGGAAAAATTCCTTTCCGGACTTCCTATTCTTTTCTATGAAAGAATACGGAATCGTCTAATGACGGACTATGAAGAGGTAATTCCCTATAATCTATTAACTTGGGGAGAATTATCCAATCAAGTTATGCGTGAAGGTATTACTCTTTGTAATGAACTTAAACTGCAAAAGCAGTTGAAAAAGGAGAAACAAATGGGTAAAAATGCCTTGGGAGATTTCTGTCGCCAAATTGGCTATCCTTCTAACTTCGGAGACAAAAAATCCGGGAGAGCAGGAGGCTATAAACGACATTATAATCACAGCTCTAGGCGAAACTCTCAAGCATTTATTCCAAGACGAAAAAAGAGATTTGCTCCAAAAAGGGATTCCTCATTTAGAAGGAAGAGAGAAAAACAAAGCTTTTCCAGAAGGGATGATAAGAAGCCTGCAACCTGCTACAGATGTGGAAGACTTGGTCATTACGCCAACAAATGTAGAGTAAAGTGAGCGATTGATGCTTTGGAACTTGATGAAGGTATGAAAAAATCTTTAGAGTTAGCTCTTTTAAATAATGAAGAAGAAGAAAAAAAAATTTAGAATTATATGATGAATCCGATATATCGGAAGATTCTAAAAATTCAGAAGAAAACAGTGATATAGATAACGAATGTATTTGTGGATTGAACGTCATAACACAAGAAGAAAATCTTGTCTTAGATCTAATAGATCAAGTTCAAGACCCTGAAATCCGGAGAAAATTTTGGGAAAGACTCTTACAGTCTAAAGAAAAGTGTTTAGCTTCTAAAATAGAAGAAAAGGTGACTACAATTCCATATGATGTTACTCAGATAATCAATAGAATAAAAGAAAAGTCTATTCTAAGGAAAACCTTGACAGATGATCTACAGCAAGAAGTAAAACTTCTTAAGAAAGAAATAAAATCCTTAAAGGATCGTGTTAGCTCTCTAGAGGGATACTCTATGAATAATCAAAGAAGAGATGAAGATGAAGAATTGGACTCCCTGATGGAAACATTAAAGAAAGAAGCAACGGGAAAAATTATTGGAGAAACCAGCAAAGCAAGAGATGAAGAAATTCCTCTGGCAAGTCTAATAGAGTCCCCTGGACAGAGATGGTTTGCTAATGTAACCATTGCTATTAGAAATGAATACACTTTTGAGGCAAAGGCATTAATCGACTCTGGAGTTGATGTCTGTTGTATAAGAGAAGGCCTTGTACCATCAAGATATTTCTCAAAGACCACTCAGGTGATTCGATCAGCAAACCGACAGCCTCTAGAGGTTAGATATAAATTGGAAAATGCAGTGGTTTGCAATAGTCAGGTATGTATTTCGGTTCCATTCATTTTAGTTAAGAACATTTCTCATGATGTTATACTTGGAAATAGGTTTTTACTAAAACTCTACCCAATCCGTCTCATAGGCGAGACAGGAATTTATTCGGAGATCAATGGAAGTAAAATAAAGTTTGATTTTACTGAACCTCTAGAACAAAAAATAGTAGACGTCATTTTGACTTCTATTAATAGAAAACAAGAATTTATTAACTCTTTGAGTTATGAAATAAGAACTGAAAAATCGGGGCAAAGGTTAAAAACTTCTGAAATGAAAAGAAAAATAGGGGAGATTACTAAGTCTTTTACTGATAAAGTATGCTCAGAAATCCCGAATGCTTTCTGGGATAGAAAGAGTTATGTAGTAAAACTACCCTATGAAAAGGATTTCGATGAAAGGAAAATTCCTACTAAGGCAAGGCCAATTGCTATGAACGAGAGGCATATGGAGCTCTGTAAAACAGAGATTGCTGAATTGGAAAAGAAAAAATTAATTAGGAAAAGTTCTAGTACTTGGAGTTGTCCAGCATTTTATGTTGAAAATGCTGCTGAATTAGAAAGAGGAGTACCAAGATTAGTAATAAACTATAAGCCCTTAAATAAGGCACTTCAATGGATTAGGTACCCGATTCCTAATAAAGAGATCTGTTAAACAGACTTATGACGCCATTATATTTTCAAAATTTGATATGAAGTCAGGATATTGGCAAATCCAAATTGACGAAAAAGATTGTCATAAGACTGCATTCACAGTACCTTTTGGGCACTATGAGTGGAATGTAATGCCATTCGGATTAAAAAATGTTGCTTCAGAATTTCAAAGGATTATGAATGAAATATTTAATCCTTATTCAACTTTAGACCAGCATGTAAAACATCTGACAAATTTCCTCAAAATTATTGAGAAATCTGGACTGGTAATTTCAGCCAGAAAAATGAAGTTATTCCAAACCAGAATTCGGTTTTTAGGACATAATATAACTTATGGCTCAATTAAACCTATCAAGAGAGCTATAAGTTTTTCGGAAAAATTTTCGGATGAAATAAAAGACAAGAAACAACTTCAAAGGTTTCTTGGAAGTCTTAACTATCTTTCAGATTTTTACAAAGACTTAGCAATTGATGCTAAGATATTATTCGAGAGATTAAGGAAGAAAAATCCTCCGGACTGGACAGAAGCTCATACTAGAGCAGTGCAAAAAATCAAGAGTAAAACTAAGGAAATTCCTTGTCTTGCATTACCAGATCCGAATGCCTACAAAATTGTAGAGACAGATGCCTCTGATAAAGGCTATGGAGGAATCTTAAAGTAAAAAGCGGAAGCAAATAAAATCTTGTTAGGTTTACTTCAGGAATTTGGTCAGGAAGTAGAATAAATTATTCTACTGTTAAAAAGGAAGTATTAGCAATAGGTTTTTTATGTATTCAAAAATTTAAGTCAGATTTAATAAATCAAAAGTTTCTATTAAGAATAGATTGCAGCGCAGCTAAGGATATCTTAACTAAAGATGTTAAAAATCTAGCTTCTAAACAGATATTCGCTAGATGGCAGGGAATTCTGTCTGTGTTTGATTTTGATATTGAATACATAAAGGGAGAGTTAAACTCTTTATCTGATTTTCTAACTAGAGAATTTTTGCAGGGATAGGAAACTCAAAGGAGTAATGAAATCACCCAATTTCAAGAAAACGAGAAATTCTTCCCTGAGAGAGGCAACTTCGTCATCTGACAAATCTAACAGACTGGTTGAAGAAGCCCACAAATTCACTGCTCCAACAACTTCCAATAAAGAGTTTATGTACCCGTTTATCCAAATTACTTCCAAACAAATAGTTTCTGTGGAGGTAAATCATATGAATCTTAACCCTCTTGAAATAGCCCAGCTTTATCTCTTTCGGGATATGCATCCTGCAGATCATCTCAAAGATGTGTTTTTCTACCAACAGATTCTAATAGAATCTGGTTCTGTTATCTTTGAACCTACTGTTAAAGGTGCTGAATGGGCTTATTCAAAATTAATTATCAAGAAAATCTTCACTCTTGAAGATTGGGGTTTAGCAAGCCCTTTGTCTTTCAGGCAACTACGCCACTTTGGTTACTTACCAAAGCAATACAATTACTTCGATTATATCGAGGCCTGGAACAATGCTTTATATTACAATAATAAAGCTAGAAAATTTAGCTAGTGGATACAATTCCAGTTGGAAAAGGATCCAGCTCATTATAATTTCCCAAATTGGTTTTATCGCCGGTTTTGGGATTGGGGTTTAATTTCTTTATGTCTGCCCCAGAAAGTTTCTCAAGTGCAAGAAAAATTCTGTAAGTTTAATCAATGTATAAATAACCTTAACCTCCTTTTTGTGGCCTGCTACCAGATCCCTTGGATTGTGAAATGGGATTACGATGTGTATCCTTACTCTCTCAAAAAATTTCATCAAGAAGAATCTTTTACTTATCTTAACCGTAGAATTTATGTCAAATGGTGGGATAAGTATCAGTTTTTTGATCAAAAGGGTATCTATGAAGCTAGGGGTGTAATTACTCTGCCCAGAAGTACTACTTCTGTTAACCATGAAAAGAATAGTAATCTAATAGATTTGTTCAGAGATCTCCTAAAAGGAAATTCTCGTAAAGAGCTTAAAAGGCAATTGTTTGAAGTTTTGGACTCTTCTGGCTCATCAATATCATCTCCTATCAAGATTCTATTAGACGATCCAGAACATGCAAACAATATTGACTCCGACTACGATGTGGACCCTTTACTAGGACGTGAAGGGTAATCAATGCAAAACAAACAATCTGTGTACAGTTCTTTTTGTCTGCCTACAGAACTTTCCTAAAAGTGAAGATGCTGGAACAGTCACTTTTGTCTGCCGACAGAAATTTCGTTAAAGTTTAGTACTTCGGATAAACTTGGAGGATTTTGTGGTAATTTGGTGATGGGGCCTGAAGCGTACCCGCAATTACCTTTTTATCCTTGTATTTTCTTTATAAGGCGCATCTCTAGGTGTTGAAACATTATTGTAAAAATTTTATAAGAAAATTACTCTGTGTGTATCTCTCCCCCTCTAGGTATACAGTCCTCGTCTGGAATTGGTTTTCCAACTTCAACTGTATCACTCACTCATGTAAGATACTTCTTATTAATGATAGATGTTTGTTTATGCTTATCTTCTTTCATGATTTATTGCTTGAATGTCTATACCATTAGCTAGAGAATTAAGGCGTCATCGAAATATATTAGAAAGACAAATTAGGAGATATGAAAGAGTGTTTGAAAGATTAGAAGATTTAATCGCTCTTAGTACACCAGTAACTTATCTAGGTTTAAGAGCACGACTTAATGCAGTAGATGATAGAATAGATGCTCTTTGGTCTGAATGGCAAGATCTAGCAAATCGTCTAGAAGTACTATCACGCGGTTAAGTTAATCATTTCTTATTTAAGTTCTGTTTATTTAAGTTCTGTTTTGGTATCAGAGCCAGTAGCTCTTTTCTGTTGGGGGGAGAGGGGTGTCAATAGAGAGTCGTAACTGAGTAATCCATAGTCGCGTTGCCCGTTGAAGCCGTGGATAGGCGTTGTTGTGGCGTAAATCATTGATAAAAAAGTTATTGACATACCTGGAGACGTCATGAACCTTCTTAGTAGAAATAGGGCATCTAGCTCAAATACTAACGCTAATAAGAATAAAGAAATCATTAGATACGATAATATAGAAGAAAAACTACAGAATTGGAGTTTGCCTCCCGTCTCTGCACAAAAAATATATAAATCTGTAGGATCTTTTATATTTAAGTGTGATTATATAGTAAAAACTGCTGAAGAAACCATCTCTTTAAACGAAGGAGATGATACTTTCCAACTGCTATCAGAAACTCTGATAAAAGAACATCAAGAATCTTACAAGTATATCCACTTGGGTATGGAGCAAATTGCACTAAAACCTTTAACTCGATTAGGGTTAAACACCTCGGCACTAATATGTGTTAGAGACAAGAGACATAATAAATTTCGTGACTCTCTTCTTGGTTGTGTAGAAACAACACTGTGTGATGGCCCTGCATACTTTGCGTGCTTTCCAAATTTCAGTGTATCGTTAACTGATACAAACATATTGAAATCCTTGGAATTAAATATCCAGTTGAATGGACTGCACATGCAGTCAGGATCTGAGCCTGTAGCCCCAATCTGCAGGGTGTATTACAAAGCTATGAACACTATAGCCCCTCAGGTGAGGCCATTGACCAACACTCTCTCTAACAGAAAGGGTGAGACTACTCTGTTTATAACAGATGTAGCTAAATCTAACAAAGTAGTTCCAAAAACAATATCTTGGAATGAAGTAAAACTTCCAGAAACTTGGAAGTTGGAATTAGCAATAACTCCTCCCAAAACGGAGAGTAGAATTTCAGAAAAAATAAAAGAAAATGATGATGGAAGTGTAGAGATAAAATTCTCAAAAAATAGATCGGTCAAGCTCAATCTAGGAAATTTGAAAAAGGAATTTTTAGATGCTAGACCATCGACATCTTCGATGATAGGCACTCCTAAGATAGAGGGAGTAATAACCTCTGAAGAGAACATAAGCCATCCTACGTATAAAAGAGCATCTTCTCCTACTCCATCTGATATGGGGTATATCGATGAAAATAGCTTAAACATCATTGAGAAAGGGGAATCATCAAAAGAAATCTTAGAAGATATTCCAATGTTTGGCCCTCCGTTAACACGAGAGGAAAATGTTCAAATTGGACAAAATTTAATTGGGTTTACAGAGACCGAAATAGCGGTACTACAGTATTCTTTTAAAAAGAATGGTTATGCCACTACAAGAAATTAGCGATTTATCAACCGCTACATCGGTTGGAAATCCGGGAAAAATCGGTTGGAAGTCGTATTTTCCAACCGATTTCCAACCGATATATATCGGTTGGTAAAAACGTCGTCGGAAATTATGTTCCAACCGATTTTTTAAACGGTCGGTAATTTCCAACCGATATTGTCGTTGCAAAAATATTGCATTCCGTTGGAATAATTTTTGGTAGGTACCGTAATTTTTCGTTGGAAATAATGTTTTCCAACCGATTTATAATCGGTTGGAAAAAGTACAAAAAAAATATTTTATATACAGTCAAAATTAATTATCCAGAATAATTATTACCAACCGATATTTCGGTTGGTATATATTCAATTTAAAAATTACTGTACCAACCAAAAAAATGGTTGCAAAGCAAGATAAAGATATCACACAATCGGTTGGTATAGATATATACCAACCGAAATAACGGTTGGTACGGTTATAATAAAATAATTAATTTAATTTAATTATACTTTATGCCACCTGTAAAAAAATCTTCCAAAACAAATCTAAAAGCAATTCAGATACAATTTCAAATACAATCTCATCAAATAATTCAGTATGTCAAATAGTATTATCAATATATCATCATAAGATTCAATTAAACAACTTAACACAAAGTAATTCAATCCAATTCATCATCCTCACTCTCATCTCCTTCATCTTCCTCATCCCCACCTTCATCTTCATCATCCTCACATTCATCTTCATCAAGTGGTAGTTGAGATGAAGTAGAAGCTCCATGAATAGCTTTGACATTCATTTGTTTGAAAAGAAGACTAACCATCTTGTTTGTTTTATTAAGCTTCTTCATCGCCTTGGAGTGCAAACGTTTGTATTGGATATTTTCCTGCTGCAATGACTCCAGACGAGCAGCCAACTCAGCTCTTCCATTTCGTTCTGTCTCTAACTGAGTATTAAACTCAGCACTAAGTGAAGAAACATGAGTCCTAACTTTTTCTTGAATGTATTCATCTTCATCCCAATGATTTGAGAAACTTGAATACCGGGAAGAAGCATCTGAAACCACTGTGGACTGTAAACCGAGTCCATACAACCTCCCTTTTCTCTTCCCACCAACTGTTTCCTTCCATACGTCTAATTCAGATGGTAAAGGCTGATCAGCATGTTGATCACCACTACATGACCCTTCCCCTGTGCTCTGACTTGCCTCTAGCTGACTCATCTTATCAGTAAATTTGTTCTGCAAAAGAAATATAATTAATTTTCTAAGATTATAGATATTTACTTAGTGTATTTGTGACAAGTGCCCATGACTTACATATGTCATCCCGGATTTAGTATCAACCCAAGTCTTGTTCTTTTTCATATGCATGCGCATAAATAATTCAGCTACAGTTGGCTTCCTACCCAACTCTTCTTCCTGTAATTTTAAAGAACTATAATATTAACATCTAATATAAAAATTATGTTAATAAAAAAAGAGAGTGAAATAAATAATTGTCAAGAATACCATCTTTCTTGCATGTTTAGTGGCAGGGGCGGAGCCGCCTGTATGCAATGAAACACCATTTTCAGAGGAAGTACGATTGCTCTTGTTTTGCACACTTATCTTCTTAAAGTGTTCAGAACTCCAGTGGTTGCAGAGTGCCTCCCACACTGAATCAACAATCCAGTCCGGCTTGATCCCTCTAACACACACATCTGATAACATATCTTTCATTCGAGCTGCCCCACGCTTCTCAAAATTAGCGCGAATAAGTGGATCATGGTGAGACAGCCAAGTAAATCTCTTCTGCATTACAATTGTAATAAGAATTACACATTAACGTTATGTACGATAACGTATTTTAACATCAATGAAAAATTTAAACAATAACTTGCCTCAAACTCTCTAAACCACATCTTTCGAACTTCTGGGGGTATTTTCTTCCATGAGGGATAGGGCATATCAAATTTGCTCCGAACTATTTCTGATATGCCACTAATCGCAGGCTTATGTGGATGAAATCTGTTTAAAAGTAATGACAAAAATATGTATTGTAAAAAAAATTAATAAAAATTCAATTTATATTTGTTTCTTGCTTACCCTTCTCCATCAGGCTCTATTAACTGCTTCTTTGGATTCGGTGTCTCACTGACCTCTGCATGACTAGAGCTGGTAGCATGTGTTTGATTAATGGGTGGTGACCCTGTAGGAGGATTTATATTTTGTGAAGTACTTGGGCTAGAACTTGTTAAAGCTGGTGGCAAAGTGGACGGAGGTGGTGGCAAATTAGTGGACAAAAATGGTGGAACAGTTGATGGAGGTGGTGAAGCTATAGAGGACGGTGTAGGGCTGTCATTAGAAACCCTAAGCCTGTATTTCCTTAGGTGACCCCTATTAGTTGATGTCCCTTTCCCAGAATCCTTCCTATGACCCGAATCTGACATCTGACTACATATTAATGGATTCCAACAACTGAAATGATAAAACAAGGAAAAGAAAGATTTACTTGCATATGGGTAAGTAGAAAATATATTGGAACAATGAAACGTGAGAGCTAAATATAGCATGGAATGGAATATAGTCTAAATCAATATAGAAAGGTAAAACTTCAACAACCAATAGGAGGGAGAAATCTGTGTGCACATCAACTGGCATCAACAAATGTTTTAACTGATGGTTTGATAAGAAAAATATTGAACAAATAAGTTACATGAAAGAACCAAATAAGACAGGTTAAACTCTGATTGCCCCTAACAAATATTCTGCACCAAAAAGGATCCCACACATGCCAAGAGCAAGAAAACTTTGACATCTATTAGGTACTACACCTGGCCAAATTGATTTCTTGGCTTACAACTAATATTCCAGGAAAAAGCAAATAATAACACCAAAGAATTCATTCCAATCCATCCAGACTACCTACCAGAGGCATTAAACTCATATGCGAACCTCCTATCAAGATGTCAAATGCTAAAATAACTGAAGACAGAATAACCTATCATATAATTGACTTCATATACAATAAAAATCTGCCTTTGTATTTTCAAGTATTTGAGGAACTGCCCCCTACAACAAGAGAAGAATACATATTTGCTCATTGATTTTTCTCTCCATTTGAAGCTGTGAGCATGAGCAATACAGTATACATACTATAAATATACATATATATATATATATAAAAGTTTATCATGTATAATGGGAATTCAAGAATTCTCTTTTACCCACTCGTGTCTCATAATATCTCCTTATATATTCATAAAGAAATTTGTCCCAAATGACGAACCTGAATAAGGTGACAGGATCTGCAGTGACGTTGAGAGCCCCCTTGATGGACTCAACTATCTGCCAAGAACAAACAGAACCATTAGAATAGCAAGCAAATATTTCAAGATCATGATGCATGCAATCACAGATGCTCTGAATTATAATTAAAAAGAACATATGTTTCGACTTTTGAACCATTATGGTACAAGCCGCAGGCAACATAACATACAACATACCAATGGTAATTCAGATAAAAAGTCTAACAAAAGGACAAAACATGTGGGAAACTAAGATCACCTATTCAGAATCACTATCAGTAGTAAATTCTGATTCGTCATCATTTTCAATATCCTCATCATCTTCATCATCGTTCGTTTCACTATAACCATCAACTTCCTCGTAGTTGCCTTCAATGTCGTGTAAGTTTTCAAGATGATCGCCTTCAATGATTACATGTTGTTGTGCCATTGCGTCATCTTGATAAGCAACCTCCAGAGTGTTTTTATCATCTATTATACTCCTAGATTTAGTCTTGAAGACAACCCACCAATTTACTTTCTCTTTTACCTTTCCTGGATAAGGTGCATAGTACACTTGACTCGCACGTTGTGGTAATATGAATGGATCAAATTTTCCATACCTCTTATTATGTCGAATCTCGACTATTCCATAGTGTTTATGGACTTTCATACCTCGATTTATCATCGGATCAAACCAATCACAATAAAACAACACCACCCTTTTAATAGGTTCTCCAGGATATTCTAATTCCACCACCTCTTTAAGGACTCCATAATAATCATTTTCTCCTTCACCATGACCCGTGCCTTTGACACACACCCCACTATTATTCATTTTCTTCCCTTCACTCCATGCATCTATGTGGAACTTGTACCCATTGACAAAGTAAATGGGCCATGTATTCACTGCTATCAAAGGGCCCCATGCCAAGTCATGCAAATATCGATTTAGAATAACATTTTCAGGATTGTGGACCTAGGCATAGAAGAAAATATTTAGTAAGATAAAACAAGTGAAGCTGTGTATCTTTAATACAAATATTTAGATGCATCACTTACATAATGTTTGAACCATAGTGCAAATTCAGCTTCAATCCTAGCATCCACCTCTTTGTCACTAATATGTGGGGTGACTGTTTGTATATATTGAACAAATATACTGCAATACATTCATTATATCAGTTGAAGATGTATGTGCTTGAGTGATTGAATATAAAGTATTGTTAATAGTACGTGCTACTTACTCAATATATGGTTCGACCTCCTCACAATTTAACAAGACATGTAATGTGGCTGCAGCCAATTCTTTCTCGTTTAAAAAACGAGATATGCATTGTCCAAATGGACGTCCAGGTTGATTGAAAATAGATAGAGTTGGTTGGATTGAGTCATCTAGACCCCCATCATCATTTCGTCCAACTCTAGTTCTCATAGTATGTATATGAGGCTCAAAATAATACGAGCAGAAATGAGAAGTCTCTTGGCATAAGTATGCCTCACAGATGGAACCTTCCACACGAGCCTTTTGCTTCACCATCTTTTTTAATTTACCGAGAAACCTGTTTGTAATTATATTGTGCAATTAGTGTAAATTTAAGAAAGTTAGTCCATATCGACAAAAATAACTAACAAGACATGAAAAAATTAAACAATTTTTACCTCTCAAAAGGGTACCTCCATCTATATTGAACTGGTCCACCCACAATTGCTTCATATGGCAAATGAATAGGTAAATGTTCCATTGAGTCAAAGAAGCCTGGTGGAAAGATTCTTTCGAGCTTGCATAAGATAACAGGAATGTTTTGCTGCATTTGATGTAACTCATCCACTCGTAAAGTTGTTGAGCATAAATCTCGAAAGAACTGACTCAATTCAGTTATAGGATTCCATATTGGTTCTGGTAAAGCATTCAAGGCAATTGGAAGTAAACACTCCATAAACACATGGCAGTCATGACTTTTCATACCAAACAACTTGCCCTCCTTCATGTCTACACACCTAGCCAAATTTGAGGCATATCCATCAGGCATTCTCAACCCTTTTACCCACTCACATACTGCTCGTTTTTGCTCAATGGTAAATGAAAATTTTGCTTTTGGCTTAATCACTCTACCATTGGGTAACTCTTTAAGCTCCAAATCCCGTCGCCTACAATATTCTTTCAAATCCATTCTTGCTTTTATATTGTCCTTGGTTTTACCTTTGACATCCATGATGGTGTTAAACACATTATCGAACACATTCTTCTCTATGTGCATGACATCCAGATTGTGACGAAGCAAGTGAGATTTCCAATATGGTAATTCCCAAAATACACTTTGTTTCAGCCAATTATGTTGCACACTGTAACCATCCAATCTACTAAGGTCATTTTCAATTACTTTAGGGAGATATTGTATTATTTCAAACATTTCATCTCCACTCAACCTATTCGGCGGTTGTGAATTCTCAACTCGATTTCGGAAGAAAGAATCCTTATTCCTTCTAAACGCATGATCCATTGGCAAGAATTGGCGATGACAATCAAACCAAGAATTTTAACCCCCGTGTTTCAAAGTAAAAGCCTTTGATCGATTCATACAATAAGGGCATGCTAATTTTCCAGCTGTGCTCCACCCTGACAACATTCCATATGCAGGAAAATCATTGATTGTCCACATTAAAGCTGCCCTCATTTTGAAGTTTTGCTTTCTTGAAATATCATACGTTAAGACACCCTCGTCCCATAACAACTTTAGCTCATCTATCAAAGGCTGCAAATACACATCTATCTTACTCTTGGGGTTATGCGGGCCAGGAATAATACAGGTTAAAAACATGTACGGAGTTGTCATACACATCTCAGGAGGAAGATTGTATGGAGTAATAATTATTGGCCAGCACGAGTAAGGTGAAGATGATTGACTATACGGAGTAAAACCATCAGAACATAAACCAAGTCTAACATTTCTTGGCTCAATAGCAAAATCAGGGTAAGTTTGATCAAAATGTTTCCAATGTTCTCCATCTGATGGGTGACACAAAACACCTTCATCCCGCCTTTTTTCATAGTGCCATCTCATGTGACTTGCAGAACTCATTGAGGCGTATAGCCTCTTAAGTCTAGGAATGAGCGGCAAATAATGCAGCCTTTTAAAAGGGACATCTTTCAACTTTTTCTTACAACTCCTACTTGGCTTATATCGAGGAGAACCACAAAACTTGCATTCCCTCAAATTTATATTATCCTTAAAATATAATAAACAACCATTAACACAACAATCTATTTTTTGGGAGATAAGTCCAAGTTTGGAGACTAATTTCTTTGCTTGGTAAAAATTAGAAGGTATGCAATTGTCAAGAGGATTTGTCTCTTTCATGAGTTGTAAAACTTCATCAAAACATCGTTGTGACATATTATAATCAGATTTAATACTCAACATCCTAACAGCGACTGACAACTCAGAGTGTTTAGATCCAGGCCATAATTGTTTTTGGCATGCATGCAACATATCATAAAATTTTTGAGCATCCATATTTGGAGCTTCCTCAACATTTTGTTCATATTCAGTGGTAAAATCAGGGCCTACAGCATCGAAAATCATTGTCTGATATCTATTCATTTGTTGATCATCACTAATGTGCACACTACTTGAACCTGGTAAAGATCTGTCAATCTCAACATCTATTTGAGGCTCTTCCTCTCCATGTGAAGTCCAATACCAATAATTAGGTGTGAACCCTTTTCTATAAAGATCAACCTTCACCTCATCAGGAGTTAAGTACCTCTGATTTTTGTGTTTTGAACATGGACACCTTAATTTCCCCTCACTTAAAAATATCGGATGTTGACATGCAAAAGAAATAAACTCCTCCACCCCAAGTAAAAAGTTATCTGTAATTCCCTTTCGGCCTGGAAGAAGCCTATTATACATCCAGTTACGATGCTCAAGAATATCCATCCTACATAATGTTAAAAAGATATGAAAAATTGCATGCTAAAAATTTACACTTCCTATAACTACTTGTAGAATTTTTCAAAAAATGATGGAAACAAGCAACCAACAACTGTAGAGACTCCACATGGACCCGGACGAATATGTCACACGTCATCTAACACTCTAAATACACAGCAAGAAATAAATGAACAAAAGGAGAGACATCATACACACCAGAGATGAGAAGAAACCCAAATGGCAGCTGATTTAGGAAAACTGCTCGCTTGCCCGGGAACCTACCAGCAAGGATGATAAGCACAGACCCCTAGGGTGATGCTGGACCTACAGAACAACAAAATGAAATGAAAATTGACTAAGCACTAATAAAAATAAAACCTGATTAAGCACTAACAAAAACACCCACAAATGCACCACAAATATATTCATGCTCTTACATTACATTTACACACATTACATTTACAAGAATCAGTTATCTATATGGACTAATAGTCTAATACTTTATCACAGACACGAAGCTTAACAATAAGCTTACAAGTTGTCAAGTTTGCAGACTATATAAATGCACTATGACAATAACTGATGTAGAAGATTTTGGTTGACTAGGCTCAAGTAACATGTCATGAAGTCGGTGTAAATTAGAAGATTGAAAACAGTAGAGACTACTGAGAGCTGGAAACACTAAATATGGAAACATCAAGAATCGATATGGAAGATTTGTGATGCTGTTGAGAGATCAAAGCAATTAGCATATTGAAGAATTCAAATTCAAAGCTTGAATTAAGTTACTGTTATGAAGGAAAGAGAAGAAATGATTTAGAAAGAATCAGGACAAAATTTTCTAGAACCAAGGAATTACTGCTATGATTCAAACGATAAGAAGAGAAACCCTAGAGCTATATAACTCCCTCAAAAGCTTCTATTGAAAGCTATAAAAGTGGGCAGAAAAAGTGCAACCAGGTTTAGATTGCTTCAGCCACAATGGACCTACATCCATTACTCAAGGCTCGTCCTTGAGATTTGGTAAATCCACTATGACAGCTTGTTGATGAAAAGACAAGCCAACCTCTCTAGTCTTTACACAGCTGGTTTTGGTCAAGTGCCAGCCGCACTCTTACAATTCGTGATAGCTAGAGGGTTTGAATTTAAGTTCTAGTATATAGAATCTCTAGTAGAAGTAGACTAATAGGAATAAGAGATGTGAACGAAATTCAGTTTTGCTTGAAAATCTCTGTTGTGAATGTATGCTATCTGCTGCTCACCAACATTATATATATATCAAATTTCTGCACTGTAATTTGGGCTATTTAAACATGTTGTGACCAAGGAATTGACTAAAGTAATTTCCTAGTTTCCAAATCACCAAGTTCAATCACAATAAGAAGACATACTTACATATTTATACCCAATGCTCCAAAAGAGCTCAGAGGGTACACAAATTGATATAACTATACCATTCATACTAAACCCATAAACGTAGAACCATGACGAAGTTATAGAAAATAATTGAACATAAGCTCAACAGCTAAAGGAGGAATGAGATCACCAAAATCTAATCCCTCCCCACCCGACATCACAAAACAAATTGGAAAAAACAATATGGGGAATCAATCAATTCTAAACCCTATACATGAAATTCTTATTAGTAAAACAAAAGCAATAAATGAGATTCGAAAACCCCCCACCCCAAAAGTCAAGATAGGAATAATTACAAGTGAAAACGGAGCAAAGTAGAATAATTACAAGTGAAAACTGGCGTACCAGGGATAAGAGAGTGTGTATTCCTTTCCGTTGTCTGAGATTATCCCTACTAGTTCTTATCTCGCGGTGTGTGGGCGCGCGCGTCACTTGTTCTAAGACCAGCCCAATACACAGACAGATTACAACAGTTCAGACGCTAAACTAGGAGGGTGTGGGAGAAGAAGGGGTTTCGGGAGTAATATGTTTCTGCAATTAGGGCTGGATCAAAGGGTTCAAATCATCTACAATGGTTTCTTTATTTCCAACCAATATTTCGGTTGGAAACCAAAAATTATTAAATTAATATTAATTTTATTTTCCAATTGATATTTTGGTTGGAAAAAACAAAAAATAAGTTTCCAACCGATAAAGTCGGTTGGTAAATTAATTTTCAGTACGTTATTTATAAAAATAGCTAAATTTATTTTCCAACCACAATTATCGGTTGGAAAATAATCTGAATGTTATAAATAAATAAAAATAAAATAAAATAACATATTCCAACCGAATATTCGGTTGGAAATATTTTTCAAAAATTTTAAAAAAATCTTATATTTGGCAACCGAAATATGGGTTGGAAATTCGGTTGGAAAGTAAATTTTTCCTACCGATTTTCCAACCAATATTTTATCGGTTGGTAAATGTTAACATAATGAGAAATGGTTGGAATTCGGTTGCAAATTCCAACCAAAATAATCGGTTGGAAAAAAGCAGTTGGTAAATCGCTAATTTCTTGTAGTGTGCTCAACATTGGTTCTTTAGACGTACTCCCGAACAGATGAGAAGAAGGTGGATCTCAATGTATATGTATATAGCCTGTATCTTTCGACATAAGATCAACAAGTTAAACCCTCCTACCTTTTTGATGTTCTAACGGGAGATGCATAAGAAGATGGGATTTATAGAACGAGAAGCATATGTACCTCAATGGCCAGAATCGGCTTATATCCTAAAAACTCCCAAACCATTTTCTTCGGCACTACTAGAGGAAGGTGATCCAGAGTTGGGGGAAGAGAATTTCAGAGAGGTAATGGTAATTGAGACAAAATTTGTCACAACTCAGGGGACAGAAATGGTTGTTGTACATCCACCTCCACTGAATTTAGTAATAAAAAAGGATACGCATGATATTCCTGCTACTCCATTTAAACTAGATGGAGATATTAAAAGTGTCCTGAATCAAAATAATTATACTAATTATTTCCTGCAAATCGTAGGAAAATAGTTAACCAGAATAGAAAGATTTATCCAAAAGGATAGAGATCAAGTAAAACTTGAATCAATAACAAAACCAAATCAGGTACCTCAAATAAGGTATGATTATCAGATAAAGCTGGAACCATACAAGGATTTGATTGAAGAAATCCTAAGTAATGTTAGAAGTAAAGATGAGGGAAGTTCTTCGTCAAAAAAGCCCGAAGTAGCGGTATTAAGTTCAGCTATTTCGGAAATATCCGAAGGAGATGAAGATATTAAAGATGTTAGAAATATGATCCAAAATTTGGAAATCAACAAGATCGAAAGGGGATCAAGCTCTAAACCTTATTACCCTCGCCCATCTCCGGTTGATCTGTTACATGAGGAACCATTAAGGGATCAAATAACCTTTGACGGTAACTCAGTAGTCGAATGGAACATTGATGGATTATCAGAATATCAAATTCTGACTAAAATCCATCATATGGCGATATTTGCTGCCGCAGCACATGCTAGAAGGGTAACTAATGAAGATAATACCAAAGCAATGATCTTGGGGATTGCTGGCCAACTAAAAGGTTGGTGGGATTACTGCATTTCTAATGCAGGAAAAGCATAAATTTTGGCTGCTAAGAAGGAAGACGGAACAGTAGATTTTATAAACACTTTAATTTATACAATTCTAAATCATCTTTTGTGTGAATCTTGGTTAAACCAAGATAGAACGAGTGAAACCTTGATGAATTTAAGGTGTCCGGATCTTTCTCATTACAAATGGTATAAAGATACCTTCTTTACTAAGGTCATGCAAAGAGGAGACTGTAACTCTGATTTCTGGAAAGAAAATTTTCTTTCAGGATTACCTATTCTTTTCTATGAAAGAATACGGAATCGGCTTATGACTCAATACAAAGGGGTGATACCCTATAATCTGCTCACTTGGGGAGAACTTTCAAACCAAGTGTTGCGAGAAGGCATTACTTTATGTAATGAACTTAAGCTGCAAAAGCAGTTGAAAAAAGAAAAACAAATGGGCAAAAATGCTCTGGGTGATTTCTGTAAACAAGTAGGCTATCTTCTAACTTTGGAGACAAAAAACCTGGAGGAGCCCGGAGATCTAAACAATAACGAAAATATTATAAAGCATATACTCCAAAGCAAAGACAAAAGAGGTTTGTCCCAAAACAAACCTCCTCAGGAAGAAGGAAACAGAGAAAAAGAAACTTTTCGAGAAGCGAAGATAGGAAGCCTGCAACTTACTTTAGGTGTGGAAGGCTGGGGCATTACGCCAATAGATGTCGAGTGAAGAGAGCGATTGACGCGTTGGAACTCGATGAAGGTATGAAAAAATCATTAGAATTAGCTCTTCTGAATAATAAAGAAGAGGAAAAAAGGATTATGGAACTAGAAAATGAATCTGAAATTTCAGAAGATTCTGAAAATTTGGAAAGTGAAAAGAAGAGGTAAAAGACTGTTATTATGGTCTAAATGTAATAACAAGAGAAGACAATCTTGTTCTGGATCTAATAGATCAGATACAAGACCCTGGAACTCGAAGAAAATTCTGGGAAAAACTTTTCCAATCCAAAGAAAAGGGTTTAGCCTCCAAAGTAGAGGAAAAAGTGACTACAATTCCATATGATGTAACCCAGATTATTAATAAAAGAAAAGAAAAGCCTGTATTAAGAAAACTTCTACAGATGATCTCCAACAAGAAGTAAAACTTCTTAAACAAGAAATAAAATTTCTAAAGGATCGTGTCAGTTCTCTGGAAGAATACTCTATGAACCCCAAGGAGAAAACTGAAGATGAAGAACTGGATCCAATGATGGAGTTATTGAAAAGAGAAGCAATGGGGAAATTATAGGAGAATCTAGCAAAACCAAGGAAGAGGAAATTCCTCAGATAAGCGTGATAGAGTCTATTGGACAGAGATGGTTTGCTAAGATAACCATAGCAATTCAAAATGAGTACACTTTTGAGGCCAAAGCATTAGTTGACTCTGGAGCAGATGTCTGTTGTATAAGAGAAGGACTTGTACCATCAAGATATTTCTCAAAGACTACTCAGGTGATTCGATCTGCAAATAGACAGCCTCTACAGGTTAGATATAAATTGGAAAATGCAGTGGTCTGCAACCACCAGGTATGTATTTTTGTTCCATTCATTCTAGTTAAAAACATTTCACATGATGTTATACTCGGAAATGAGTTTTTATTAAAACTCTACCCAATCTGTCTAATAGACGAGCCGGGGATATGTTCAGAGATCAATGGGAATAAAATAAAATTTGATTTCATTGAACCTCTGGAACAAAAAATAGTAGACGTTATTTTAACATCTATTAATCAAAAACAAGAATTTATTAATTCGTTGAGTGAAGAAATAAAATCTGAGAAATTAGCTCAAAGGTTATCCACTCCAGAAATGAAAAGGAAAATAGAAGAAATTACTGAGTCTTTTACTAATAAGGTATGCTCAGAAATCCCGAATGCTTTCTGGGATAGAAAAAGCTATGTAGTTAAACTACCCTATGAAAAGGATTTTGATGAAAGGAAAATTCCTACTAAGGCAAGACCAATTGTTATGAATGAAAAACATATGGAACTCTATAAAACAGAGACTGCGGAATTAGAAAAGAAAAAACTCATTCGAAAAAGTTCTAGTCCTTGGAGCTGCCCAGCATTTATGTTGAAAATGCTGTTGAACTAGAAAGAGGTGTACCCATGTTGGTTATAAATTATAAGCCTTTAAACAAGGTGCTTCAATGGATAAGGTACCCAATCCCTAATAAAAGAGATCTATTAAACAGGTTATATGATGCAATTATATTTTCAAAATTTGATATGAAATCAGGATATTGGCAAATCCAGATTGACGAAAAGGATGGTTACAAAACGACATTCACAGTACCCTTTGGGCACTAAGCACTATGAATGGAATGTTATGCCATTCGGATTAAAAAATGCTCCTTCGGAATTCCAAAGGATTATGAACGAGATATTTAATCCTTATTCGACTTTTACGATCGTTTATATCAATGATGTCTTAGTATTCTCTAAATCTTTGGACTAGCATGTAAAACATCTGGAAAACTTTCTCAAAATTATAGAAAAGGTGGGACTAGTGGTGTCAGCCAGAAAAATGAAATTATTCCAAACCAAAATTTGGTTTCTGGGACATGATATAACTTATGGCTATATTAAACCTATTGAAAGAGCTATAAGTTTTTCAGAAAAATTTTCGGATGAAATAAAAGACAAAAAGCAATTCAAAGGTTTCTTGGAAGTTTCAATTATCTTTCAGACTTTTACAAAGACTTAGCAATTGATGCTAAGATACTATTCAAAAGACTAAGAAAGAAAAATCCTCCGGATTGGACAGAAGCTCATAGTAGGACAGTTCAAAAATTTAAGAGTAAAACTAAGGAAATTCCTTGTTTAGCATTACCAGATCCCAATGCCTACAAAATTGTAGAAACTGATGCCTCTGATCAAGGATACGGAGGAATCTTGAAGCAAAAATGCGGAAGTAAAGAAAATCTGGTTAGGTTCACTTCGGGAGTCTGGTCGGGTATTAGAATAAACTATTCTACTGTTAAGAAAGAAGTCTTAGCCATAGTACTTTGCATTCAAAAATTTGAATCAGATTTAATAAATCAAAAGTTTCTACTAAGGATAGATTGTAGTGCGGCTAAGGATATTCTTACTAAAAATGTTAAAAATTTAGCTTCTAAACAAATATTTGCTAGATGGCAGTGGATTCTGTCTTTATTTGATTTTGATATTGAATATATTAAGGGAGAGTTAAACTCTTTGCCTGATTTTCTAACCATAGAATTTTTGCAGGGATAGGAAACTTAAAGGAGTAATGAAGTCACCCAATTTCAAGAAAACGAGAAATTCTCCCCTAAGAGAGGCGACTTCGTCGTCTGACAAGTCTAACAGACTGGTTGAAGAAGCTTACAAATTCGCTACACCAATGGCTTCAAATAAAGAGTTCATCTACCCATTTATCCAAATTACTTCCAAACAAATAGTCTCTGTGGAGGTAAATCATATGAACCTTAACCCTCTTGAAATAGCCTAGCTTTACCTCTTTAAAGATATGCATCCTGCAAATCATCCCAAAGATGTGTTCTTCTACCAACAGGTTCTAATAGAATCTGGCTCTGTCATCCCCGAGCCTACTGTTAAAGGTGCTGAATGGGCTTATTCAAAATTAATTATCAAGCAAGCCTTGACTCTAGAAGATTGGGGATTAGCTAGTCCGTTGTCCTTCAGGCAACTTCGCCACTTTGGTTACTTAACAAAGCAATATAATTATTTCGATTATACCAACGCTTGGAGCTGTTCTCTTTTCTACAACAATAAAGCTAGAAAATTTAGTTGGTGGATACAATTCCAATTGGAAAAGGATTCGGCCCAATGCAAGTTCCCAAACTAGTTCTATCGCTGGTTTAGGGATTGGGGTTTAATTCCATTATACATGCCCCAGAATGTATCACAGGTGCAAGAAAAATTCTGCAAGTTTAATCAAGGTATAAATAACCCAAATCTCCTTTTTATTGCCTGCTATCAAATCCCTTGGATTGTTAAATGGGATTATGATGTGTATCCCTACTCCTTGAAAAAATTTCATCAGGAAGAGTTTTTTACTTATCTTAACCGAAGAATTTACGTTAAATGGTGGGATAAGTATCAATTTTTCGATCAGAAAAGTATCTATGAAGGAAGGGGTGTAATTACTCTACCAGGAAGTACTACTTCTGTTAACCATGAAAAGAACAGTAATCTAATAGATTTATTCAAAGATCTCCTAAAAGGAAATTCTCGGGAAGAACTAAAAAGGCAATTGTTTGAAGTTTTGGATTCTTCTGGCTCATCAACATCTTCTCCTATCAAGATTTTATCAGACGATCCAGAACATGCCTACAATATTGACTCCGACTATGATGTGGACCCTCTGATAGGACGAGAAGGGTAATCATTGTAGAAAACATAATTATTGTATAGTTCTTTTTTGTCTACCGACAGAATTTTTCTTAAAGTTAAGATGTTTTGGATAGACTTAAAGGACATTGTGGTAATTAGGCGATGGGGCCCGTTGAGTACCCACAATTACCCTTTTTTCTTTGTAGTCTTTATATAAGGCTCATCTCTTAACTTGAGAGAGCATTGTAAAAATTTGGAGAAGAAAATCCTCTGTGTATAATCCTCTAGTGGTATACAGTCCTCCCTCGAATTGGTTTCCTCGAATCAGCTGTAATACTCACTCATGTAAGATATTTTCTGAATGATTAATATTAAGTTTGTTTATGTGTTTTATCTTTTACTTTCTGTTTAATGTGCCATGCCTCTATCTACTGTACAACTAAGGAGGCAGTTACGTGATATAGAGAGAAGAATAGAAGTAGCTGAGGAGAGACCTTGGCAAACTCAGTAACTACGTAGACTTAGTACTCCAAATACTTACATCCCTCTAAGGATTAGAGAAAGAGAGATTGATGATTTAATTGATCGCTTGCAACAAGACTGGCAAGATCTTTATGATCGGTTAGAACTTCTATCTAGACTGTAGATTTCTGTAGATCCTGTTTAGTTTTGGTATCGGAGCCAGTAGCTCTTTTCTGTTGGGGAGGAGAGTGGTATCAATAGAGAGTCGTAACTGAGTAATCCCTAGTTTTGGTAGTGGAAGCCAAATTGCTTTTCCCTGTTGGGAAGGAGAGCAGTGTCAATAGAGAGTCGTAACTGAGTAATCCCTAGTCGCGTGGCCCATTGAAGCCATGGATAGGCGTTGTTGTGGCATAAATCATTGACAGAAAGGTTATTGACATACCTGGAGATATCATGAACCTTCTTAGTAGGAATAGGGAGTCTAGCTCGAGTACTAATGCTAATAAGAATAAAGAAATAATTAGATATGATAATATAGAAGAAAAACTGCAAAATTGGAGTTTACCTCCAGTCTCTGCACAAAAAATATATAAGTCTGTTGGGTCTTTTATATTTAAGTGTGATTACATAGTAAAAACTGTAGAAGAAACCATCTCTTTGAACGAAGGAGATGATACTTTCCAACTATTATCAGAAACTCTGATAAATGAGCATAAAGAGGCTTATAAATATGTCCATTTGGGGATGGTGCAAATTGCACTAAAACCTTTAACCCGACTAGGGTTAAATATTTCTGCACTAATATGTGTAAGGGATAAAAGACCTAATAAATTTCAAGATTCCTTACTGGGATGTGTAGAAACTACACTATGTGATGGCCCGACATACTTTGCATGTTTTCCAAATTTCAGTGTATCATTAACTAATACAAATATACTGAAATCCTTGGAACTGAATATCCAGCTAAATGGACTGGATATGCAAGCAGGATCTGAGCCCATGGCTCTGATCTATAGGGTGTATTACAAAGCTATGAGCACTATAGCACCTCAGGTGAGGCCATTAACAAACACTCTCTCTAATAGAAAGGGTGAAACCACTTTGTTCATAACTGATGTAGCAAAATCCAATAAGGTTGTTCCAAAAACAATTTCATGGGGCGAAGTAAAACTTCCTGACACTTGGAAATTAGAATCTGCAGTGGCACCTCCTAAAAAGGACAACAAAATTCTAGAAAAAATAAAAGAAAATGATGATGGAAGCGTGGAGATAAAATTATCTAAAAATCGGTCTGTTAAGTTAAATCTGGGAAATCTTAAAAAAGAATTCTTAGATTCATGACCATCAACATCATCTATGGTAAGAACTCCTAAAATAGAGGGAGTGGTGACATCTGAAGAAAACATTAGTCACCCTACATATAAGCGGGTTTCTTCTCCAACTCCATCTGACATGGGGTATATTGATGAAAATAGCTTAAATGTGATTGAAAAGGGAGAATCCTCAAAAGAAGTTCTTGAAGAAATTCCAATATTTGATCCTCCGCTAACGCATGAGGAAAAGGTCCAAATTGGACAAAACCTTATTGGGTTTACAAATACTGAAATTGTGATATTACAGTATTCTTTTAAAAAGAATATATATACCCAACGCTGGTTTTTTCGTCGTACGCCTGAAAGGATACGAGGGGAATGGTTAAGTATGTATATTGCCCTGATATATAGGCACAAATTAAGAGGATTAAATCCTCCGACCTTTTTGATGTTTTATCGGGAAGTTCATAAGAAGGTAGGTTTTCGTGAAAGAGAAGAAATCATACCACAGTGGCGCGAAGACTCCTAAGCCATTCTCAACGTCACCTTTGGATGAAGAAAATTTTCGAGAAGTAATGATCATAGAGACAAAATTTGTCACTACCCAAGGTAGAGAAATGGTGGCGGTACATCCACCCCCAATAAATTTAGTAATAAAAAAGGATACTCAGGATATTCCTGCAACTCCGTTTAAATTACAAGGAGATATAAAAAGTGTTTTGAATCAAAACAATTATACAAATTATTTTCTATAAACTGTAGGAAAACAATTGACTAGAATAGAAAGATCTATACAAAGAGATAAAGATCAAGTAATACTTGAATCAACCTCTAAAGGAACTCAAGTACCTCAGCTAAGATATGACTACCAGATAAAACTGGAACCATATAAGGATCTGATTGAGGAAATAATGAGTAATATTAAGAGCGGGGATGAAGGCAACTCTTCATCTAAAAATCCTGAGATAGCGGTGTTGAGTTCGATTATATCCGAAACTTCCAGAACGAATGAAGCAATAAAAGATGTTGAAAACATGATCCAAAATTTGGAAATCAATAAGATCGAAAAGGGATCAAGTTCAAAACCATATTACCCTCGTCCCTCGCCGATGGACCTGCTACATGAAGAACCAGTAAAGGATTAGGTAACCTTTGATTACTAAGTCTTTTACTGATAGGGGAGATTACTAAGTCTTCTGAAATGAAAAGAAAAATAGGGGAGATTACTAAGTCTTTTACTGATAAAGTATGCTCATAAATCCTGAATGCTTTCTGGGATAGAAAGAGTTATGTAGTAAAACTACCCTATGAAAAGGATTTCGATGAAAGGAAAATTCCTACTAAGGCAAGGCCAATTGCTATGAACGAGAGGCATATGGAGCTCTGTAAAACAGAGATTGCTGAATTGGAAGAGAAAAAATTAATTAGGAAAAGTTCTAGTCCTTGGAGTTGTCCAGCATTTTATGTTGAAAATGTTTCTGAATTAGAAAGAGGAGTACCAAGATTAGTAATAAACTATAAGCCCTTAAATAAGGCGCTTCAATGGATTAGGTACCCGATTCCTAATAAAAGAGATGTTAAACAGACTTTATGACACCATTATATTTTCAAAATTTGATATGAAGTCAGGATATTGACAAATCCAGATTGACGAAAAGGATTGTTATAAGACTGCATTCACAGTACCTTTTGGGCACTATGAGTGGAATGTAATGCCATTTGGATTAAAAAATGCTCCTTCAGAATTTCGAAGGATTATGAATGAGATATTTAATCCTTATTCAACTTTCACAATTGTGTATATTGACGATGTTTTAGTATTTTTTAAATCTTTAGACCAGCATGTAAAACATCTGGCAAATTTCCTCAAAATTATTAAGAAAGCTAGACTGGTAATTTCAGCCAGAAAAATGAAGTTATTCCAAACCAGAATTTGGTTTTTAGGACATAATATAACTTATGGCTTAATTAAACCTATCGAGAGAGCTATAAGTTTTTCAGAAAAATTTCCAGATGAAATAAAAGACAAGAAACAACTTCAAAGGTTTCTTGGAAGTCTTAACTATCTTTCAGATTTTTACAAAGACTTAGCAAGTGATGCTAAGATATTATTCGAGAGATTAAGGAAGAAAAATCGTCCGGATTGGACAGAAGCTCATACTAGAGTAGTGCAAAAAATAAGAGTAAAACTAAGGAAATTCCTTGTCTTGCATTACCAGATCCGAATGCCTACAAAATTGTAGAGACAAATGCCCCTGATAAAGGCTATGGAGGAATCTTAAAGCAAAAATGCGGAAGCAAAGAAAATCTTGTTAGGTTTACTTCAGGAATTTGGTCAGGAGGTAGAATAAATTATTCTACTATTAAAAAGGAAGTATTAGCAATAGTTTTATGTATTCAAAAATTTGAGTCAGATTTAATAAATCAAAAGTTTCTATTAAGAATAGATTGCAGCGCAGCTAAGGATATCTTAACTAAAGACGTTAAAAATCTAGCTTCTAAACAGATATTCGCTAGATGGCAGGGAATTCTGTCTGTGTTTGATTTTGATATTGAATACATAAAGGGAGAGTTAAACTCTTTGTCTGATTTTCTAACCAGAGAATTTTTGCAGGGATAGGAAACCCAAAGGAGTAATGAAATCACCTAATTTAAAGAAAATGAGAAATTCTCCCCTGAGAGAGGCAACTTCGTCATCTGCAAGTCTAACAGACTGGTTGAAGAAGCCTACAAATTCACTGCTCCAGCGGCTTCCAATAAAGAGTTTATCTACCCGTTTATCCAAATTACTTCCAAACAAATAGTTTCTGTGGAGGTAAATCATATGAATCTTAACCCTCTTGAAATAGCCAAGCTTTATCTCTTTTGGGATATCCATCCTGCAAATCATCCCAAAGATGTGTTTTTCTACCAACAGGTTCTAATAGAATCTGGTTCTGTTATCTTTGAACCTACTGTTAAAGGTGCGGAATGGGCTTATTAAAAATTAATTATCAAGAAAATCTTGACTCTTGAAGATTGGGGTTTAGCAAGCCCTTTATCTTTCAGGCAACTACGCCACTTTGGTTACTTACCAAAGCAATACAATTACTTCGATTATATCGAGGCCTGGAACAATGCTTTATATTACAATAATAAAGCTAGAAAATTTAGCTGGTGGATACAATTCCAGTTGGAAAAGGATCTGGCTCATTATAAATTCCCAAATTGGTTTTATCGCTGGTTTTGGGATTAGGGTTTAATTCCTTTATGTCTGCCCCAGAACGTTTCTCAAGTGCAAGAAAAATTCTGTAAGTTTAATCAAGGTATAAATAACCTTAACCTCCTTTTTGTGGCCTGCTACCAGACCCCTTGGATTGTGAAATGGGATTACGATGTGTATCCCTACTCTCTCAAAAAATTTCATCAAGAAGAATCTTTTACTTATCTTAACCGTAGAATTTATGTAAAATGGTGGGATAAGTATCAGTTTTTTGATCAAAAGGGTATCTATGAAGCTAGGGGTGTAATAACCCTACCGGAAGTACTACTTCTGTTAACCATGAAAAGAATAGTAATCTAATAGATTTGTTCAAAGATATCCTAAAAGGAAATTTTCGTGAAGAGCTTAAAAGGAAATTGTTTGAAGTTTTAGACTCTTATGGCTCATCAACATCATCTCCTATCAAGATTCTATCAGACGATCCAGAACATGCCGACAATATTGACTCCGACAACGATGTGGACACTTTACTAGGACGTGAAGGGTAATCATTGCAAAACAAACAATCTGTGTACAGTTCTTTTTGTCTGCTGACAAAACTCTCCTAAAAGTGAAGATGCTGGAACAGTCACTTTTGTCTGCCGACAGAAATTTCGTTAAAGTTTAGTACTTCAGATAAACTTGGAGGATTTTGTGGTAATTTGGCGATGGGGCCTGAAGCGTACCCGTAATTACCCTTTTATCCTTGTATTTTCTTTATAAGGCGCATCTCTGGGTGTTGAAACATTATTGTAAAAATTCTGTAAGAAAATTACTCTATGTGTATCTCTCCCCCTCCTTGTATACAATTCTCATCTGGAACTGGTTTTCCAACTTCAACTGTATCACTCACTCATGTAAGATACTTTCTTATTAATGATAGATGTTTGTTTGTGCTTATCTTCTTTCATGATTTATTGCTTGAATGTCTATACCATTAGCTAGAGAATTAAGGTGTCATCAAAATATATTAGAAAGACAAATTAGGAGATATGAAAGAGTGTTTGAAAGATTAGAAGATTTAATCGCTCTTAGTACACCAGTAACTTATCTAGGTTTAAGAGCACGACTTAATGCAGTAGATGATAGAATAGATGCTCTTTGGTCTGAATGGAAAGATCTAGCAGATCATATGGAAGTACTATCACGCGGTTAAGTTAATCCCTTCCTATTTAAGTCCTGTTTACTTAATTTCTGTATCCTGGTTAGTTTTGGAATCGGAGCCAAGTTGCCTTTTCCTGTTGGGAAGGAGAGTGGTGTCAATAGAGAGTCGTAACTGAGTAATCCCTAGTCGCGTGGCCCGTTGAAGCCGTTGAAAAGCACGTCTATGGAGAGAGTTGAGCAATTCCAAAGCATCTGAGTGGACTGTTGTACTCTATTTAGTGCATTTAGAATTATAACTCACTAGTTTTTCTGCCGTACAACATTTCGTAATGAAATGATGCCAATAGACCAAGTTATGTTTGAAATTGTACAAAAACGTGAAAAGCTCGTCTATGGAGAGAGTTGAGCAATTTCAAAGCATCAAAGTGGACCGTTGTACTCTATTTAATATTCCAAAAATCAGAGTGGATTGTTGTACTCTATTTAGTGTTTTTAGAATTATAACTCACTAGTTTTTCTGTCGTACAACATTTCGTAATGAAAAGATGCCAATAGACCAAGTTAAGTTTGAAATTGCACCAAAACGTGAAAAGCTCGTCTATGGAGAGAGTTGAGCAATTTCTGTACAATTTTTCGCAAGGTAAAGATGTCAATAGACCAAGTTATGTTCCAAATTGCACGAAAACGTGATAACTCATCTATTGAGAGAGTTGAGCAATTCCAAAGCATAAAATTAGATCGTGTTACTCTATTTAGTGTTCTTATATGTCTAACTTACTAGTTTAGCTTTCGCACAACATTTCGTAACCAAAAGATGCCAATAGACCATGTGATGTTTGAAATTACACAAAACATGAAAATTTTGTCTATGGAGAGAGTTGAGCAATTCCAAAGCATCAAAGTGGATCGTTGTACTCTATTTAGTGTTCTTTGAAGTCTAACTTGCTAGTTTCACTTTCGTGCAACATTTCGTAAGGTAAAGATGTCTATAGACCAAGTTATGTTCAAAATTGCACAAAAATGTGAAAAACTCGTCTGTGGAGAGAGTTGAGCAATTCTAGAGTATCAAAGTGGACCGTTGTATTCTATTTAATGTTCTAAGCAGTCTAACTTGCTATTTTAGCTTTCGTAGAATGTTTCATATGGTAAAGATGCGAATAGACCAATTTATGCTTCAAATTACACAAAAACATGAAAAGCTCTTCTATAAGAGAGTTTGATCAATCTCAGAGTATCAAAGTGGACCATTGTACTCTATTTATTATTCTAAGAAGTCGAACTTGCTAGTTTAGCTTTCATACAATGTTTCGTAAGATAAAGATGCAAATAGACCAACTTACGTTTCACATTCCATAAACACATGAAAAGCTTGTGTATGGAGAAAGTTGAGCAATTCTAAAGCATCAAAGTGGACCGTTGAATGCTATTTAGTGTTGTCAGAAGTCTAACTAGCTATTTTAGCTTTCGTACAACCTTTCGTAAGGTAAAGATACGAATAGACCAACTTATGTTTTAAATTGCACAAAAACGTGAAAAACTCATCTATAGAGAGCGTTGAGCAATTCCAAAGCATCAAAGTGGACTGTTGTACTCTATTTAGTGTTCTTAGAACTCTAACTTGCTAGTTTAGCTTTCGTATAACATTTTATAACCTAAAGATGCCTATTGACCAAGTTTATCTTCAAAATTGCACAAAAAGGTGAAAAACTCACCTATGGAGAGAGTTGAGCAATTACGAAACATCAAAGTGGACCGTTGTACTCTATTTAGTTTTCCTAGAAGTCAAACTCACTAGTTTGGCTTTCATACAACATTTCCTAAGGCGAAGATTCCAATAGACCAAGTTATATTTGAAACTGCACAAAATAATGAAAAGCTCATCTTTAGAGAGACTTAGGCAATTCCAAAGCATTAAAATTGACCGTTGTACTTTATTTAGTGTTCTTAGAAGTCTAACTTGCCAGTTTAACTTTCTTTCAATGGTTCGTATGGTAAAGATACAAATGGACAAAGTCATGTTTGAAATTACACAAAAAAACACGAAAGGCTCGTCTTTGGAAAGAGTTTAGCAATTCTAAAGTATCAAAGTGGACCATTGTTGTAACAGCCCGACCCACTAAAGCCCAATTACCCCACCAACCATCGAACTTGGCCCATACCAAGCCCAACCTGGCAGTTCCCAATCACCACCAGCCCATACTGGCAGCAATTGGACAATAGTTTAAGGTCCGCAACTTGTTATATTCTGCACCCAAGATCCATCCCTGGCCGATGTGGTATTTTCATCCAGAACAGTAACCCCCACACCTCGCCTCATATGACGCAGAGCAGGGCATTACAGTCCACCCCCCTTAGGAGCCCACGTCCCCGTGGGTCACGCCAGACACGGGCACCGCGCCCCGGCTAGACGTGAGGGCGAAAGCCACATACCCACCAGGTCGGCTCCGATACCAACTGTAACAGCCCGACCCACTAAAGCCCAATTACCCCACCAACCATCTAACTTGGCCCATACCAAGCCCAACCTGGCAGTTCCCAATCACCACCAGCCCATACTGGCAGCAATTGGACAATAGTTTAAGGTCCGCAACTTGTTATATTCTGCACCCAAGATCCATCCCTGGCCGATGTGGTATTTTCATCCAGAACAGTAACCCCCACACCTCGCCTCATATGACGCAGAGCAGGGCATTACAATTGTATTCTTTTTAGTGTTCTTAGAAGTCTAACTTGCTAGTTTAGCTTTCGTACAACATTTCATAACCAAAAGATGCCAATAGACCAATTTATGTTTGAAATTGCACAAAAGCGTTAAAAGCTCGTCTATGGAGAATGTTGAGCAATTCCAAAGCAACAAAGTCGACCGTTGTACTCTATTTAGTATTTTTAGAAGTCTAACTTGTTAGTTTAGCATTCGTACAATGTTTCATAAGGTAACAATACGAATAGACCAAGTTATAATTGAAATTGTACAAAAACGTGAAAAGCTCATCCATGGAAAGCATTGAGCAATTCCAAAGCATCAAAGTGCACTGTTGTACTCTATTTAGTGTTCTTAGAATTCTATCTTGCTACTTTAGCTTTCGTAAAAAATTTCGTAAGGTAAAGATGCCAATAAACCAAGTTATGTTCAAAATTGCACAAAAACGTGATAACTCATCTATGGAGAGAGTTGAGCAATTTCAAAGCATAAAAGTGGACTGTTGTACTCTATTTAGTGTTTTTAGAAGTCTAATTGCTAGTTTAGCTTTCATACAACATTTCGTAGCCAAAAGATGCAGATAGACCAAGTTATGCTTGAAATTGCATAGAAACATGAAACGCTCGTCTAAGGAGAGAGTTGAGCAATTCCAAAGCATAAAAGTGGACTTTTATACTCTATTTAGTGTTCTTTTAAGTCTAACTTGCTAGTTTAGCTTTCGTGCAATATTTTGTCAGTAAAGATGCTAATAGAACAAGTTATGATCAAATTTGCACAAAAACGAGTAAAGCTCATCAATGGAGAGAGCTAATCAATTCTTTTGTTTCAAAGTGGACCGTTGTACTCTATTTAATGTTCTAAGAAATTTAACTTGCTAGTTTAGATTTCGTACAATTTTTAGTAACATAAAGATCCAAATAGACCACGTTATGTTTGAAATTGCACAAAAACATAAAAAGCTTGTCTATGACAGAGTTGAGCAATTCCAAAGTATCAAAGTGGACCATTGTACACTACTTAATATTCTAAGAAGTCTAACTTGCTAGTTTAGCTTTCGTAAAACGTTTCATAAGGTAAAGATGGGAATAGACCAGGTTATGTTTGAAATTGCACAAAAACATGAAAAGCTCATCTATGAAGAAAGTTGAGCAATTCCAAAGCATCAAAGTGGTCCATGTACTTTATTTAGTGTTCTCAAAAGCTTAACTAGCTATTTTAGCTTTCGTGCGGTGTTTGAAATTACGCATTACACAAAAACATGAACGATTCATCAATGGAGAGCGTTGAGATGCAAAGCATCAAAGTGGACTGTTGTACTCTATTTAGTGTTCTTAAAATTCTAACTTGCTAGTTTAGCTTTCGTACAACGTTTAGTAAGGTAAAGATGCGGATAGACCAAATTGTGTTTGAAATTACACAAAAATGTGAAAAGCTCGTCTATGGAAAGAGTTGAGCAATTCCAAAGCATCAAAGTGGACCGTTGTACTCTATTTAGTGCTCTTTGAAGTCTAACTTGCTAGTTTTACTTTCGTGCAATATTTCGTAAAGTAAATATGCCTACATACCAAGTTTTGTTCAAAATTGCACAAAAACATGAACAGCTCATGCATGGAGAAAGTTGAGCAATTCCAAAGCATCAAACTGAAATGTTGTATTCTACTTAGTGTTCTTAGAAGTCTAACTTGCTAGTTTAGCTTTCGTACAAGATTTCGTAACCAAAAGATGTCAATAAACCAAGTTATGTTTGAAATTGCACAAAAAAGTGAAAAGATAGTCTATGGAGAGAGTTGAGCAATTTCAAAGTATCAAAGTGGACCGTTGTACTCTATTTAGTATTCTTAGAAGTCTAACTTGGTAGTTTAGCCTTTGTACAACGTTTCAAAAGGTAAAGATACGAATAGTCCAAGTTATGTTTGAAATTTCACAAAAACATGAAAAGCACGTCTATGAGAGAGTTGAGCAAATCCAGAGTATCAAAGTGGACCGTTATACTCTATTTAGTGTTCTTAGAAGTCTAACTTGATAGTTTAGCCTTTGTACAATGTTCCATAAGGTAATGATGCGGATAGACCAAGTTGTGTTTGAAATTGCACAAAAACGTGAAAAACTCATCTATGGAAAGTGTTGAGCAATTTCAAAGCATCAAAGTGGACCGTTGTACTCTATTTAGTGTTCTTTGAAGTCTAACTTGCTAGTTTTGCTTTCATGCAATATCTCTGAAGGTAAAGATGCCTACAGACCAAGTTTTGTTCAAAATTGCATAAAAACTTGAACAACTCATGTATGGAGAAAGTTGAGTAGTTCCAAAGCATCAAAGTGGAATGTTGTACTCTACTTAGTGTTCTTAGAAGTATAACTTGCTATTTTAGCTTTCGTACAAGATTTCATAACCAAAAGATGTCGATAGACCAATTTATGTTTGAAATTGCACAAAAAAGTGAAAAGCTCGTCAATGGAGAGAGTTGAACAATTCCAAAGCATCAAAGTGGACTATTGTATGCCATTTAGTGTTCTTAAAAGTCTAACTTGCGTTTAGCTTAGGTACAACATTTCGTAAGCAAAAGACGCCATTAGACCAAGCATAAAAATGTAAAAAACTCATCTATGGAGAGAGTTATGCAATTCAAAAGCATCAAAGTGGACCGTTGGTACTCTATTTAGTGTTCTTAAAAGTCTAACATGCTAGTTTAGCTTTTACAATATTTTGCAACCGAAAGATGCCAATAGACCAAGTTATGCTCAAAATTACACAAAAATGTGAAAACCTTGTCTATGGAGAGAGTTGAGCAGTTCCAAAGCGTCAAAGTTGACCGTTGTGCTCTATTTAGTGTTCTTAGAAGTCTAACTCGTTAGTTTAGTTTTCGTATAATGTTTCCTAAGGTGAAGGTGTCAATAGACCAAGTTATGTTTGAAATAGCAGAAAATCGTGAAAAGCTCATCTATATAGAGAGTTAGGCAATTCCAAAGCATCAAAGTTGACTATTGTACTCTATTTAGTGTTCTTAAAAGTCTAACTAGTCGATTTAGCTTTCGTACAACATTTCATATGATAAAGATACAAATGGAAAAATTTATGTCTAAAATCGTAAAAAAATGTGAAAAGCTTGTCTATGGAGAGAGTTAGCAATTCCAAAGGGTCAAAGTGCCCGGTTGTACTCTAGTTAGTGTTCTTAGAGGTCTAATTTTCTAGTTTAGCTTTCGTACAACATTTCGTAAACAAAAGAAGTCAATAGACCAAGTTATGTTTGAAATTGCATAGAAACTTGAAAAGCTCATTTATGGAGAGCGTTGAGCAATTCCAAAGCATCAAAGTGGACTTTTTTGCTCTATTTAGTGTTCTTAAAAGTCTAACTTGCTTGTTTAGCTTTCGTGCAACATTACGCAAGGTAAAGATGCCAATAAATCAAGTTATGTTCAAAATTACACAAAACCGTGATAACTCATCTATGGAGAGAGTTGAGCTATTCCAAACCATAAAGGTGAACCGTTGTACTCTATTTAGTGTTCTTAGAACTCTAACTTGCTAGTTTAGCTTTTGTACAATGTTTCATAAGGTAAAGATGTCAATAGACCAAGTTATGTTTGAAATTACACAAAAACATCAAATGCTCGTCTATAGAGAGAGTTGAGCAATTCCAGAGTATAAAACTCTACGGTTGTACTCTATTTAATATTCTAAGAACTCTAACTTGCTAGTTTTGCTTTCGTAAAATGTTTCGTAAGGTAAAGATGCGAATAGACCAAGTTATGTTCGAAAGTGCACAAAAACGTCAAATGCTCGTCTATGGAGAGAGTTGAGCAATTCCAAAGCATCAGAGTGAACCGTTGTACTCTATTTAGTGTTCTTAGAATTAGAACTCACTAGTTTTGCTTTCGTACAACATTTTGTAACCAAAAAATGCCAATAGATCAAGTTATTTTCAAAATTGTACAAAAATGTGAAAAGCTCTCCATGGAGATTGTTGAGCAATTCTAAATCATCAAAATTGACCGTTGTACTCTATTTAGTGTTCTTAGAAGTCTAACTTCCTATTTTAGCATTCGTACAACGTTTTGTAAGGTAAAGATGCGAATACACCAAGTTATGTTTGAAATTACACAAAACGTGAAAAGCTCGTATATGGTGAGAGTTGAGCAATTCCAAAGTATCAAAGTGGACCATTGTACTCTATTTCATGTTCTTAGAATTCTAACTTGCTAGTTTAGCTTTCGCACAACATTTGACAAGGTAAAGATGTCAATAGACGAAGTTATGTTTGAAATTGCACGCAATAATGAAAAGCTATTGAATGGAGAGAGTTGCGCAATTGCAAAGCATCAAAGTGAACTATTTTACTCTATTTAGTGTTCTTAGAAGTCTAACTTGCTAGTTCAGCTTTCGTACAATATTTCGTAACCAAAAGATGACAATAGACCAAGTTATGTTTAAAATTACACAAAAAGGTGAAAACCTCGTAAATGGAGAGAGTTGAGCAATTCCAAAGCATCAAATTGGACCGTTGTACTCTATTGAGTATTCTTAGAAGTCTAACTTGCTAGATTAGTTTTCGTACATTGTTTCCTAAGGTGAAGATGCCAATAGACCAAGTGATGTTTGCAAAGCAGAAAGTCGTGAAAAGGTCATCTATATAGAGAGTTAGACAATTCCAAAGCATCAAAGTTGACTGTTGTACTCTATTTAGTGTTCCTAGAAGTCTAACTAGTCAGTTTAGCTTTCGTACAACGTTTCGTTATGGTAAAGATACCAATGGAAAAAGTTATGTCTGAATTGTAAAAAAACGTGAAAAGCTTGTTTATGGAGAGAGTTGAGCAATTCCAAAGCATCAAAGTGCACCGTTGTACTCTATTTAGTGTTTTTAGAAGTCTAACTTACTAGTTTAGCTTTCGTACAATATTTCGTAAACAAAAGATGCCAATAGACCAAGTTATGTTTGAAATTGCACAAAAACTTGAAAAGCTCGTTTATGGAGAGCGTTGAGCAATTCCAAACCATAAAAGTGAACCATTGTACTCTATTTAGTGTTCTTAAAACTCTAACTTGCTAGTTTAGCTTTCATACAATGTTTCGTAAGGTAAAGATGTCAAGAGACCAAGTTATGTTTGAAATTACACAAAAACTCACACGCTCGTGTATAGAGAGAGTTGGACAATTCCAGAGTTTCAAAGTGGACCATTGAGCTCTATTTAATATTCTAATAAGTCTAGCTTGCTAGTTTTTCTTTCGTAAAATGTTTTGTAAGGTAAAGATGCGAATAGACCAAGTTATGTTCGAAATTGCACAAAAACATGAAAAGGTTGTTTATGGAAAGAGTTAAGCAATTCCAAAGCATCAGAGGGGACCAATGTACTCTATTTAGTGTTCTTGGAATTATAACTCACTACTTTTGCTTTCATAAACATTTCATAACCAAAAGATGCCAATAGATCAAGTTATTTTCAAAATTGCACAAAAACGTGAAAAGCTCTCTATGAAGATTGTTGAGCAATTCCAAATCATCGAAATTGACCGTTGTACTCTATTTAGTGTTCTTAGAAGTCTAACCTCCTATTTTAGCATTCGTACAACATTTCGTAAGATAAAGATGCGAATACACCAAGTTATGTTTGAAACTACACAAAATGTGAAAAGCTCGTTTATGGAGAGAGTTGAGCAATTCCAAAGTATCAAAGTGGACCATTGTACTCTATTTCATGTTCTTAGAATTCTAACTCGCTAGTTTAGATTTTGTACAACATTTCACAATGGAAAGATGCCAATAGACGAAGTTATGTTTGAAATTGCACATAATAATGAAAAGCTATTCAATGGAGAGAGTTGAGCAATTGCAAAGCATCAAAGTGAACTATTGTACTCTATTTAGTGTTCTTAGAAGTCTAACTTGCTAGTTTAGCTTTCGTACAAAATTTCGTGACCAAAAGATGCCAATGGACCAAGTTATGTTCAATATTACACAAAAACTAAAAACCTCGTATATGGAGAGAGTTGAGCATTTCCAAACCATCAAAGTGGACCGTTGTACTGTATTTAGTATTCTTAGAAGTCTAACTCGTTAGTTTAGTTAGTTTAGTTTTCGTACATTGTTTCCTAAGGTGAAGATGCCAATAGACCAAGTGATGTTTGAAATAGCATAAAATCGTGAAAAGGTCATCTATATAAAGAGTTAGGAAATTCCAAAGTATCAAAGTTGATTGTTGTACTCTATTTAGTGTTCCTAGAAGTCTAACTAGTCAATTTAGCTCTTGTACAACGTTTCGTGTGGTAAAGATATGAATGGAAAAACTTATGTTTGCATTGTAAAAACACTTGAAAAGCTTGTCTATGGAGAGAGTTGAGCAATTCTAAAGCGTCAAAGTACACCGTTGTACTCTATTTAGTGCTTTTAGAAGTCTAACTTACTAGTTTCGCTTTCGTACAACATTTCGTAAACAAAAGATGCTAGTAGACCAAGTTATGTTTGAAATTGCATAAAAGCTTGAAAAGCTCGTTTATGGAGAGCGTTGAGCAATTTGAAAGCATCAAAGTGGACTGTGTGCTCTATTTAGTGTTCTTAAAAGTCTAACTTGCTAGTTTAGCTTTCGTACAACATTACGCAAAGTAAAGATGCCAATAAATCAAGTTATGTTCAAAATTGCGTAAAATCGTGATAACTCATCTATGGAGAGAGTTGAGCTATTCCAAACCATAGAAGTGAACCATTGCACTCTATTTAGTATTCTTAGAAATCTAACTTCCTAGTTTAGCTTTCGTACAATGTTTCATAAGGTAAAGATGCCAAGAGACCAAGTTATGTTTGAAATTACACAAAAACTCACACGCTAGTGTATGGAAAGAGTTGAGCAATTCTAGAGTATCAAAGTGAACCGTTGTACTCTATTTAATATTCTAAGATGTGTAACTTGCTAGTTTTGCTTTTGTCAAATGTTTCGTTAGGTAAAGATGTGAATAGACCATGTTATGTTCGAAATTACACAAAAACATGAAAAGCTCGTCTATGGAGAGAGTGAAGCAATTCCAAAGCATTAGAGTGGACCATTGTACTCTATTTAGTGTTCTTAGAATTGTAACTCTCTAGTTTTGCTTTCTTACAACATTTCATAGCGAAAAGATGTCAATAGATCAAGTTATGTTCAAAATTACACAAAAACGTGAAAAGCTCTCTATGGAGATTGTTGAGCAATTAGAAATCGTCAAAGTTGACTGTTGTACTCTATTTAGTGTTCTTAGAAGTCTAACTTCCTATTTTAGCATTTGTACAATGTTTCGTAAGGTAAAGATGCGAATACACCAAGTTATGTTTGAAATTACACAAAACGTGAAAAGCTTGTATAGAGAGAGAGTTGAGCAATTCCAAAGTATCAAAGTGGACCATTGTACCCAATTTCGTGTTCTTAGAATTCTAACTTACTAGTTTAGCTTTCGTATAACATTTCTTAAGGTAAAGATGTCAATAGACAAAGTTATATTTGAAATTGCATGTTATAATGAAAAGCTCTTCAATGGAGAGAGTTGAGCAATTGCAAAGCATCAAAGTGGACTATTGTACTCTATTTAGTGTTCTTAGAAGTCTAACTTGCTAGTTTAGCTTTCGTACAATATTTCATAACCAAAAGATGCTAATAGACTAAGTTATGTTCATAATTGCACAAAAACGTGAATAGCTCGTCAATAGAGAGAGTTATGCAATTCCAAAGCATCAAAGTGGACCGTTGTACTCGATTTAGTATTCTCAGAAGTCTAACTTGGTAGTTTTGCTTTCGTACAACATTTTGTAGGGTAAAGAGTCGAATAGACCATGTTATGTTTGAAATTGCACAAAATCATGAAAAGTTCATCTAGAGAGAGAATTGGGCAATTCCAAAGCAACAAAGTTTACTATTGTACTCTATTTCATGTTCTTAGAAGTCTAACTTGCTGGATTAGCTTTCGTACAACGTTTCGAAGGGTAAAGATATGAATGGACAAAGTTATGTTTGAAATTGCGCAAAAATGTGAAAAGCTCATCCATGGAGAGAGTTGAGTAATTCCAAAGCATCAAAACTGATCGTTGTACACTATTTAGTGTTCTTAGAAGTCTAACTTTCCAGTTTAGCTTTAGTGCAATATTTCATAAGGTAAAGATGCAAATAGACCAAGTTATATTTGAAATTGTATAGAAATGTGAAAAGCTCGTCTATGGAGAGAGTTGAGCAATTCCAAAGCGTCAAAGTGGACTATTGTACTCTATTTAGTGTTCTTTGAAGTCTAACTTCCAAGTATAACTTTCGTACAACATTTTAGAACCAAAAGATGTCAATACACCAAGTTATGTTTGAAATTGCACAAAAACTTGAAAAGCTCGTCCATGGAGAGAGTTGAGCAATTTCAAATAATCGAAGTGGACTATTATACTCTATTTAGTGTTCTTAGAAGTCTAACTAGCTAAATCAGCTTTTGTAGAACATTCATAACCAAAAGATTCCAAGAGACCAAGTCATTTTTGAAATTACATTAAAACGTGAAAAGCTTATCTACGGAGTGAATTGTTGTACTCTATTTAGTGTTCTTTGATGTCTAACTTGCTACCTTAGCTTTTGTACAACATTTCTTAAGGTAAAGATGCGAATAGACCAAGTTATGTTTGAACTGCACAAAAAAGTGAAAAGGTCATCTATGGAGAGCATTGAACAATTCCAAAACATCAAAGTGGATTGTTGTACTCTATTTAGTGTTGTTAAAAGTTTAACTTGTTAGTTTAGCTTTCGTACAACATTTCGTAAGGTAAAGTTGTCAATAGACCAAGTTATGTTCCAAATTGCACGAAAATGTAATGACTCATCTTTAGAGAGAGCTGAGCAGTTCCAAAGCATAAAATTACACCGTGTTACCCTATTTAGTGTTCTTAGAAGTCTAACTTACTAGTTTAGTTTTCGTACAACATTTGGTAACCAAAAGATGCCAATAGACCAAGTGAAGTTTGAAATTACACAAAAACGTGAGAAGTTCATCTATGGAGAGAGTTGTGCAATTCCAAACATCAAAGTGGCTTGTTGTACTCTATTTACTGTTCCTAGAAGTCTAACTTGCTAGTTTAGCCTTCGTACAATGTTTCATACGGTAAAGATACGAATAGACCAAGTTATAATTAAAATTGTACAAAAACGTGCAAAGCTCGTCCATGGAAAGCATTGAGCAATTCCAAAGCATCAAAGTGCACTGTTGTACTCTATTTAGTGTTTTTAGAAGTCAAACTTGCTAGTTTAGCTTTCGTAAAAACTTTTGTAAGGTGAAGATGCCAATAAACCAAGTTATGTTCAAAATTGCACAAAAACGTGATAACTCATCTATGGAGAGAGTTGAGCAATTCCAAAGCATAAAAGTGGACCGTTATACTCTATTTAGTGTTCCTAGAAGCCTAACTTGCTAGTTTAGCTTTCGTACAATATTTCATAAACAAAAGATGCCAATAGACCAAGTTATGTTTGAAATTTCACAAAAACATGAAATGCTCGTCTATGGAGAGAGTTGAGCGATTCCAAAGCATCAAAGTGGACTTTTGTACTCTATTTAGTGTTGTTTAAAGTCTAACTTGCTAGTTTAGCTTTTGTGCAACATTTCGTATGGTAAAGATGCCTATAGACCAAGTTATGTTCAAAATTGCACAAAAATGAGAAAAGTTCATCGATGGAGAGAGTTGAGCAATTCTTGAGTATCAAAGTGGACCGTTGTACTCTATTTAATATTCTAAGTAGTCTAATTTGCTAGTTTAGATTACTTACAATGTTTAGTAACGTAAAGATGCAATAGACCATGTTAGTTTGAAATTGCACAAAAATATGAAAAGCTCGTCTATAATGGAGTTGAGCAATTCCAGAGTATCAAAGTGGACCATTGTACTCTATTTAATATTCTAAAAAGTCTAACTTGCTAGTTTAGCTTTCTAAAATGTTTCGTAGGGTAAAGATGCGAATAGACCAGGTTATGTTTGAAATTACACAAAAACATGAACAGCTCGTATATGGAGAAAGTTGAGCAATTTCAAAGCATCAAAGTGGACCATTGTACTTTATTTAGTGTTCTCAAAAGTCTAACTAGCTATTTTAGCTTTCATACAACCTTTCTTACAGTAAAGATGTAAATAGACCAACTTATGTTTGAAATTACATAAAAATGTGAAAAAGTCGTCTATGGAGAGCGTTGAGCAATTTCAAAGCAGCAAAGTGGATTGTTTTACTCTCTTTAGTGTTTTTAAAATTCTAACTCACTAGCTTATCTTTTGTACAATATATCTTAAGGTAAAGATGCCAATACACCGACTGCTATTCAAAATTGCATAAAAACGTGATAACTCATCTATGGTGAGAGTTGAGCAATTGCAAAGCATCAAAGTGGACCATTGTACTCTATTTAGTGTTCTTGGAAGTCTAACTTGGTAGTTTAGCTTTCGTACAATGTTTCGTACCATAAAGATGTGGATAGACCAAGTTGTGTTTGAAATTGCACAAAAATGTGAAAAGCTCATCTATGGAAAGAGTTGAGCAATTGCAAAGCATCAAAGTGGACCGTTGTACTCTATTTAGTATTGTTTGAAGTCTAACTTGCTAGTTTTTCTTTCGTGCAATATTTTGTAAGGTAAATATGCCTACAGTCCAAGTTTTGTTCAAAATTGCACAAAAACATGAATAGCTCATGTATGGAGAAAATTGAGCAATTCCAAAACATCAAAGTGAAATGTTGTACTCTACTTAGTGTTCTTAGAAGTCTAACTTTCTAGTTTAGCTTTCGTACAAGATTTCGTAATCAAAAGATGTCAATAGATCAAGTTATGTTTGAAATCGCACAAAAAAGTGAAAAACTAGTCTATGGAGAGAGTTGAGCAATTCCAAAGCAGCAAAGTGGACCGTTGTACTCTATTTAGTGTTCTTAGAAGTCTAGCTTGATAGTTTAACCTTCGTACAATGTTTCATAAGGTAAAGATACGAATAGTTCAAGTTATGTTTGAAATTATACAAAAACTTGAAGAGCTCGTCTATGAGAGAGTTAAGCAATTCCAGAGCATCAAAGTAGACCGTTGTACTCTATTTAGTGTTCTTAAAAGTATAACGTGCTAGTTTACCTGTCATACAATATTTCGTAAGGTAAAGATGCCAATAGACCGAGTGATGTTCAAAATTGCACAAAAAGGCGAAAACTCATCTATGGAGAGAGTTGAGCAATTCCAAAGAATTAAAGTGGACCATTATACTCTATTTAGTGTTTTTAGAAGTCTAACTTGGTAGTTTAACTTTCATACAACGTTCCATAAGGTAATGATACGGATAGACCAAGTTGTGTTTGAAATTGCATGAAAACGTGAAAAGCTCGTCTATGGAAGGAGTTGAGCAATTCAAAGCATCAAAGTGGACCGTTGTACTCTATCTAGTGTTCTTTGAAGTCTAACTTGCTAGTTTTGCTTTCATGCAATATTTCGTAAGGTAAAGATGCCTACATACCAAGTTTTGTTCAAAATTGCATAAGAACATGAACAACTCATGTATGGAGAAAGTTGAGCAATTCCAAAGCATCAAAGTGGATTGTTGTCCTCTACTTAGTGTTCTTAGAAGTCTAACATGTTATTTTAGCTTTCCTTCAAGATTTTGTAACCAAAAGATATCGATAGACCAAGTTATGTTTGAAATTGCACAAAAAGTGAAAAGCTCGTCAATGGAGAGAGTTGAACAATTCCAAAGTATCAAAGTGGACTATTGTACGCTATTTAGTGTTCTTAGAAGTCTAACTTGCGTTTTGCTTACGTACAACATTTCGTAAAGAAAAAATTTCAGTAGACCAAGTTATGTTCAAAATTGCATAAAAACGTAAAAAGCTCGTCTATGGAGAGAGTTGTGCAATGTAAAAGCATCAAAGTGGACCGTTATATTCTATTTGGTGCTCTCAAAAGTCTAACTTGCTAGTTTAGCTTTCGTACAACATTTTACAACCAAAAGATGCCAATAGACCAAGTTATGTTGAAAATTACACAAAAACGTGAAAATCTCGCCGATGGAGAGAGTTGACCAATTCTAAAGCATCAAAGTGGACTGTTGTACTCTATTTAGTGTTCTTAGAAGTCTAACTCGCTAGTTTAGTTTTCATACAATGTTTCCTGAGATGAATATGTCAATAGACCAAGTTATGCTTGAAATAGTACAAAATCATGAAAAGCTCATCTGTAGAGAGAATTAGACAATTCAAAACCATCAAAGTTGATCGTTGTATGCTATTTACTGTTCTTAGAAATTTAACTTGTCAGTCTAGCTTTCATACAACGTTTCGTATGGTAAAGATACGAATGGAAAAAGTTATGTCTGAAATTGCAAAAAAAATGAAAAGCTCATCTATGGAGAGAGTTGAGCAATTCCAAAGCGTCAAAGTGCATCATTGTACTCTATCTAGTGTTCTAAGTAGTCTGACTTACTAGTTTAGCTATTGTACAACATTTCGTAATAAAAGATGCCAATAAACCAAGCTACGTTAAAAAATAAACAAAAATGTGAAAAGCTCGACTATGGAGAGAGTTGAGTAATTCCAACGCATAAAAGTGGACCCTTGTACTCTATTTAGTGTTCTTACAAATCTAACTTGCTAGTTTAGCTTTCGTACAACATTTCTTATCCAAAACATGCCAATAGACCCAGTTATGTTCGAAATTGCATAAAAACGTGAAACGGTCGTCTATGGAGAGAGTTGAGCATTTCCAAAGCATCAATGTGGACTTTTGTCCTCTATTTAGTGTTCTTTGAAATTGTACAAAAAACGTGAAAAGCTCATCTATAGAGAGCATTGAGAAATTCCAAAGAACCAAAGTGGACTCTTGTACTCTATTTAGTGTTGTTAAAAGTGTAACTTGCTAGTTTAGCATTCATACAACATTTCGTAAGGTAATGATGCCCATAGACCAAGTTAAGTTCAAAATTGCACAAAAACGTGATAACTCATCTATGGAGAGAGTTGAGCAATTCCAAAGCATAAAATTGGACCGTGTTACTCTATTTAGTGTTCTTAGAAGTTTAACTTACTTGTTTAGCTTTCGTACAATATTTCGTAACCAAAAAGATGTCAATAGACTAAGTTATGTTTGAAATTGCATAAAGACATGAAAAGTTCATCTTTGGAGAGCTTTGAGCATTTCCAAAGGATCAAAGTGGATTGTTTTACTCTATTTAGTGTTCTTTGAAGTCAAACTTGCTAGTTTAGCTTTCGTGCAACATTTCGTAAGGTAAAGACGCCTATAAACCAAGTTATGTTCAAAATTGCACAAAAATGTGAATTGCTCGTCAATGGAGAGAGTTGAGCAAGTCGAGAATATTAAAGTAGACCGTTGTATTTTATTGAATGTTCTAAGAAGTCTAACTTGCTAGTTTAGCTTTCGTATAATGTTTCATATGGTAAAGATGCGAATAGATCAACTTATGTTTGAAATTACACAAAAATGTGAAAAGCTTATCTATGGAGAGAAGTAAGCAATTCCAAAGCATCAAAGTGGACCGTTGTACTCTATTTAGTGTTCTTAAAAGTCTAACTTGCTAGCTTAGCTTTCATACAATATTTTATAACCAAAAGATGCCAATAGACCAACTTATGTTTGAAATTGCACAAAAACGTGAAAAGCTCATCTATGGAGAAGGTTGAGCAACTCCAAAGTATCAAAGTGACAGTTGTACTGTATTTAATATTCTAGCAAGTCTAACTTGCTAGTTTAGCTTTCGTACATTGTTTTGTAAGGTAAAGACACGAATACTTCAAGTTATATTTAAAATTGCACAAAAACGCGAAAAGCTCGTCTATGGAGAGAGTTGAGCAATTCCAAAGTATTAAAGTGGTCGTTGTACTCTATTTAGTGTTCTTAGAAGTCTAAGTTGCCAGTGTAGCTTTCATACAACATTTCGTAACCAAAAGATGTCAATAGACCAAGTTATGTTCAAAATTACAAAAAAATGTGAAAAGCTCATCTATGAAGAGAGTTGAGCAATTTCAAAGCATCAAAGTGGACCGTTGTACTCTATTTATTGTTCTTAGAAGTCAAACTTGGTAGTTTAGCCTCTGTACAATGTTTCATGAGGTAAAGATGCGAATATACCAAGTTATATTAGAAATTGTAGAAAAAATGTGTAAAGCTCGTCTATGGAGAGCATTGAGCAATTCCAAAGAATCAAAGTGGACTCTTGTACTCTATTTAGTGTTGTTAAACGTGTAACTTGCTAGTTTAGCTTTCGTACAACATTTCGTAAGGTAATCATAGACCAAATTATATTCAAAATTGCATAAAAACGTGATAACTCATCTATGGAGAGAGTTGAGCAATTCCAAAGCATAAAATTGGACCGTGTTACTCTATTTACTGTTCTTAGAAGTTTAACTTACTTGTTTAGCTTTCGTACAACATTTCGTAACCAAAAAGATGCCAATAGACCAAGTTATGTCTGAAATTGTACAAAGACATGAAAAGTTCGTCTTTGGAGAGATTTGAGCATTTCCAAAGGATCAAATTGGACTGTTTTACTCTATTTAATGTTCTTTGAAGTCAAACTCGCTAGTTTAGCTTTCGTGCAATATTTCATAGGGTAAAGACGCCTATAGACCAAGTTATGTTTGAAATTACACAAAAACATGAATAGCTCGTCAATGGAGAGAGTTGAGCAAGTTGAGAGTATTAAAGTAGACCATTGTATTCTATTGAATGTTCGAAGAAGTCTAACTTACTAGTTTAGCTTTCGTAGAATGTTTCATATGGTAAAGATACGAATAGACCAACTTATGTTTGAAATTACAAAAAAACGTGAAAAGCTCGTCTATGAAGAGAGTTAAGCAATTCCAAAGCATCAAAGTGGATCGTTGTGCTCTATTTAGTGTTCTTAAAAGTCTAACTTGCTAGTTTAGCTTTCGTACAACATTTTATAACCAAAAGATACAAATAGACCAACTTATGTTTGAAATTACACAAAAACGTGAAAAGCTCGTCTATGAAGAGAGTTGAGCAATTTCAAAACATCAAAGTGGACCATTGTACTCTATTTAATGTTCTTAAAAGTCTAAGTTGCTAGTTTAGCTTTCGTACAATGTTTCGTAAGGTAAAGATGTGAATAGACCAAGTTATGTTTGAAATTGCACAAAAATGTGAAAAGCTGGTCTATGGAGAGAGTTGAGCAATTTCAAAGCATCAAAGTGGACTTTTGTACTCTATTTAGTGTTATGAGAAGTCTAGCTTGCTATTTTAGCTTTCATACAACGTTTCGTAACCAATAGATGCTGATAGACCAAGTTATGTTTGAAATGGTACAAAGATGTTAAAAGCTCGTCTATAGAGAGAGTTGAGCAATTCCAAAGCATCAAAGTCGACTGTTGTACTCTATTTAGTGTTCTTAGAAGTCTAACTTGCGAGTTTAGCTTTCGTACAACATTTCATAACCAAAAGATTCAAATAGATCAAGTTATGTTTGAAATTGCACAAAAACGTGAAAAGCTCGTCTATTTTGTACAAAAATGATTCTAACATACCAAGTTCTTTCGAAAATACAAAGAAACATGAAATGTTCGTTTATGGAGAGAGTTGAGCAATTCAAAAATATCAAATGGGACCGTTGTACTCTTTTATTTTTCTTAGATATCTAACTTGTTATTTTAGCTTCCATAGAACGTTTTCGAACAAAAACGATTTCAAAAGACCAAGTTTTGATCGAAATTGAACAAAAAAAAAAGAAAAGTTCATCAATGGAGCGATTTGAGCAATTCCAATCCATCGATGGGGACCCTTGTACTCTATTTATTATTCTTAGGTGTCTAAATTACTAGTTTAGGCTCCATAGAATAATTCGTATGAAAACAATTCCAAAAAACCATGTTTTGTCCGAAATTGAACAAAAATGTGAAAAGTCTATCCATGGAGAGAGTTGAGCAATTCCAAACCATCGCAAGGGACCATTGTACTCTATTTATTATTCTTAGACATCCAACTTTCTATTTTAGCTTCCATAGAATATTTCGTACAAAAATAATGTCAAAAGACCAAGTTGAGTTTGAAATTGGACAAAAACGTGAAAATTTCATCCATGGAGAGAATTAAGCAATTCAAATCCATCAAAATGGACCATTATTTATTGTTCTTAAATGTCTAAGTTTCTAGTTTTTGCTTCAATGAACGTTTCATATGAAAATGATTCCAAAAGATAGAGTTTTGTTCGAAACTACACAAAAATGTAAAGTTCAACCATGGAGAGAGTTTAGCAATTAAAAATCATCAATTGTGACCGTTGTACGCTATTTATTATTCTTAAATGTCTAACTTGCTCGCTTAGGCTCCGTAAAATATTTTGTACAAAAATGATTGCAAAAGATCAAGTTTGGTTTGAAGTTGGACAAAAATTTGAAAAGTTCGCTCATGGAGAGAGTTGACCAAATCCAAACCATCAAAGTTGACATTTATACTAGTACTATTTATTATTTTTAGATGTTTAAATTCATAGTTTAGGCTCTGGAGAACATCTTGTACAAAAATGATTCCAAAAGACCAAGTTTTGTTTGAAATTATAGAAAAACATGAAAAGTTAGTCCATGGAGAGAGTTGAGCAATTCAAAATCATCAAATGGGACCATTGTAATGTATTTGTTATTCTTAAATATCTAACTTGCTATTTTAGCTTTCAGAGAAAGTTTCGTACTGTCAAAAGATCAAGTTTTGTTCAAAATTGGATAAAAATATGAAAAGTTCATCCATAGGGAGAGTTGAACAATTTCAAACCATCAAAGTAGACCGTTGTACTCTATTTACTGTTCTTAGATATCAAACTTACTAGTAGGCTCCATAGAAAGTTTCGTACGAAAAAGTCTCCAAAAGACCAAGTTTTGTTCGAAATTGAACAAAAATGTGAAAAGTTCGTCCATAGAAAGAGTTGAGAAATTCCAAATCTTCAAAGTTTACCTTAATACTCTATTTATTGTTCTTAGATGTCTAACTTTCTAAAGACCAAGTTTGGAATGAAAATGATTCCAAAAGACCAAGTTTTGTTCGAAATTGGACAAAAACGTATAAAGTTCGTCCATGGAGAGAAATGAGCAATTTCAAACACCAAAATGAATCATTTTACTCTATTCTATTTATTGTTCTTAAATTTTTAACTTTATAGTTTAGGATTTGTAGAACGTTTCTTACAAAAATGATGTCAATAGACTAAGTTTTATTCGAAATTGGACAAAAATGTGAAAAGTTCGTCCATGGAGAGAGTTGAACAATTCAAAACCATCAAAGTGGACTGTTGTACTATATTTATTATTCTTAGATGTCTAAATTTCTATTTTAGGCTCCATAGAATGCTTGTTATGAAAATGATGTCATAAGACCAAGTTTTGCTTGAAATTGGATAAAAACGTGAGAAATTTATTAATGGAGAAAGTTGTGCAATTCCAAACTACCAAAGTGGACCATTGTTCTCTTTATTTTTCTCAGATGTCTAACTTACTAATTTAAAATCCATAGAACATTTCGTACGAAAATGAATCCAAAAGATCAAATTTTGTTCGAAATTGGACAAAAACGTGAAAAATTCATTCATGGAGAGAGTTGAGCAATTCTAAACCATCAAAGGGGATCATTGTTTTCTTTATTGTTCTTAGATGTCTAACGTACTATTTTAGCTTTTGTAGAACATTTCGCACAAAAATAATATCAAAAGATCAAGTAGTGTTTGAAATTGTTCAAAAATGTGAAAAGTTCGTACATGGGAAGAATTGGGCAATTCCAAACCACCAAAGTGGATGTTGCGCTCTATTTATTGTTCTTAAATATATAAATTTTTAGTTCGGGCTCCGTTGAATATTTTGTAAGAAATTTATTCCAGAAACTAAGTTTTGTTCGAAATTGAACAAGAACATGAAAAGTTCATCCATAGAGAGAGTTGAGCAATTCCAAACCATCAAATGGAACCGTTGTACTCTATTTATTGTTCTTAGATTTCTAACTTGCTATTTTTGCTTCCATATATAGAATGTTTCGTACAAAAATGATGTCAAAAGACCAAGCATTGTTTGTAAATTGGACAAAAACATAAAAAGTTCATCCATTGAGAGAGTTGAGCAATTTCAAACCATCAAAGTGGATCATTTTTCTCTATTTATTTTTCTTAGATGTCTAACTTACTAGTTTAGGCTCCGCAGATTTTCCATACGAAAATAATTCTGAAAGACCAAGTTTTGTTCGAAATTGCACAAAAAAAATGAAAATTTCGTCCATGGAGAGAGTTGAGCAATTAAAACCCATCAAATGGGATAATTGTACGCTATTTATTTTTCCTAGATGTCTAACTTGCTAGTTTAGCTTATGTAAAACGTTTTGTGTAAAATGATGCCAAAAGACCAATTTTGATTTGAAATTGGATAAAAACATAAAAAGTTCATCCATGGAGAGATATGAGCATTTCAAAACTATCAAAGGGTACCGTTGTAACAAATTTATTGTTCTTATATGTCTAACATACTAGTTTAGGTTTCATCGAATGTTTCGTATGAAAATGATTGAAAAAGACCAAGCTTTGTTCGAAATTGCACAAAAATGTGAAAAGTTCATCAATGGAGAGAGTTGAGTATTCCAAACCATCAAAGGGACTGTTGTACCCTATTTATTGTATTTAGATGTCTAACTTAATAGTTTAGGCTCCATAGAATGGTTCATATAAAAATGATTCCAAAAGACCAAGTTTTGTTCGAATTTAGACAAAAATGTGAAAAGTTTGTCCATGAAGAATGTTGAGTAATTCCAAACCATCAAAGTAGACTGTTATATTCTATTTATTGTTTTTAGATGTCTAACTTACTAATTTAGGTTCTGTAGAATATTTTGTACGAAAATGGCTCTAACAGACCAAGTTTTGTTTGAAATTACACAAAAACATGAAAAATTTGTTCATGGAGAGAGTTGAGCAATTCAAAAATCAAATGGCTGACGGTGGTGTGCGAGCATCTTGGAACCTTGAAGTGGGCAAGCATCTTGACATTGTGCACCTCAGGTGACAGTGGTGTTAGCTGGTTGTCTCAAACTGCATCTAGCATTGCTCGCCCTTGTATGGCTACAATCCTTTGGTTCATCATCTCCTATATCTACCTTCCTACGTCATCAGCGAAGGTCCGTTGTGGTGGAGGTTCTCTAGTGCTCCTAACAGAACACCTACCTCGATAGTTGTGTCTTAGTTTACCCGAGCTAGAACGTTTGTCCTCCTTATTCTAGAGAGGAACTAAGTTTTTCTACTAAGTGTATTGAGATGCGTTAATCTTTTTAGTTAAGGCTTCCACCGGTTGCAAAAGCTGAGTGAATTGCTCTTAATGACCGAAACATTCGGTTGCTCGGGGTTGTTACCCTGAGGAGCACTCGCCCGCAAGTTGATGCCAGTTTGTTGTTGACCTTTAGTCCTGACCATTGTAATTTACTTCAAGAAGTTTCTTTTTCCCACAGACGCCACCGATCTAATGACATTTAAAAATCTCATTGGCATTCCTTTTGTAATTAGATTCGAACTCCTTTAGAACTCTCAATTCCCCTTGGTGTTTGGTCACCAAGTTTTCAGACGTTATGCTACTCGAATTGGTATCAAGATGTCTTCTCGGCTCATCCACATATCTCGGGTGTCGTTTGCTCGACTTATCTCCTCGACTCTTCGTGCCACGTGTCCTACCCTTGTGCAACATATCATTATTCCAATGAAGGGTAATTTTATCATCATCATTCTCCAAAACCTTATATTTGTCATTGGACTACTTACTTTTCCACGTTAACTCGCACAGGACAAGTTAGGTAGCACAAGGCAGGAACACTATAGACATTTCTTGTGAGAAAACTAATAAAGTAATATGTAGAAAAGAAAACTTTGTTCTCTTTGCTCTCAAAATTTGGGAATAATATTTTAGCAAAACTATATCTAGAAAAGAAACCTTTGCTATCAAAAATTGGGGGATAATATTTTTGCTAAAAGTATAGCAGGAATGACATTATTCAGCAAACAGAAGTTTTTTTTCCCAACCAACACTTTTACACATTTTAAATACTAAAATAACAGTCTTTATTTATCAATATGACATAATGCGCTACTGTAGCCAGTAGCATTTAGTATAACAACATGAAATTCTCTACTGGCATTAGCATATTTAAATTGAAGTTTAAAGTGTGCTACTGTCAGTAGCGCATGTGTCAATCTATAAATGTAATTGATTTTTAAATTTGTTTCCTCTTGGCTAATTTTTTATTTTCCTTAAAATTTTATCATAGGATAAGTGTTAAAATTAGTATTATCTTTATGATAAAATTGGTTATTTTACTAAATAATCCTTGAAATTATCAATATTAAATATCAATAATGCAATTTAACTAGTTTTTTTAAAAAAAAATTTGGCCGAATTTTTATTTTTCTTAACATTTTATCATATGATAAATGTTAAAATTAGTATTATCTTTATGATCAAATTGATTATTTTACTAAATAAATAAATAATTATGTAATTATCAATATTAATATTTAGCCAGGGTTTTGTATTTTGGTTGTTAAAATTAGTATTATCATTATGATAAGATTTTTTATTTTACTAAATAATTATTCTAATTATCAATATTAAATATCAATATTGATATTTAATTAGTGGTTTTTTATTGACTTATTTTTTCATTTTTCCTAAAATTTTATCATTGGATAAATGTTAAAATTAGTAATATTTTTATGATAAGATTTGCTATTTTATTAAACAACACTTATAGTTATCAATCTATGAAATTTGCATAAGATAAATAATATTTTTTTTTTGAAATTTAATCCAAATTAAATAAAAATAAAGGTTCAGATAATTTTTAATTTATTAAAAATAAAGAATTTTAAAAAAAAATAACTAAAAAAAAATAGAAAAGGAATAAGGAATTTAATTGATTTAAATTAAACTAAAATATTTTAATCTTATCTAATTAGTAGTTATTAGCTAATATAAATTTAAGAAATTAAAAGAATTGAATGGAAAAATAAAAAAAAGAAATAAGATTTAATTGATCAAAAAATTTTAATCTTATTTATAGAGTCTTTTTGAAATGTATTTCGCATAATGCACTATTGTGTCATATTGTAAAAAAAATAAAACTATTATTTTGGGATTTAAAATTTTCCAAAGTCTTAGTTTGGGATAAAAAAAAAAAACTCAGCAAACACTTAGGGCAAATGCAATGGTTGATAGGTAATGGGGATAGTAAACTGTATTGGGAATGGTGTTTTGCTGATGTGAATAAGAATGAAAATGTATTGTCTCTTGTCATTGTACAATGGTGTTAAATAGATATTGGTGTGAGTTAGTTAATTTTGGTGATAAATGTTTGAATAACATACAACAATATATATACTCTTCAAAATGATTTTCTATAACATTACATTAACCATAAATAATTATTTTAATTAATAAAATTTTACAGCAAATAAATACAATATTTAAATGAAAACATAAACTTTAATCAAAACAGTATCACATACAAAACAGTATCTCATACAAAACAGTATCACATACAAAACAATATCTCATACAAAACAATATCGCAGGGGAGAGAGTAGGCTTGCAGTTGATGTTTAAGCAGGCCCACACCAGTCCAGCAATTTGAAGCCCCAATAGAAGTCTTTGTTCACAAAATTGGTCCAACAACTTTGATTGCCAAAAACCCCATCATTGTATGGATTCAACCTCTCCATTTCCCATTAAAGATCCATTTAACCCATCCATTCTTGCCCTACAGCCCACCATTGCATTTGCCCTAAGAACCACGTAGTTTATTGGTTTGAACATTGCAGCTGCTGATGTAGAGATGACGTGGAGGAAATGAGGACATTGAAAAGCAAAGAAAGGGGGTGGTGGGAGTAGCTTAAGGTTGGTGGTGGGGCTTTTGTTGGAGGGGGTAGGTGCACCACAGTCCACTGTGCGTGGGATGGTGTCCATGTCCTTTTCCATGGTAGTAGGTAAGCGTTTGAACTGGTCTTTCAACCCATTTCTTTATCTGTCTAACTTCTAATGGGCCGGGGTTGGTTCTGATACCTACTTCGATATAATAAAATAAAAGAAAAAAAAAAGCAATAATAATTACTCTTCTTTCATTGCTTATCTGCGATAGTTATTCTACGTCTAACATTATAACGATTGATTTCTATAGGATGCGGATCAAGATAATGATTGGAAGATATGACTAAGGAAAGAGCGTAAGGTGAAATAGGAAAATTTTCTAGGTTAGATGGCATGTGGGGAGTTTATAAATATTATAATAATATATCAACCTCAACCTCAATTGTATTTTTGTATTTCTCGCATAAACGGCGTTAAATTTGACGCCATGTTTTGCCGCTTAAAGGTTGACCATTTCCCAACCTTATTATTATATTTTTTAATAATAATATTTCTCTTTTCTTTTTTTAAAAAAATCGGATAAGTAGTACACCATGATCCATGAGTGATGATGACTAAAGTTTTGGTAAGAATTTTGGACCAAGTACATGATAACCCCATTCTTTTTTTAATTAAAAATGATACCATACAAATTTTTTCTTTGAACATATGATATGAACCTAAACTTTAAGAATATAAATTTTTCATTTGATGACAGGGTAAGTTCGGTCAAAACCAAATGCGTGGCTAAAAAAATATTGTTTCTAGTAAGAATTGAACTGAGAATCTTTCGAGTTCATAAGATTTGACCCCAAAGAGATTCAATATTAATATCAGCCAAATGGTTATGATAACCTTCCTATGATGACTTTTCATATGTACCTTTATCGTTCTAAAATTACGAGTGATCAATCTCCATTTATTCTTGTATAGCATATTTTGAGCCCTGGACTTTTAGATTGCATGGCTTAAAAGTTGTTCAATCTCTAAAAATGCGTGTGATAAGTTTTAATAGTATTTTATCAATTAAAGAATCTATATAATTTTTTTTTGTCTGGCAATTTATTTTATTTATATTAATAAGGCAAAAGATACAATAGTGTAACAATAGCAACCCATACAATAAAATACCCCAAATAAACAAATACATAGATAAGTCTACCCCAGAAAGTGAAAAAAACATAGTAACCAGAGGGAATGCAACTCAGAGTTACGGCCCTTTTGACTCACTGAGTCACCTGAAAACAGGTTTGATCGCATCGATCGAAAGAAATTCAAACGAATGGTAGCGAAATAGATACAAAGCAAATATATCATGGAATAAGACTTAAAAAATAATCTCTTTGTATTGTAGGGAGAGATGAAACAACAAGGTTGCAGCTATAGATCCATAGATAGAACAAACTTAAGATAACATGAAAATCAATTGATCTGCAACAATCTTCCAAACAGATCTACAAGTAGAACTAGATCTAGAGGTAGATCGAAGTATAGATCTATCATCTTCATGCCCACAATCACTTATCTTCAAGCCGAAATTGCCAATCGGGTAAAGGAACTAGTCCACTACAAGCAATCGCCTAGAAATAGCTAGACAAAGAAAGAAAACTAAAATATATATTGAAATGATGAAAGAGGAGGAGGAGGTGGTGCTAAGGTGAAGACACACATCCTCCTCCTCAAACTATGAAGAGGACTATGGTGTTACCGAGAGAAATGGGTTCTTTAGAGAGAGAAACTTTTTTATTATGTTATTGTTTGAAATAGTAACATGAACATGTCTGAATGATTTTGTAGAACTTGGCAGATTATTTCAGAACCAATACTCATAACTCTAAATTACGAAAAAATATATCTATAGAGAGAGAGACAAGAAGAAAGATAAAATGAAGAAAGAAAGTGATGAAGAAGAAAGGAAGAAAAGAAAGAAGTTTTGGGTAGAAAAGTAAATGATCATTCCATAGGTACTTTTATGTCCATGTACTTTTTTATTGAACCTACATATCCAAAAGTACACTAATGGGTACTGACTTGACATTGTCCCATACTAATATTATTTTTTGAAAGTGTATCATGATCCTTAATTCCATTGAAATAGTATACATCAACAATACATAATTGGGTAAGTGATATAAAGCCTATCACATCCAAACCAACCAATTCTCCAAAGAAAAGACCACATCCAAAAAACACTGCACCCTTACATGAATATTATTGCACATCCAGAAAAAAAAAACATATAACCAAAACAAAGACTATGAAACATCCAAAGCCAACCACACTTGGAGGAAAGAAGGAAGAGAACCACGCCATTGTTCTGAAATGTCACATAAAACATGCCTCACAAGAGAGTGTGCACATTGATTCAAAGAACGACTCATATGACTAACGTACTACCCTTCCACAGAAAGTAGTAAAGAGATGGCCTCCTCAATCACATTGCGCCAGCTCTATTAAAAACCTTCCCCTTCTTGAACTGCCCAAACTATAATCACAGAGTCTCCTTTAAACTCAACATAATGGTATCCCAAAGAAACCACAAACTTGACTGTCTCCAAAAAAGTTACAGTATCTGCATCCGTCGGATATAAATCAATGGAACGACAATTTGTTGTTGCACCAAGAAAAACTCCATGCTTATCTCAGACCACAACACCTAAACCAGCAATTGAAAGTGAATAACAGATGGACGCATCCCAATTCACCTTAACATACCCAGAACGTGGAGGTATCCACCTAGAAGGAGAGGAAACATTCATAGGCAACAACTAAGGATTATGAACTGCATTCAGGAGAGTGGTTTCAGTATAGGAATGCCTCAGCCGACCCCATAGCCAATGTAGCAACCTGAATAGGATGAGAAAATTCACCATTATAAACCAACATATTACACTAGCGCTAGATAGCTCTTAGCATACAAGCAAGCACACATAAATCCTTAGCAAATAAAACTTAGTCATGGTCTCCCAAAAAGAAGAAAAATTATGAAATATAGCATTCAGCTTCTGTAAGACTCTAGGCCCATAACAAAACACATCACCAGTCGCCGAACATTCCTATAAGACATGCAAAACTATTTCTTGCAATAGACCAAACACATATCATCCTTCAAAATGCCACTTCTCTTCAAATTATACTTATTAGGAAGACCATCATGAAGAGAACGCCATAGGAAAATCTTTATAGCCTCATGAATCTTCAGATCCCACAAATGGGCCCACACAGAAGAACTAGGTCATCCAGAAGAAAAAGATGGGTTATGGCGAGAGAGTATTTCCATTGATCTGTGATATTCGCTACAAACAATGTAGTGAACATCATGAGTTCCATTCCAATATATTCTGTCAAGTAAAGGCTCAAGAGGAATCTGTTGTCTCAGGATCTCTGTTGCAACAAGAGGAGGAAATAAGGAATGCATCAATGAGGAATTTCACCAAGACGATAGAGGATCAACCAATTCAATGACTTGTCTCCACGCATACAAACCAAAATCATGTGCCTCTGAACAGTAAAAAATGGGGGACTGTAGCCACTTATCTTCCTATATACGAACCGTAAGACCATTTCCTAATCTCCACCGTAGTCCATCAACCAGTAGTCCCTTAACTGAGTTCAAACTCTACCAAACAAATGAAGTTCAAACACCCGGAGGAGCATGCATATGGTCAATGTGTGTCAATAGTATTTAGCCTTCATTACCCGATTCACAATGACATTGGCTCAACAATTAAACGCCAAACCTGTTTGGCCAATAATGCTTCATTAAAAGAAGCAAAATTTATGAAACCCAAGATCACCTTGCGCTTTGGGCTAGCACATTAAATCCCAAGAAATCCAAGCTGTTATCCTTGAGCACACAGTTGAAGCCCACCAAAAATCCCAGATAATTGTATCTATCTCATTGCATAAGGAAACAGGACATTTGAAAACTTACATACTGTAAGATGGAATGGCCTCTAGTACTGATTTTATTAGCACCAATTTACCCGCTTGAGATAAATATTGGTTGTGCCAATTCGATGCCCTTGCTCGAACTCTATCAACAACATAACGAAGCGCTGTGGTCCGAGATCTCCCTATAAGAGAAGGCAGCCCCAAATATCTCTCAAAGTTTAGGATCCCATATTCTCCTATAATTTTCAACAAATCAAGCTTGAGTTGGGCACATTAATCATCTGGCGCGAAACTTGTTCAAAGATATCGAGGATATTTTTAACAGCATACCATTCAGTCACATCCGCCTTGCAAAAGACCATTCAATCATCTATAAAAAATAAATGAGAGTGGGTAACATGTCCATGACCAAAGGAGAACCCCGTAAAACAATTATGATGCTCAGTCATAGTGTAATTATTGCTCAAGGCACATAGTACAAAAAGGAGAGGGGATAGAGGATCCCTTTCGGGAATAATGAAATCCCCGTGAACCCCATTAAGCACAATGGAATATGTGACCAAAAAAACATAGCACATAATATATTAATGAGGGACTCATTGGGCTATAACATTTAAGTATGTCTTTAATGGACTACAAAGATGGTTTTGAGAGATTTATCAAGCATTAATCCCAATATTTATAGGGAGCCGTTATTTGCACACAAACTTGAATTCACTGCACACACTCACTTAATACACTAATTTTTTGTTTTTAAGACACATTGAACTTACCAAACTAACCTTACACATTAATTAAATAATATTTAATATCCTAAATACCTTCTTCCCCACCCTATAAAAATACACAGTAAATTAGGGTGAAAAAACAAACATTGAATTGTAATGAAAATATATACTTTTTTGTTGCTAAATTACCAGTACTTCTTTTTCAGTATACCAGTCAAAAAGGAGAAGAAGCAACCATGAAACCATGAAAACCACCTCTCCTTCTCTGCCTCTCTCTATATTTCTCTTAAAAGTATGCCCAATTTTGCTTATATTATATAGCAAGAGAGGGAAAATGAAGCAATATGGAGAAAGAGAATGATTTTTTTATTTAAAATCTCAATCTATTTGAAGAGTAAATAAGGAAGCTTATGCAGATACCAAAACCTTTTAAGAAGAAAAAATAGATAAAGCTGGGAGCGATAGAGTAGTAGTTAAATTGGAAGGTGATTTAATTGATCTTTAAGTAAGTTTTAAGTTAAGAAGACTTCTTGTTTCTTAAAACACTTAATTAAAAATTTTTAATTAAAAGATTTAGGGTTATAATTTAATTTAATTGTATTGAGAAAAAATTGTGTGCAAAAAGTAAAATGGTTTTTAAGTAATTTCATATTAACATAATTTTGTTAGCTTAAATCATTTATAAAAATTTTTGTGCAACCAGTCTGAATTTATGTGTAAATATCGACTCCCATATTTATATCTGTTAATTGATTTAATGACCCAAGTTGACAGTTTTTAAAATAAATGGAGGCCGAAAATCCCGTGCGTGGACAACCACCCCCTGAGTCCCGACCTCATATCATCCGGGCCCAGGTGAGGGGTTATGATTATGAAATGGATTTGTTTTGACGTGTCCAAAATAAGACGGTTGATAATTAACATTAAAACATTTCTTCTTCTGAATTTTTTTTTCTTAAAACATTAATTCTTGACACATCGTCAGCTACCCGCCCGCTTTACCTACCCCCTTGAAACATCTCCTTTTCTCCTACCCCAACCCAGCCGTCAGTTTATAACGCCGTGAGAGTTGAGACTACGTCTACACTCATATCTCCCTTTAGGCATGGCCACACGTCCCACCTAACTTCACCGCCAACCCAACCTAGCTCCTTCCTCTATTCTTATAAATTCAACCCAAACCCACACCCACCACAGCATTATAAACACTCATTCGATTACAGTATTCCGGTGACTGACTTTGTAATCTCACAAAAATGGATCTCCTCCTCGTAGAAAAGTCCCTTTTGGCTCTATTCGTAGCCATCATTGCCGCCATCACCGTCTCCAAACTCCGCGGAAAACGTCTCAGGCTCCCTCCGGGGCCCTTACCCGTACCCATATTCGGGAACTGGCTCCAAGTGGGCGATGACTTGAACCACCGCAATCTCACCGACCTAGCCAAGAAATTCGGCAACATATTACTTCTCCGCATGGGGCAACGCAATCTGGTGGTGGTTTCCTCACCGGAGCCGGCGAAAGAAGTTCTCCACACTCAGGGAGTGGAGTTCGGATCCAGGACCCGAAACGTGGTGTTCGACATATTCACGGGCAAAGGACAGGACATGGTGTTCACAGTGTACGGTGAGCACTGGAGGAAGATGCGGAGAATCATGACGGTCCCATTCTTCACGAATAAAGTAGTCCAGCAGTATCGGTACGGATGGGAGGACGAGGCGGCACGTGTGGTTGAGGACGTGAGGAAGATTCCAGAGGCGGCGAGCACGGGAATCGTGTTGAGAAAGAGGTTACAGCTGATGATGTACAATAACATGTACAGGATCATGTTCGATACTCGGTTCGAGAGCGAGGAAGATCCTCTGTTTTTGAAGCTAAAGGCCCTCAACGGAGAGAGGAGTCGGTTGGCACAGAGCTTCGATTACAACTATGGCGATTTCATCCCCATCTTGAGACCCTTCTTGAGAGGATACCTCAAGATCTGCAAGGAAGTTAAGGAAAGGAGGTTGCAGCTCTTCAAAGACTATTTTGTTGAAGAGAGGAAGTAAGTCTCTGTTTATGCGGAATTCGGAATGTTCGATTTAACTACTGTTTACTTTTTGGGGCACAACACACCTCTATTTCTTTTGGGTGTTTGCTGAATCTGATGTTTATTATTATTATTATTATGTTGTTGCTTCAGATGTCTGGTCCTAATTGTCTTTTCTTGAAAGGATTGATTTAAATATAATTAAAATAATACTGGAGTTGATTATGAGGTTTAATTTAAATTTGATTGCAGGAAACTGGCAAGCACCAAGAGCATGAGCAACGAAGGGTTGAAATGCGCCATAGATCACATACTAGACGCACAGCGGAAGGGGGAGATAAATGAGGATAACGTTCTTTACATTGTTGAGAACATCAATGTTGCAGGTAACTTAATTCATTACTTTGCAATTGTCTTTTCCTTTTTTTTTTTAATTTTTTTATTTAGTTTTGTTCTAAATCAATACGGTCAGTCTACTTGTCTATCTTTTGTGGGATGGAGGATGAGGTTCCAATCATGTCGGTAGACAATTGCATAGTTATTTAATTTTATAATCAAAGTGACCATTTCAAGCTTTTGTTACGATTGGTAACTTAATTAATCACTTATGTCATCTTTGCCCAACCTCACCTAACACCTCCTCTCAATTTGTAAAATAATTCTTATAGATATTTTATCCCGGCCGTGTGGTTCAAGATAAATTGACGTTGTCCTCATTCCTCACCTAACACAGGTTTTGGTTAATTTCAACTCAAGAGTGCAAATATTTCATGTTTGGTATTGACATAATAATACTATGAATATCAGCGTGCACTCCATCATCTCAATTAACTATACTATATTTTACAAATACTATTCTTAATTTTTCTCCACCTAATCTACCTACTAAAAATAATTTTTGCAACGCCCTTACTCTTAGACTCTGGATAAAGGTCACCAAATTCATTTCTATCTAGGATTTATATTATTCATTACTATTTCAAGTCATGTAAAGCTTTTTAGGTAGTCAATTTTGCCTCCTACTCACCTATATAATTTCTTTTGATTAATTGATCTTGAATTATGCAAAACTAATGTGCATATGAAACTACAGCTATTGAGACAACACTCTGGTCAATTGAATGGGGAATTGCGGAGCTAGTTAACCATCCTGAAATCCAGAAGAAGCTGCGGGATGAGCTGGACGCAAAACTTGGGCCTGGCGTCCAGGTAACTGAGCCTGACACCCAGAAACTCCCCTACCTTCAGGCAGTGATCAAGGAGACTCTGAGGCTGCGAATGGCAATTCCCTTGCTTGTCCCACACATGAACCTCAACGAAGCCAAGTTGGGCGGGTATGACATTCCAGCGGAGAGCAAAATCCTGGTGAATGCTTGGTGGCTAGCCAACAATCCTGAGAATTGGAAGAATCCGGAAGAGTTCAGGCCAGAGAGGTTCCTAGAAGAGGAGTCAAAGGTGGAGGCCAATGGCAATGACTTCAAATACCTCCCGTTCGGCGTTGGAAGGAGGAGCTGCCCCGGAATTATTCTTGCATTGCCAATTCTAGGAATCACAATTGGGCGTTTGGTGCAGAATTTCGAGCTTTTGCCTCCTCCAGGGCAGTCCAAGATCGACACCACCGAGAAAGGAGGCCAGTTCAGTTTGCATATATTGAAGCACTCCACAATTGTTGCAAAGCCAAGGGCATTTTAGCTTCCTTAAATTTCGGGTGTAATTTTTCTATTGTGAATGTTTATGTTGTTGTTGAACAAGTCAAAAAGATTTTGGTTGATTTAAGGTGGATAGAAATGGATTCCCATTTATATCCATGAAATTGAACTTAATTATGCTCAAGTAATATAAATAAGTTTGTCGCATCAATATTGGTTCATTTCGAGACTTTCGCGTACTACAAGGTGATCGAAACATCTTAAATGAATCCTTTAAAAGAGAGATGAAAATTTGGATAAACAAAGTCATGAAAACTACACCTAACCACCTACTCTTTTGTTGAAAGTAAAAGGACAAAACATCCCACAAAGGCAGAGAAACAGAGGAGTAACAATCTATTTATTAAAAAACGGCATTTTGTGACTCAGTGGCGGATGTACATGTTGCAATAGGGTGATGAAAACCTTGATCTTAATAGAATTAAGAACATGGTTAGTATAGGAGCAATTTTCTACCATCGTTGAAGAGTCAACTTTGATTACGTGGAGGCTCGTCTGCACCTTTGAATCCTTCAAACGTCACAACAAATGCAACCATGAAAGCTCTCAGACCGGACTAGGGGTGCCGATCGTAGAGGCTCTGACAATCAAGTCAGTGGTGATCGGAGGTGGAAGACCGACGATGGCTGGAGTGTTTATGGCTAAATATTAAGTGAGGGGTCAGAGAGTTTCGATGTCTGGTTCTTAATGTTCGGATCCCTTTCTCCAAGGTAGAGGAAGGATATTTATATGAAAGTAAGGACAGGCCTCGGGAGTTGTGTCACTAACTTGTGTCCTTTTTGACAAATCCCAAGGTATATACATACAAAAGTCAAGTATATCAGACGTGCTAGGGTTGGTAGGCGAAAAGCAGGATGAGATGTCCAGACGTATGATAAGATGGGAGTTTGACACTTGTTGGGCATAGAATGGAGAGTAGTAGTGGGCTACTGTAAGTGAATTGATATTATGTGATAAGAGATCATACCTGGGGATACGTATTTGTTAGGTACAAGGATATTGGTGTGAACTGGATTGGATTATACTCCCTAAGAGGGAATAAACGTGGGCCAGATTGACGTTTGAGCATCAAGGCCCCTTTATTGTGGTCGTGCCTGTAATACCTCGAACTTCTTTTTCTTTTAGAAATTAGGTAGGACCAACCTGTGTTGAGTATATACATATATTTAAAATCATTAGACATTAATACTGAGTGATTTGGGGGTGTACGAGTGGCTTTAAAACTGAAATTTGTGACTAAAGGTGTAATTGTCCGGATAGCTTTAAAAAGTCATCCGGACAGCCATAGAAGAAATTGAAACAGAGATGGTTTCAAGCAGAGATGTCTGGACGGCCATCCAGGGTGTCCGGACGCCTCCCTAAAATCTGCATGTGTGACTTGTTTAAAAACACTCATTTCGTGGTTTCTCTTCAAATACCCGACCTAAACAAACCCTAAACCCCATTTTCTCTCAAATTTTCAACCAAGGTAAGATTGTCCTCTTTCAAGTTGTTTCAAGTTGGATTCATGACTTCTCTCTCTAGCTTAGATATTCTTAAATTCCTCTCTTTGTTATAATCTTTCAAGGTTTGAACCCAAACTCAAATCCATGAGTTCCTACATCATTTGAGGCTTAAAGGAAGCTTGAATCCCTTCATTCTACTTGTCTCTACAACCTTGGTAAGTTTCCTTAGACCTAAAAGCTAGTATCTAGAGATTGGGTGATTTGGGATTCTAGGGTTTTTATGGGTTTTGTAGATTTGGGGGAAAATATTTAAGTTAGATGAAATTAGTGATTTAATAAGTTGATTTAGACTTGTTTATGGTTGTATTTATAGATTCTATTGTTTATTGGAGTAGCAAGCTTGAGTAGGTGAAGTTCAAGAACTTGGAAAGTTTTAGGTAAGAGAAGGTAATTGTTTCTTGATTTATTGGGTTAATTGTGTTAGATATGTGAAATTGAAGTTGTTTGTATATTGATTGGAGGATGGGCTTACCGAATAATAGGTTGATTGAGACTGGAGAATTCAAGGTTGAGGATTGGTTTACATAGCTAACTTTTGGAGTGCGAGGTAGAGAAATTTCACTCCTTTGCTATTTCCTTGAATATGTCCTCCTATTAAGAAAGTTTATCTTTTCTCATTGTTAGTTATGATTTTCGTTCTCGCCTTAATTGTCCCTAAGGGAGAAAAACCCCATTGTGATTACTTTGTTGTATGACTTGAGTTATATTGCATACCCTACATGTTCAGTCTTTTATTAAGCATGGATTATTTTTGAACATGCATCATGTAATAGTATATATATGTAGGTTGTATGTATATTTCATTGCTTAACCATGTTGGACATGCATTGTAGTTGCACGGTGGATGTCGGGTATGGACCCGTACATCTCCTAGGTTTGATTGATGTGAAATATGGAATGCCAGTGGGCTGTTCAGGGTTTCCATGAATATGGGAATGCCGATGGGCCGAGTTAGGATTTCATTTGTACTTGAGGCACCATGCAGTGATGCCGTTGGGCTGTTCAATGTCCTAATAAGTATAAGGATGCTGGTGGGCCAAGTTAGGATCCAGTATGGTGTTGCTATCTACTTGTGGTTTGGGTGTACATGATGTTAGTTATCATGTTGTTGCATTTATGCTTTTCCTTAATATTTCAGCCTTATATTATTCATTCATTTTTTATTATTCCCTACTGGGCCTTTCGCTCACCCTTTTCTTTTCTTTTCCTTATTCCTTCCTCACAGGTGAGTCTAGTTCTGGTACCAGGATTACGGATCAGGAGGAGCGTGCGTGACATGGATAGACCCCTGGAAAGGAATAGGACTAGATGGTTTGAAAATTGAACTATGTCATTAGTATTTTGTCGTACTTGTTTCCTTGGTTGAGGCATGTTGTGTGACACCTCAATTCGATGGTTGGATGGACAGTTGGGAGGGTGCTCCATGTGATCGGGACTCCTAAACCTGGTTTGTGGACTTCGTGTCCTGATGATTGATTTTGCATGCAAGATTGCTCTTTGCATGGGTTGTTTGATTATATATGTTATTGTGTGTGGAGAATTTATATGTGATTGTTGGGTGGCCTGAGGCCCTGCCTAGATTTGAGAATTTATTGATGATATGATTTGTTAGGTGGTCTGAGGCCCTGCTTATATTTGAGAATGCATTTGTGATATGAATTGCTAGATGGCCTGAGGCCCTGCCTAGGTTTGAGGATGTAATTGTGATATTTGCTGCGTATTGACTCATTGACTCCAGGTTGGCATTCTCCGTAATGGGGGAGGTGCTGTCAAAATTTTCAGTGATTTAATGATTGAATTAATTAGTAGATTGATTAAGATAATACCAAAAGTAACGCATTCCTGGTCGGGGCGTTACATTTTGGTATCGAGGCCAGGTTGCGAAATATAGGATCTGTGTATGGGTCCGGGGAAGTGTGTATAGTATGTTAGTGAATCTCCAGGCCATGTCACGACTTCCACTGATTCGGTATGTATTCTTTCTCCATAAACTCTTATTTGAGTTGGTTGTTGAATTGGATTATCTGTGGTGATGCAGATGGATACTTATAGGACGACTCGATCTTCTCGTGTTGCGGAGGCCCCTAGTGTCGAGGGCAGGCGAGGGAAATCGAGAGGCCGAGTTAAGGGTGGGGTAGTAGGACGACACATACTACTAGGCGTACTTCCAGTGCACAGGAGTCGGTACCTGATTTTGATACAAGGACAAGGGAGGAGGGGACTGTGCAGGATGAGCCACATCCAGGGAGTGGTTAGTAAGTGAGGACCACGGTTGTTCGATCAGGGCAGGTACTGGAGACCCCAGGAGTGCAGGTGGCCCTTCCTACTATTGAGGAGCCACCAATATCTATGAGGGACATTGTGGAGATAGTGAGGTCACTAGCTCATATGGTACAGACTCAAATGGTTAGGGCACCAGTGGACCACAGTGAGTGGTAGATTCCAGGAGCTAATGTTGAGGATAGAGTTGTGCCGAGATAGGGACGAGAGTTATATGAGATGGAGCAGCTGCGTAAGACAAATCCCCCGGAGTTTTCTTGTGAGGGGGAGGGTTTTGAGGCTGGGGTGTGGTTGCGTCAGATGAGAAGGCAATTGGATACCTTGGCTATACCGGACAATAGGAGGATGATGCTGATCTCATATTATTTGAGGGGGACAACTTTCGAGTGGTGGGATTTCTTAGATCAAAGGAAGAATGATTTGACTTGGGTGTCCTTTGAGTTACTATTCATACAGCGGTTCGTGCCGTGGTCTTTCTAGGAGGATAAGGCCAAACAGTATCTTGTTTGGTACAGACACCTGAGATGATAGTGTCACAGTATACCAAGAAGTATGAGGAGTTGCACAAGTATGGGAAGAAGTATGCTCCAGATGATGAGAGCAAGACTGAGAAATACCGAGACGGTCTACTTCCGAGCATCTGTAGGAAGGTGATTGCTTCTAGGGTGCGGACTTATGATAAGACGGTGGATATGACACTGGAGTTAGAGTGAGGGGAGCGCAACTCTCGCCAGTACTAGGATGTGTAGAAGGGTCGTAAAGCTTCAACAGCTAGTGGCAGTGGAGGAGGTAGCCAGAAGAAACAGAGGACTGAGTTCTAGGTCTTGAGGGGCTAGAAGGTTGATCAAAGTAAGGGTTCAGGGCCACAGGGCCACAAGAAGAATCAGTGCACTACCAAGGGAGTCACGTGTTATGGGTGTGGTATGATCAGTCATAGGAAGCATGAGAGTCCACAGGGTGGCAGAGCTTCCGAGCAGTTACAAGCACTAGGTTTACCACCACTAGCCCCTACTCCAGCCCTACCTTCTACTGTTCCGCCAAGAGGGAGGGGGCATGGTGGAGCTAAGCAGTAGACAGCATTGACTCATAGGAGAGCATTTGCATTAGGACACCGAGAGGCACCTAAGCATTCTAACTTCATTGGAGGTACCTTTCTCATTTCAAATTGTTGGGCAAAGGTGTTGTTTGATTCAGAAGCTATGACATCATTCATTTTTGAATCTCTTGCACGTGCATTGAGTTTGAAAATATCTCCAATGAGGCGAATGTTTATGACAAAACACCCTTTTTGGGCATTTCACCTCATTGGAGGGTATAGTTCTTGATTGTGTGTGTCGATTTGGTAGTATAGCCTTAAAGGCTGATTTGTATGTCTTGGACTTCAAGGATTTTGGTTTAAACCTTGGAGTGGATTGGTTAACAAAAGCATCATGCATTGTTGGACTTTTGGGAGAGGAAGGTTACTCTTAATGTATCGGAAGGAGGGGAAATACAGTTACACAGATCGAAGGGGGTCCTATGTCCTCACTTCATGGAAAACCCTTCATATCAAAATTGTAGGGTCACGAGTTTGATTACATCGGCACCTAGGGATGATATAGCTACTCCGACACATGTGGTAGAAGAGTACTTAGATGTATTTTCGGATGAATTACCCGCATTACCACCGAAGAGGGAGATTGACTTTTATCATTGACTTGCATCCCAATGTTAAGCCAATTTTGATTCCACCATATCGGATGGCTCCCACAGAATTAAAGGAGTTGATGACTCAGTTGGAAGAGTTGCAAGAGCTGGGGTTTATGAGACCAAGTGTGTCCCCGTGGTGAGCACCAATATTGTTCGTAAAGAAAAAAGATGGCTTGTTGAGGATGTGTATAGATTATCAACAATTAAACAAGGTTCCAATAAAGAACAAGTATCCGTTGCCACGGATAAATGATTTGTTTGATCAGTTGAGAGGTGCTAGACATTTCTCTAAGATTGACTTACGTTCGGGGTACCACCAATTGAGGATTAGAAATGAGGATATTTCGAAGACGACATTTAGGACACGATATGGCATTATGAGTTTTTAGTGATGCCATTTGGGTTGACTAATGCTCCGGCAGTGTTTATGGATTTGAAGCAAAGGGTTCTTAATCCATTTTTGGATAGATTCGTGGTTGTGTTCATTGATGATATTTTGATTTACTCTCCAACGGTAGAGGAGCATAGGGAACACTTGAGGTTAGTGTTGCAAACGTTGAGGGAGAATCAATTATATGCTAAGTTGAGCAAATGTGAGTTTTGGGCTATGAAAGTGAAATTCCTAGGTCATGTGATTAAGCAAGAGGGTATTGCGGTAGATAACTCTAAGGTCGAATCCGTGTTGAATTGGGAGAGACCTAAGAATGTTTCGGAGATTAGGAGTTTCTTGGGATTAGCGGGGTATTATAGGAGGTTTATCCAAGACTTTTCACGTATTGCCGCACCTATGATGCAACTCAGGCGGAAAGGTACACCATTTGTGTGGTTGGATGAGTGTGAGAAAGCTTTTGAGGAGTTGAAGGGTAGGTTGGCATCTCCATCGGTATTAGTGGTTCCGGAGAGGAGTGTAGGATACCAAGTGTATTGTGATGCTTCCGAAGTGGGATTGGGTTGTGTGTTGATGTAAAGAGATATAGTAGTGGAGTATGGTTCTAGATTGTTGAAAATACATGAGAAAGAATGTCCAGTTCATGATTTGGAGTTAGCGGCAATTGTATTTGCTTTGAAGTAATGGAGGTATTATCTTTATGGAGAGAAATTTGAGATCTTTTGGAATCATGAAAGTCTTAAGTATTTATTCACCAAAAGAGAGTTGAATTTGCTACAAAGGAGATGGATGGAGTATTTAGAGGACTATGACTTTAGTTTACAATATCACCCGGGTAAGACAAATGTGGTTGCGGATGCATTTGAGTAGAAAGCATAGAGTTGCTAGTTTGTTTATACATGAGTGGGGAATTATGGAGACAATAAGTCAATTTGGTTTGGAGTTACAAAGTGTAGAGGAAAAAGGTGTATTTGGGTAGTATGACTTCTAGACTGATATTGATTCAAAAGGTGATGGATGCACAAAATAAGGACCCGAGTTTTGATACATTTGAGGAGGACACTGGATGGGTTCGGGCTGATGATGGAGGTGTGAGGTTTGCGGGAAGATTGATAGTACCTGATGATAAGGAGCTACAAGAGGAGATCTTGAAAGAAGCACACCATTCTCGATTTGCTATGCATCCGGGGGGCACGAAAATGTACCAAAGACTTGAGAAGAAACTTTTGGTGGAGAGGCATGAAGGCCGATGTAGCTAGATTTGTGGCAAGATGCTTGACATGTCAACAAGTGAAGGCGGAACACCAAAGGTCGATGGGTTTGCTACAACCCTTGCCGGTGGCACGATGGAAATGGGAGATGATCTTGTGACAGCGTTGCCGATAACATCTAAGCAAAATGATATCGTTTGGGTGATAGTCGATAGATTGACCAAATCAGCTCACTTCCTATCGGTGAACAAGAGGAACACTGTCGCAACCGGGGTCACGACGCGGACCGGCGATGAAAGGATGAAAAATGTTTTAGAGTCGCCACCAATTGATTTGAGTGCAATTGGACACTAAAAAATGGTTTACGAACCAGAAAATGGGTAAGGGGGTCTATTGAGTGTGGGGAAGGTGTTAGACACCCCACAACTCCCTAAAAGGTTACCTAGATTGATCTATGTGCTTTTTCTTGAAAAGTTATTTGTCCAATATAGATGATATTTTGATTTGAAAAGATAACATAATTAAAGCATAGGCAGGAGCTGAATGTCATCAAGTCCTCCTCCTAATTAACTTCAATTTAGTTACCATTATGTTTTCGAGTACAAATGATACATTAATTTGAAGAGATAACATAATTAAAGCCTAGGCAGGAGCTAAATGTCATCAAGTCCTCCTCCTAATGAACTTTAATCTAGGTATCTAGTAAATTAATTTATCATTGTGTTTAGAAATACAAATGACACTTTAATTTGAAAAGATAACGTAATTAAAGCCTAGGCAGAAGTTGAATGTCATCAAGTCCTCCTCCTAATGAACTTTAATTTAGGTATCTAGTAAATTAAATTACCATTTACATTTTGTTTAAATAAGGATAGCACAACTAAAGTCTAGGCAGGAGCTGAATGTCATCAAGTCCTCCTCCTAATTGACTTTAATGTAGTATCATTAATTTGTTTTTGTGAAAAGTTGGTAAAGACATGATTGTTGAATTGATAGATTGGCAAAACTAAACCTCTAAACATGCATACTAATCATGTTAAGAACATGCATAAATATAAATTACACTACTCTACACTACGTTTCCATTATTTTCACTACCCTATTACATATTTGCCTTTACAAAGATATATAAAAATAAGATAAAAATATATACAAGTAACAAATATTAAAAATACAAAATGTGGCCCACGGAGCCCGTGTGTGGCTCAAACCCAGTCCAATCTTCAAATGAACTCTCCGGTCCCAAACGAAAGTCCAGCGCGGTCCTCATCCAACCAAACAAACACAAACACAATTTTATCAAACCAAAACCATATTAAAAGATTAGCACACACAAACACAATTTTTGAGCTGTACATAGCATGGTATTTCAAACAAGTTTGGATCGAAAATTCATAGATTAAATTATCAATCAACATGCTAGCAACTTGACATATACAAACATAACCAGCATGTTAAGAATTAACCATCACATAGCAAATAAAACCATGAAATCCTCACAACAAATTTAGCACAAAAATCGACTCAAACACAATCATAAATCATCACCAGCCAGCAGCAAGCAAAACAATGGAATTCCCATACTTAATTCGATCCAAAGAATGATTCAAATGGAAGAGGACACCTGTAAAGGTATTATTTCTTTGTATGGCATTAGGTGCCGTGCCTGGCATTAAGCAGGTGATTGCCTAAGTAAGGATGTGAGACACCGGTTTCTTAATAGATTCATTGATCAATGAATCAGTGTTACAAACTAGTGAGAATCCTTTGTCGAATTGGAATTACATTGTAACTCTTTATTCATACCGGATAGAAACCTTTGAAATATCACTTTTGTTCCACTTGAATTTCATATTCATGTATCCTTTTAAGTGTTGAAGAGAACTATAAATTCGGGAATTTCTTGTGTAGATAGACGTGAGCAAAGTGAGATATCCCTCCTATGGATAATTAAACATGCAGTGCATCATGAAGCCACCACACCTTAGGGTCTCGGCTTTGAATACCTCAGCTTGCCTCACCTAAGCACACAGCCTATGGAATCAGCTCAAAACCAATTCAAACACAAGTATAATCTACAGCCAGCAACCAGCAACCAACAACCAGCAAACAATATATGATTGACAGATCGTGAACCAGCTCAACATACATCTTCTTATACCATACAGTCCACATAGATTACTCTGCTCACACAAACACAAACAACACGCACCACACAGTCAACGCAAACCACACAAAGCAAAGCATAAACCAACAGACGAATCCGATTTAAACAGCAGCCTTACATGTGCCGATTATTGCCCTATAGGAAACCCAATAATTGCACAATCAGCATTAAAACACCAACAAGAAATAGGATCAGATTGCATTGATACATGAGTGAAGTACTACTCTGTAATTTCATCAAAATTGACTCTCTAGCTCAAATGCCATAAATCAGATATCAAAACTCAACATCGGCAAGCAAACCAATCATACCCCCAGACCATATACAACCCATATATTGAAAGCAGAGAATAAGACTATATCGATTCAAATACAAACAGAAATTCATGTATCAAAAGTCTGGCGAAATCCGCAGCAGTAAACCGCAATACAAAAATACAAACTAGAAATTACCTCCTTCCTCTCTTCTCAACTTCGTCTCTCCTCCCTTCTGATTTTTTGTGTAACGACTGAGTTCGTCCGTCTCTCTATGCGGCTTTGCTATCTGTTTTCGACTGAGTTCAATCCGTGAGCCATCTTCTCTCTGATTCTGTGCTTAGTGAAGTCTTTCTCTCCCGATCTCCCTGTCGATTTCACCTCCCCTCTATCTCTTGGTTCCTCTCTGGTTTTTTCCTTCTTTATCTCTCACGGTTTCCTTCTCTGTTTTCTCTCTTCTCCTTCTTTTTCTTTCTCCCTTTCTCCCTTTTTTTCTCGAAAAAATCCTGCACGATTTTTTCTTTCTTTTTTTTTTCCTCTCACACGATTTTCTCCCTAAAGAAACCAAATCCCCCCCTTTTCGTGCGGCTGCCCCTCTCTTTTTAACATATCTTCTATTTCATAAAAATCCCAAAATGCCCCCCAAAACCCTATTTTTCTCTCTTTCTCTAAAACCCTCAAGACTTACATTTTTGTCTTTTCCTTATTTTTGTGAAACCCTAATAAAGGAACCACCTTTCTCTCTTAAGGATTTTCTTTTGTTTATTATTTATTTAATTGTCCTATTTTTTAGATATTTTATAGGGTTTAGATCTTTTGGGTTTAGGTTTGAATTTTTATGGGCTTACGGTCCAAGAGGTGGGCCTTAGGACTTTTGTATGCTTATGGGTCCAAGAAACAAGTTTTGAATTTTTTGTAAGCATGTGGGCCTATGAAACGGGCTCTTGAATTTTGAATTTCTGCATTATTATTCTTCTCTTTTCTTCTTTTTTTTTGTTTTGTTTGGCCGGACGAAAATCGGGTACTACAAACACCTTAGAGTCATTTAGCACATTGTACATGCAAGAGATAGTGTGACTCCACGGAGTGCCACTATCCATTGTGTCGGATCGAGACCCAAGATTCATGGGTAGATTTTGGGGCAGTTTGCAGGAAGCCTTAGGGACACAGCTAGATTTCACTACGTCGTATCACCCATAGAGTGATGGGTAGAGTGAGAGGACTATCTAGATTTTAGAGGATATGTTACGTGCTTGTGTGGAAGATTTTGGTGGTAATTGAGAGAAATACCTACGTTTGGCAGAGTTTGTGTACAACAACTCATACTATAGTAGTATTGGGATGCCACCATTTAAAGCACTTTATGGGAGGCCTTGTAGGTCACCATTGTGTTGGGTGGAGGTTGGAGAAAAAGTGGTATCGGGACCCGAAATGGTGAAGGAGGCGAGAGATAGAATTGAGAAGATTAGAAAAAGGTTGATCACGACTCAAAGTAGGCAAAAGTCCTATGCGGATAAAAGGAGGAGGCCATTGGAATTTGTGGTTGGGGATAAGGTATTTTTGAAGGTTAGTCCACAACGTGGCATTCAAAGGTATAGCAAGCAAGGAAAGTTGGCACTGCAGTTTGTGGGTCCTTTTGAAATCCTTTAGCTAGTTGGATCGATAGCCTATCGTTTGGCACTTCCGCCAAAATTGGCTAAAGTTCATAATGTGTTTCATGTTTCTATGCTATGAAAATATGAGCCGGATCCATCACATGTTATAGATTGGACCACATTGGAAGTGGAGGAAGATGGAAGCTACACTCTTCAACCGATGAGGATTTTGGATCAAAAGGACAAGGTCACATGATCAAGTGCGATACCATTGGTTAAAGTCTTATGGATGTATCACGACACGGAAGAGGTGACTTGGGAGCTTGAGTCAAAGATGAAGGAGAAATATCCGCACTTATTCGCACATTTAGGTACGTTTTCAAATTTCGAGGATGAAATTTCTTAAAGGAGGAAAGGATGTGCTACCCCGAACTTCTTTTTCTTTTAGAAATTAGGTAGGATCAACCTGTGTTGAGTATATACATATATTTAAAATCATTAGAAATTAATACCGAGTGATTTGGGGGTGTATGAGTGGCTTTAAAACTAAAATTTGTGACTACAGGTGTAACTGTTCGGACAACTTTAAAAAGCCATCCAGATAGCCATAGAAGAAATTGAAACAGAGATGGTTTCAGGAAGAGGTGTCCGGACGGCCATCCAGGGTGTCCGGACACCTCCCTAAAATCTGCACGCTTGACTTGTTTTAAAAACACTCATTTCGTAATTTCTCTTCAAATACCTGACCTAAACAAACCCTAAACCCCGTTTTCTCTCAAATTTCCTCCCTTCCATCAATCTAAGATCATTAACCAAGGTAAGATTGTCCTCTTTCAAGTTGTTTCAAGTTGGATTCATGACTTCTCTCTCTAGCTTACATATTCTTAAATTCCTCTCTTTGTTATAATCTTTCAAGGTTTGAACCCAAACTCAAATCCATGAGTTCCTACATCATTTGAGGCCTGAAGGAAGCTTGAATCCCTTCCTTCTACTTGTCTCTACAACTTTGGTAAGTTTCCTTAAACCTAAAAGCTAGTATCTAGAGATTGGGTGATTTGGGATTCTAAGGTTTTTATGGGTTTTGTAGATTTGGGGGAAAA